>NW_027468657.1:28193227-28278227 GCF_046254945.1 Alosa pseudoharengus
ACACACACACACACACACACACACACGGCAATACTTACACACACAGTGGGGTGTTGGCACTGGCATCACTGGCTCATAATCACACACCCAAGCTAAATTAAGGCGCATTTAAAGCTTTTGGCAATGACGGCTAAAGGCCTTTTAATGGATCATTTTTCACCTATCTTGCTCTGCACAAACCCTCAAAATCTACTCCCGGCCCAGCCCCCCGAAGACCAACCGACAGGCCACATGACTGACCACCTGATCCACTGGCTGGCTGGCTGGCTGGCTGGCTCGGTCAGTCGCTCGCTCGCTCGTTCACTCAGTCGCCCAGTGACAAAATGGCTGTGGGGCTAACAGACAGCTGAAGTAGCCATAATCCTCCCTCATGTCCTCGCCCCCTCTCCCCGAGGCCCCGAGGACCCATGCTGGAACTCATCAACCTCGACAGGTAATCGATGGCAACATCAAAGAGGGAGAGAGAGAGTGAGAGAGATGGAGAGAGATGAGAGAGAGAGAGAAGAGAGAAGAGAGATGAGAGAGAGAGAGATGCTATTTATTTGTCTCCAGCTGAAGAGTGTGGAGTCAGAGCGGCTCGGTGCAGACGCAGGCTGGGGCTCTGGCTGCTGTGGCGCTCATCAACACAGACTTAATTAGAACAAATCGCACTTTCATCACCCCAGTAATTGCGTAGCCTCGCCCATCCCCTTCTCTTCTGCTAGCCCTGCCTCTCCCTCTCTCTCTCTCATTCACTCGTTATCTGTCTCTCCATCTTCTCTCTTTCTTTCTCTTTTCCCAACCACCTCCTCCCACCTTTCCTTCTCTCAGCCAGTCTTATTTTCTGGTCTCTCTCCTCCAACACCTTTTTTCTTAATTCCACACTTCTTCATTTTCTCCATTCTGTTCTTTTCACAGCTCATTTGGAGTCCTGGCTATCAGGCTGCCATTTTGCCTTTTTACCTCCATTCTCTGTGTCTTTGTCCTCAGTGATAAATGGCCTTATTTTACCTCCCCATTACTGCTCCTTCCAACGTACCTTCACACACACCTACACGGACTGACCTTGACAACACAGACAACAGCGTCTGTTCTTTGGAGTACATGGATGGTGAGTTATTTTTTTTATGTAGGGTGCAAATAATAATCTAATGTCAAATAAATCAAGTATGCTAATTAGCTCGTTAGCAAGGCACAGTTTAGGCAATCCAGGGAGCCTGTGACTCATCAAGCAGAGCAGGAAATGGAGTCAAACAGAGCAGCCTGGGTGAGTTCATGGTGCTGGCCATGCAAAAGAACCAGAACACTAGGAGAGAGCTTCTCACGCTCTTAACTGATTGATATCTCTCTGACATCCTAAGAATCCCAGTCTCCAAGGTAGTATCCACACATCTGGTACGATGTGTGGATACACACCTTTGTTGACGTTCCTGATGTCTTGTTTTGTCAAGACAACAGACCCTTCCTTCTACTGTAGGTTCTCTTTCCATTGTTCTGTTGACAATAGCAACTGCATCACTGTGAACAACCCTCCCTGTGATTGGACTGTAGGTTTGGGACCAGTGTGCCGCGCCACCATTGGCTGGCGGTGGTATCCGGTTATCAGCTCTCTGGCTGACTCTGCCACTGTAATTAATAACCTGCCCCGTGTCCCTGGAGCAGCAGATAGCAGCTACTGTTCTCTGTGGGATACTGTGCCTGCCACAGGGAGTGAGAAAGATGGAGAGAGAGGGGAGTGGAAAATGCAGAGCGGAGATACAGAGAATCTAATTTGGATGCCCAGTCAGCTGTGTGTGTGTGTGTGTATGTGTGTGTGTTTCTATGTGTCTGTGTGTGTCTCTGGGTATGTGTGTGTGTTTCTGTGTGTGTGTGTGTGTGTGTGTGTGTGTGTGTGTGTGTGTGTGTGTGTGTGTGTGTGTGTGTGTGTGTGTGTGTGTGTCTAAGCAGGCAGGACACTCACACACTCACAGTTACATCAAACTCGGTAAACAGGCATGTCTCTATCGGGTCATCTTTGTACTTAAGCCTCTTTTTGCAAGTGTGTTCTCCCGGTTCTGCCTTGCTCTGATAGATAATGGCTTCCTATGGCCCGCTAGTGTGTCATTTCCTGCCTCAGACGATAAGACTGATCCACGTTTGAGCAGGTCAGACCCAAGGAAATTGGGCCTGCTTGTGGAAACAGTATCGCGATCAAGTCAAAATGGTACACGGGAGTCAGAAAGACTTCACAGCGATGAAATTGCCCAGGCACTGAATTAAGTCTATTCGGTCCCTCTTTTTTGCTAATGTATCCTGCAATGCCTTACTTTGCCTTCATCTGTTTATTCATATCTTTCCACAGCAGACTTTATATGTGCCGTGTTGTCTCTCCTTAACCTGAACCTGCATGATGGACAGAGGGTGTCTGTTTGAGTGTCTTGTCGTTTTGTTTGCACAACACCTTTCGCTTTATTTTGTTTGAGAGAAACACAAACAGGATGCTGGTCTTAAGGACGTAGCATGTGTTGTGAATGCCTGTCTGTAAAGCTATGGTGGTCAGGTTCCCTTCACCAGAGCTCTACTTTCCCATCCCACAGTCCTGGAGAGGAACCATTTAGGTCATGGCTGCCCACTCCGACCCGAGCGGAGCTCCCTGCACATCTGAAAACTAAAAGAGGCCACTCTGCAGGAACCACTGCACGGGGAACTGAAGCGAGAGAAAGAGGAGAGCACGCTCGAGAGCGGACGAGAGAGAAAGAAGGAGCGAAGGCGCACAAGGAAGAAAGAGGGATGCAGTGAGGAGAAGGAGGGAAGGAGAGAGATAGAGAGAGAGAGAGAGAGAGAGAGATAGAGAGAGAGAGAGAGGCAGAGGAGGAAGGAAGTCAGGGGATGTTGAGAACTCTGTGATTATATAAAGATGTGACAACCAAAGTCCCGGTGGATAAATGGGGGAAAAAAACGCTGAAAAGTGCAGTTCACCCAGGGCAGGACCGAAGTCAACAGAGATAATGTGAGCTCAGTTTGGCCCAACTGAATGGCCCTGGTGGCTGTAGACAGCTGTGGCTGCACAGGGCCTGCTCTGCTGGGGCTGGCTGGTTCTGGCTTAATCGGGCTCGGCTGGGGACTACTTACCAGCAGCGCTGGACACGGTCGGCCAGTTCTGGACCAGGACCCCCTGGGCTCCCTGCATCACCGAGGACTCCTCCATATGCACTGAACTGCAACACACACACACACATACACACACACATTAGAAAACTCACTCCATAATCAGATCAACCATTACTCACAGTGACATCCATTTTTTCAATCTACTGAAACACAAGAGACCTCAATTATGGGAATTCACAACTGACCATGAAAATATTTGTGTGATGGTTTGCTTTGACTCTGACTCATGGTCCATATACTGTGCCAGCCCAGCAGCCTCCGCTGCTGAGGACCATTAGATGATTGACATTGTTCTCAGAGTGGCTGCGGTCCGCCTGGCTGTCCCCTAATGTGGTGTGGGGCTGTGCTGGACGCATGTCCAGATAAGCATGCATTAGATCTGCCATGTGTTAATGGGGGTCCCAGGAGGCCCATATTGTGGTTATAAGCCTCTGTGCCCAATCCCCCCCCCCTCCCTCCCATTACATATGGCCTTTCCTGCAAGGCATTACTGAAATTAAGCTCCCACTGGAAAGTAATGCGAAAGGAGGTTCTATTGCCATGTGTGTGTGTGTGTGTGTGTGTGTGTGTGTGTGTGTGTGTGTGTGTGTGTGTGTGTGCGTGTCTGCGTGTGAGTGAGTGAGTGAGTGAGTGAGTGAGTAAATGAGTATTGTAGCATGATTTACGGTCCTGGGCATCTCTGCAATATGCTCCTGGATTAGGGATTACACACCGCGGTCTCCCTGCACGCTTAGGCACCACTCTCTAGATTAGGGTTTACGCCATGCGGCACTGCTCTTAATATGTTTTACGACCCTGGGGGGATTTCCAGCAACTTTCATCACATTAAAAAATCCATTCCGCTTCCTCCCACCTATTAGCAAAGCCAAGCCGACAGAGCCAATGTATCCAAACAAAAATCTCAACACTCAAAACAAACATACGTACATAACATAAATACACATAAACACCTCCCATGGAGGATACTAGAACAGGTTGGACTACAGTACTGATAGTTATACCATTCGGATGGGTTCAGGTCTAGTTGTTTCCTTTGTTCCTAATATGATCTCTTTGAAACGTGGCTGTGTTGTGGAGACTCCTTCCTCAAGTCTTAAGCTTTGCCTGTGATAACGGAACGTAATTAGATGTGGCCTGTAGAGATTTGGTATCACTTTAGCGAGGACCTGCATGCGATTGCTTCTGCCTGGTGAGTTTGACACTGCAGTGCCATACTTGGGGTGGAGGGGGAGTGTTTAAGTGGCATTAGAAAGTAGCTGTGCCTGAGCTTTATGGAGTTATGAAAGAAAGGGTAGCAGTTAGGGTCAATCTTTGCTAAAAGACTTTTAAGAGAGGGGTAAAAGCTGTAACTTAACACAGTTGGTAGGCTGTCGGGGGGGTTGTGAATGTGCCAAATACCAGCTCCATGCTGTTCTTTTACACCCAGTTAAATCCTTTCTTTTACCACCCCGCCTCGCCTCTCCTCTCCTCTCCTCTCCTCTCCTGCCTCATCAGTGCCCTATTCGACCGGACGGAGAGCTGTGTGGAGAGTCACGGAGGTCGGGTGAGTTTAAGCATCTCACTGCCCCGGCGCCACAGGCTACCGACAGGCCGTCCGGCCGGCCCGCCACCACTCTTTCAGCAAATACGACCAGATGGCCTTTGAGCTTGTTTTTTTCCCTTTCTTTTTGCCCCCTTCTCTCTCTCTCTCTCTCTCTCTTCTGTCTCTGTGCTCTTTTCTATTCATCCCACTTCTCTTTCACTCTGACTTTTTCTCTCATTCTTGGAGCCCTCTCTTTGTGTCTGTCCCTCTATGTAGTCGCTGTGTGTGTCTGAGGACACAGGACGAGCTGCCTTTTGAAGAAGCCATTTTAGGGGCATCTGAGGAGCAGTGGGCGAGCGCTGTGTGTGTGTGTGTGGGGGGGGGTTAGATGGGTTAGAAATGGGGGGGGGGGGGGTTAGATGGGTTAGAAATGGGGGGGGGGGGGGGGGGTGACAGGGCGCCTGCCCAAACACAGGATGCCGTGATGTTATCTAAGGATTGAGCCAACCTCCAGAGCAGTGTCTGAGTCACCGCTTAACCTCGGGTAACATCAGCCAAACACAGAAAATATAAATAAATAAAAGAATGGGTTTTAAAAAACAACAGACACACATACGCACACACACACAAACATGCAGTGTCCTTGAGATGAGGTGACAATGTGTGACATTCTTCAAAAACCCGTGTCCATCTGTGATCGACAGCTTTGCCTGGGGGTGTGCAGTTGGAGTGGGATGTGATGGGGTAGTGTGTGTGTGTGTGTGTGTGTGTGTGTGTGTGTGTGTGTGTGGCAGTGGCAGTGGCTGCTGCCTCGTCTGAGATTGATGGAGTGCATCTGAGGTGTCTGCTGTTTGGAGGGTAGGAAATGAAATGGCAGCTGGTTGTCTGACAGCTAAGTCATCTGCTTTGGAATGGGCCGGAATATTCCACCCACACTTACAAGACAGAATGAACAGTGAACAAAACAAATATCTGCACTGCATCAGAAAATGTCAGGTTTACATTTAGCAGTCTTGGTACGTCTCTACGGTTCAGTGGACTAGTGAAGCCCTGTCGCTGATACGTGAGCGAATCATGACATGAGAGGTTACAGTGGTGAGCGGACAGGTACAATCGGCAGAACAGAACAGGAGGATGACAGCAAAATGGAGATGGAGAGAGAGAGAAAGAGAGAGAGAGAGAAAGAGAGAGAGAGAGAAAGAGGGAGAGAGAGAAAGAGGGAGAGAAAGGAATCGGTAGCCACCATTTTAGCTGTCAAGCCCCCTGATACATCGCCTCTCTCTCCCTCCCTCTCTCTCTCTTTCTCTCCCTCCCTCTCTCTCCCTCCCTCTCTCTCTCCCTCTCCCTCTGTCCCTCTGATAATACATGTCTATGGTCCCAAGGTCAGGCAATTACTGATGCTACAGAGCTCTCAGGCCCTCCACACATTCACTCATCCCTCCCCGACCGCTCACTAGTGTCCGCTCTATAATAACCCCATCTCTCATCTCCACATCTCAGCCTGGGTCTATGTGTGTGTATGTGTGTGTATGTGTGTGTGTGTGTGTGTGCAGATTCGGTACTTATAATGTATATTATATGCTGCCCTAAATGTAGGTTTTTGGAGGACATTTTACATTTCTCTGACGTGTTATGTACATATGCTCACTATGCTTGCATATGACAAGTGGAATGAGAGAGATGAAGGTCGAGGTGGAACGGTAAAAGAAAACATAGAAAGAAAGGAAAATAATAAAGAAAATAAAATTGGAAAAAAAGAATGAAAAACCATGAATCTGAAGAGAGGGCTGAACAAGTGAGCTCTTGTCTATGTATAGTGTGGTGAGCAGTGATTCAGAGAGGGAGGCCATTTTAAAAGCACTGTTGATCCGGAGTAAAGCAGATTTGCTGATAAAATATTAATGGCCATCGCCGGACCAAATACATGATCCTCAGCCAACGCCTACCGTACTCTCGCCGCATCTCCTCCACTCTTACTCTCTTTCTCTTCCTCTTTTTTTCTCTCTCTCTCTCTCTCTCTCTCTGTTCAGTGGGCTCTAGCCCTCAGCCTCTAGTAGCTTTCCTGTCTGTCTGAGTCCATTTCATGCTATTCGCCCTTCTCTGTCTACCTCCGTCCTTACCAAATAGAGAGCCCTCCTGACTGTTGCTGTGCATGAGTGTGTGTGTGTGTGTGTGTGTGTGTGTGTGTGTGTGTGTGTGTGTGTGTGTGTCGGGGAATGGTGAGGATGATGGAAAATCTCATCCGTTGTAAGACTGACGATAAAATAGAGTCTATCTGCATGGACAGATGAGTCCCAATTAATCACTTCTCCCACAACTCTTTTCGGCCAACTGGGAATAATGGTAGCAAGGGAATAACGCAAGGCAAATCCCTCCACATTAAGGAATTCTGTCAAATAAATAGGATAAGATCGCGAGCAGGGGATAAACATCCAAATAAAGCAGCGTGTCTGAGCCAGGGATATGATGGATGTTCTCATCAAAGCACCCTTCTGGGCACATGTAATCATGCTCCCAATGATGAGACTGATTTAATACATTAGAATGATTCGCTCAGCTACATTAGCTTCCATTAAACCCCAGTGTAATTAAGCAGGAATCAGTGTAACGCTAATAACACAGAGAGGTTATGCCAGCAGTAGAGACACATGCATATTACACAGCCACAAAAACACAAACATAAAAACATACAAACACACAAAAACACACACACACACACACACACACACACACACACACACACACACACACACACACACACACACACACACACACACACACACACACACACACAGACAACACTGAGCTGCACAAACAAGCATGTTGCATGATCATGTCACTCACACCAATCACACATTCAGGCTTGTAAGTGCTGTACTCTGGTCTCTGACTGGGGAGGTGAGAGTGGGTTTGTCTGCTCTGTAGGTTGGCGTGTCCTTCCTTCGTCTCTGGGATGGGACGGTACCACTGCAGATGACCCACTTCTGATGATCATGATGGTGGAAGACCACAGCACGGGACAAAAGGGGCAGTAATAATTCTCCCTTCCTCTCCATTTCTCTCTCTCTCTTCCTGTCTTTCTCTCTACCGCTCTTTGTCAGTGGGCAGTAGCATGCAGCATGATGCTCACGCTACTTATAGCAACTCGGGCTCATTAGGACGATGTCTTGTCCATCGCAGTGACCCTTGTTTACGAGTGCCCCGGCTAGGGCAATCCACAGGCAGCTTGTGGCCCAGTGGCTTGTGGGTAATCTGATCTCTGCACGTCCGCAGCGCCGTGGACGGCGAGACCCAAATGGGCCACTTTTCCGCCTAGCTGCCCTCGCCTGTGAAATCACCGTCTGAGGCTCGCTACGTGCCTTCCGCCTCCTTCGCCTCTCCTTTGCCTCCTCTTTATTTCTCTCCATATCACTCATCCACTCTCTTCTGGGGCTCTCTCTCTTCTGTGATATGGCCTCCCAGTAGATGACCGATAGCTAGGCTGGATAGGCCGACTGTTATGCAGCCACGGTTGTGCACAAAACTGGAGAATTTAATTGCAACTTAGAGCTTTACAATAGAGTACCGAAGTGTGACATACCATTTCTGAAACTTAAAAGCTCTAGGTTCTTAAAAGCTCTAGGTTCTCTGAGAATTAGCATTCTGCACATTTCCACCACATTTCCTGTTCATCATCCCCTAGTCAGGGCCAGCATCTTTTAAAAGGAGGCTTGACCGTCTGATGTAAACACATTGGACTGGCAGCTCGTGGTGCATTGCTGCGGGTGTTATTTACGATGCATGCATGCGGAATGGTCCTCTTACCTTTGCATTCCTGCCCTCAGGGAGGCCGAGTATCTCCAGTCTGCATTGGGAGGTTTAGGCTGCAGAGGAAGAGAAGATGGGGGAGGGGGGGAAGAGGAGGAAAAGGTATTTAGAGAAGTACTCAAGCGGGCCATACTGACGGGAAAAAAGTCAATTGCATTGGTAATTGGTCACGGCAAGTGAGAAAATGCACGTGTGAATTGCAGCTGGCCGAAATGTTTCCGCTGTGGAGCGAAAGGTTAAATAGACTTTCTGAGTGTGAATGGAAAAGTGTGTCACTTGACCTCAGACAGCTGAGCTGGACAAAACATCTGGACACATTGTCAACAAGGGTAGTCCAAGCCAGACTGACAAGGGTCTCGACTCTTACTCTCACTCTTAATCTCTTTCACTTACACACACACACACACACAACCCCTCTCAAAGTCAAGGTCAGAGCGAGACACCAGAGAATGGTCGGGGGGGATGAGAAGGAAGTGGAATCAATTTATCCCCAATGGCCTGATCCACCTGGATGTGGATTGTATGTGACATGTGAGCCCCCAAGCAGCCAGGGCGGTGTGTGTATTTGAGGCCAGAGGCAGACACACACACACACACACACACACACACACACACACACACACACACACACACACACACACACACACACATACACACACACACACACACACACAGAGCAGGTGCTGCAGAAAACAATGCATATCAAGAGAACCTGACTACATTTACACTTTTAGGGGGGGGGGGGGGGGGGACACATTTACAAGAGGACCAGGATGTAGGAAAACTACAGAAAGAAAATATACTCATTAACTATACACAAATACAAACAGTCACAATACATATATGTAGAGTGACCTTAAACAGTCTAAAGTACAGGCTTCTGTCTTGTTGTGAAAGCTGTTGCAAACCTGCATTTGTCTACCAACAGGAGAGAGACAGTGTGTGTGACGCAGGTATGTGTATCCATGGTGACTTGAACCCACGTTTCCTCCCAGAGGGACATAAATATGCTGGAGATGGAGCATCGACCCTGCACCGCCCTCATCTCCACCACCACCACCACCACCTCCTCCTCCCTCCTCCACCCTCCTAGCCACTTCCCCCCACTGAAAACATCCATCAGGCTGCAATCCAATATGGGCTCTAATCAGACGGACCTGCAGCCCCTCTGTGACTCAGTCGGACGCTCGATCATATTTACAGAGGAGCAGCCCGCTCCCGCTATTAGACTACCGCATTTGCCGGCCGGAGAGTGGACCTCAAAGACACGCCAGCGGAATGAGTCCATCACATTAACAGACGATTCTGACCTCAAGGTGAAGACTGACAAGACCTCAGAATACCATTTATGTGTGTTTGTGTGTGTGTGTGTGTGGTTGTGTGTATGTGTATATGGATATTTTGTATGCAATGTGCAATGCAAATTTAGCATATGTGTGCAAACGATTTAGACCTTTGATGAAGACTGTTGAAAATGATGAAGACTGTTGAAAGACTTCTGCCACAGACTAAAAAAAAGGTGTTGAGAGATGAAGGGGTAATCAATCCTATCTCCCAACACACATCTTAAATGTATACGCTTACAAAAAGAGGGGACATTTTCCAATACATATATTCTGCATATAGCGACACGCGACTGACCATGGCTTATTGTTGTTACTCAGCAGTGAGTTACAGAGATAGCGACTAAAAAAATGACAAAAAAAAAGAGACCTCAAAGCTTCATAATTCATTTTTTCCTCATCAGTTTGGTTTGAACAGCCTCATTTGTCACTCTCAGCACTCTGATTGCAGAGAGGGAGATAACGAGCTATGGTAGGGTCTGATCTCGTCATGCTAGAGGTTCCTTACAATCTCTTTCTCTCTCCCTCTCCCTCTCTCTCTGTCTCTCTCTCTCTCTCTCTCTCTCTCTCTCTCGTAGGCCTGTGCCGAGTGGACACACCTCGCCTGGATACAGCACTCGCACACCCTGCGCCAGCCAATCACAGCGCTTCCTCGGGCCCCGTTCAAACCGAGCCACCCAATCAGACGCCGCTAGCAAGGAAAAGCATGCCACTGCTTCTTAATTACACAGCAAGTGGGAACAAACATGACTGGCATTTAATGAGAGCGACAGGCAAGTGGGGGAGCAATTAGAGCCGAAAGAGCTGCTTTTCTCCAGCACCACCTCCTTTTATCCCCCCTCGCCCAGAAAAAGCCTCTTCCCCACACCAATGGGACCAGGAAATAGTACCAACAATCTCTTTCCACACACACACACACACACACACACACACACACCCACCCTACTTGCAACTGACCAAGAACTGTGCAGGGTGCTGTCACTTTGGATGGGGACGGGCCAATATGTGCTCTGGCTTGTGACACGCTAATATGCTACATTACATCTCACCCCCCCCCCCCCCCCCCCCCAATCTTTTAGTGAAGAAGCCTGGCACATAACTGCCCACAGATGGCCATTAGTGAGGATTTGGAGAATGAGGACAGATGATGATACAGAGTGTACTCGTTCAGCTCGCGCGAGGGGCACCACTTCGGTCAGCAGCAAGCCATCGTCCAAACGCCTTCCAGACACTTCTATCAAATGAGCGCAATTACAGTGGAGTCTGGGGTAAGACAAAAAAAAAAACAATTCTGTCCCAGTCCATTTGGGAAACTCAATAATCTAAATTATGCAAGATCCACTTGAGTCAAGCCCCTCGAGTGACAACACAGCCCTTGCTTTTTTTTTTGTTGTTTTTTTGTTTTTCTCAAAAGGAAAGCAAACCTCAAGCACACCAGCTCTAAATTTGGCCAGCGCTGGATTCCTCGGTGTTGTGGCGGAGAGGCTGAGGACATGTGACGGCGCCTCCAGAGGACAGGGTGTGAAAACTGGGGAGCGGGGCAGTGGTTGGGCTTTGACGCCTCCAAATAGAACACATTCAGCTGTGAGGACTGTGGAGGCTGCACTGCAGCAAATGAAGGAGAGGAGAGGAGAGGAGGGAAGATAAGAAGAGAAGAGAGGAGAGGAGAGGAGAGGAGAGGAGAGGTGAGGAGGGGAGATAAGAAGAGAAGAGAGGAGAGGTGAGGAGAGGTGAGGAGAGGTGAGGAGGGGAGAAGAGAGGAGAGGAGAGGAGAGGAGAGGAAAGGAGAGGAGAGGAGAAGAGAGGAGGGGAGATGAGAAGAGATGAGAGAAGTGGAGAGGAGAGGAGAGGAGGGGAGAGGAGGGGAGATGAGAAGAGAGGAGAGGAGAGGAGGGGAGAGGAGGGGAGATGAGAAGAGAGGAGAGGAGAGGAGAGCAAATAAGGAGAGAGGAGAGGAGAGGAGAGCAAAGAAGAGCAGGGAAGGGGAGAGGAGTGGGTTGTTTTCGCCTGCATACAGAAATAATGAAGAGCGATTTGATGACAGCTGTATACGAAAGTGGAAGAGAAACGCATAAACCTCTGATACCCTGAATCATCAGAAACAAACAACTGGCACACACACACACACACAGTCATACAAACATCCCTACAGAGGTTTATTTACTATATGATATTTTTACCTGTAGACACAGGCGTGGGCACACACACACACACACACACATGTATGGTGAAAAAAATAAATCTGTCACACAGTCAGCAAAAGCCCATCCTCTATTCAAGCAAGAGCAACGTGGGGAAAAGAAACAAACCAAAAAAAATGCAGCTCAGAGGGTTTTTTTTTTCTTCCTAAGCTAAATGCCAACCACAATACTCTCAGCAAACACTGTTTGCCTCGAGTTAGGGTAGAATTAAAACGAGAGGAGAATAAAAAAAAAAAACACACAACCAAAACAAAGCCACTGGATGCCTGACACAGCACAGCACAGCAATGGAGAGAGGGAACGGGGGGACAGGTGCAGTTGTGCAGGACAGGGCTGGACTAGGGCGGAGCACACACCTGGATGGCGGTGGCGTCCGGCATGCTGAGCCGCCGCACAAACTGACTGCTGTGCCCCGTGAAGAAGCGCTCCGAGCCCCAAGTCCCGCTCATGGGCCGGCCCATGTTGTAGAACATGAAGGTGTCGCTGCCCGACGTGGCGGTCAGGCAGGTCTTGTAGCAGTACGTCTTGGTGAGCGAGCCGTTGCCCCGCACCTCGATGTAGTGCGGCTCCACTTTGAGGTCCCGACGCAGGGCCACGTTGCTGTTGGGCGCCTGGTTACCACCCCCAGCGGCACCACCGCCTCCTCCACCACCCCCACCACCACCACTCCCACCTCCACCTGATCCACCACCACTACCCCCTCCACTTCCTCCTCCTCCTCCTCCTCCTCCACTGTCTTTAGGCGCCTTCTTGCTCCCGCAGCAGGCTGAGCAGGAGCAGGCGCCCGGCTGGCTGCAGTACGCGTGGCACTTGACGATGGCCAGCACCACCACCGTCACCAGGAAGACGAAGGTGGTGGCGCTGAGCGCCACGATCAGGTAGAGCGTCACGTTGGACAGGCCGAGCGGCCCGTGCGGCCGGATGATGCGCTTGGGGTCGGGGGTGGCCTTGGACGGCTCGATGACCGCCACGTGGACGGTGGCGGTGGAGGAGCGCGGCGGCAGGCCGTGGTCGTGCACGAGCACCACCAGGCTGAAGAGGGTGGAGTTGTCCTCCACCACGCGGCGGGTGGTGCGGATTTCGCCCGTGTGCTCGTGCACCTTGAACAGGTCCAGGTCGGCCGGGTGCTGCAGGCTGTAGAGTAGCCACGCGTTCTGCCCGGCGTCGCCGTCCCAGGCCGCCACGCGCGTCACCAACGCGCCGGCCTCCGCGTTGCGCAGCACGGTCTCGGAGGAGGGGTGCGTGCTGTTCGGCGATGGGTTCACGAAGTACGGCGTGTGGTCATTCTGGTCCATGACGTAGACGTAGACGGTGACCACTCGGCTCAGAGGAGGCACGCCGTTGTCCTGCGCCTTCACCTGGAAGTGGAACTCGCGCAGCTTCTCAAAGTCGAACGCGCGCAGGGCGTAGACCTCGCCGGTGTCCGACTTGATGGACACGTAGGAGGCCACCGAGATGCCGTGGTTGTTGTCGTTGAGGACGGTGTAGGTGATGCGGGCATTTTCGCCTGCGTCCGGGTCGGTGGCCTTCACCACGCACAGGGCAGCGCTGGGGGCATTGTTCTCTGTGACGTAGACAGTGTAGGAGGTTTGCTCGAAGCGCGGTGGATTGTCGTTCACGTCGGCCACGTCCACACGCACGGCCATCTGGGAAGAGAGAGAGGGGCTTCCGCCATCGCTGGCCGTCACGGTCACATTATAGTACGGAATGGCCTCTCTGTCCAGAAAGGCGGACGTGACCAGCGTGTAGTGGTTCCGAAAGGATTTGATCTTGAAGGGGAGGTTGGGAGGGATGATGTCCAGGGTGACATGCTTGTTTTGGCCTGAGTCACGGTCGTTGACGCTGATCAGAGCCACAACGGTGTCCGCCCTCGCGTCCTCCCTCACAGGACTGGACAGAGAGGAGAGCACGATCTCCGGGGGGTTGTCATTTACATCCAGGACCTCCACCACCACCTTGCAGTGGACAGCCACAGCACCTGGGCCTCTGTCCATCGCCTGGATGTACATTTCATACGTGTTGGTCTCCTCAAAGTCAACATTGCTTCTGACTCTGATCTCACCACTGTCAGAGTCCATGGTGAACATTTGGCGGACTCTTTCATGAGTGTAGCTGCTGAAGGAGTAGTACACTTCACCATTTGTGCCTTCATCGCGATCTGTGGCGTTGAGCTTTATAATTAAGGCTCCAAGGGGCGAGTTCTCCTTCAGTTTTACTTTGTACACAGAGCTGTCGAACACTGGCGCGTTGTCATTTGTGTCCAAAACACGCACGTTAATTTTAGCTGTGCCCGTGCGCGGTGGAGTGCCTCCGTCCGTGGCTGTCAGGATTAGGTGATGAGAAGGCGTCTGCTCGCGATCCAGAGGCTTTTTTAATACCAGTTCGATGTGCTTTCCATTAGGTGGGGGTTTGTTGGACTCGAGTGCTAGGTGCTCGTTTGGGCTGAGGCGATAAAGGCGCACCGAATTGGAGCCCTCGTCCGTGTCCTGTGCACCCTCGATGGGGAACCGGGACCCAGCGGGCGCAGACTCGGAGATCTCCAGCTGATACTCGTCTCGGGGGAATAAAGGTGAGTTGTCGTTCGCGTCTAAAATCTCCACCTCCACGTCGTGCGTATCGAGAGGGTTTTCAAGAACCACCTCGAGATTGAGGAGGCAGGAGCCGCTGTAATCACACAGCGTCTCACGGTCGATTCTGTCGCTAACGAATAGCTTCCCGTTTTTGTGATCAATATTAAAATACCTCCTGTTATCGGAGGAGATACGCATCCTTCGTGTTGAGAGCTTTCTCAGCTCTAGTCCTAAATCCCTAACGATGTCTCCCACGAAAGCTCCGGGATCCAGCTCCTCTGGAATGGAATACCGAACTTGTACCGCATTTGTAAGGCCACTTAGTAAAACTATAACAAAATAAAAACAAAGAGGCACATACTCGTTTATGGTGCTACATCGCCCCGCAACAGCCATCGCAAGGTGGCAAGATCCGCAGACGGATTATAAACAGCTTTCCGCCTTTTGAGCTTGCCTTGCGAATACTCCCGCCACAGCATTAAAAAAAGGGGAGAGAGTCGCCCGCTGACAGTCGACTATGTGCAGGATGACCAAAGTCTCCTCTCCGCTGCCTCGTTAAACGGACATTTTCCCATAACATCCATGTTCTGTCCTGTAGCTTCTGCTGATATTTTTCTCTCTCTCCGTGCGGCTGACTCTTGTTTCCCTCACACGGTGCTGCCTCTCTCTCTCTCTCTCTCTCCCTGCTCTCTCCTCTGTCCTCCCCCTCCCTCTCTTTCTCCCGTGCACCGCTCGGTGCTGCGGGGGAGGGGAGTAGCGCTCCCTCTCATATACTGGCTGCATTTTCAGCACCTCTGAATAAAAAACAGCGACAATCTGAAACAAACCCGATACACATCGCAGGAATATTAAATCGTTTCAGGAATTGTTCTTTTCTCAATCGATTGACATGTATTATATATTTGTGTTAACAAGTATGACACGTTCAGTAAAATTAGGTTGAATTCAAGACTGCCTTCACCAGTGCCACCGCCCTTTTCATTGTGTTCCGTCTGCTTGTAGCGGTGGGCTTAATGCATCACATTTAGTGATGCTTTCTTTAAAAACATGACCTTTTAAATTATTACCGTGTAAACTTGTTCGTTAAGAAACATATTCCGAAGAGCAAACACAACAATATGCAACTCCTACAAGTGTGGTTGTGTTTAAAAAATCTCTTTGTTTAAAAACTGGTGCCTCGTTTTATTTTTCATTACACCCAATCCATGATCTTTCAGTGACACTCGCTGGAGCCAGCAGTCATAACAGTATCGCTAGACTTCTTCCCTGGCTTTCACTTGCTTCGACACTGACAGCTCAAATAATCGGATATTAAGATTACACGAAAACTGACTGCTCTCGCTTTCGGTCGCCCATCTCCCGTCTCCCCAGTTTTCGCCTCCTTATCTATCATCTTATGAGCGACAAGAGCTTGGGCAATGCGCTGTGATGCAAACCAGGCCAGCAACAAGATGCTTCGGACTTGTCCCTTTGCCACAACTGTCAAAACAATCCCAGCATTGCAGCTCTGCCTTCCCGGAATTGTTCAAAATGATATGGCACGCACAAGAGAAGAGCGGGGCGGTGCCATAGGCCGACACAAAATAATTCAAATGCACACCAAATGAGAGATGTAGCCTAACTTATCAATACCAATTACATGTATTGTTTATAACATAAATGTGTAATGTATGCTAAAACACATACGCTCGTCAATAAGTAAAGGCTATGAGAAACAAACAATTGAAAAACAGAAAATATTACTCAGAACATGAACAAAAATGTGCTTTTTTCAAACTTTCCACAAACAGGCTCATAGCCTACTTGACAACGATGCTTGCTTCCAGACTGTAAGTTTAGTGTTCTTGGCACAAAGCCGTTCCGCTGAAATAATGAGACTTTAGACTGGCCAGTAAAAGCTGAGCTCTGCCCCCAGCTAATCAATGAAAGTATATCTCACATCCAGCCGTCACGCCAGCGTGACTATTAATGTCCACCAATGCAATTATATACCCATCGGTACCCATAAACAACAGAAAATGGACGGCGACCGGTCCAAGTCTCCGCCCATCTCCATTCTCCGGCTATTCGCCAATACAAGTTGTTGCATCCTCTGCCTCGAGACAGCGGCGGCGGCAGCTGTGCTTGCTTGAGCTCAGGTGGTGGGACCGAGGGCCGTAATTGAGTCGTCCAATAATGTCTCGTGTAGTTCAGTCTCGCCGGGTAATTAGAACAATCCAAGGCCATGTATGCTCAATTAAAATTTAATTTCAATTGGTTTCAATTCAATTATGACCCAGAGGCCCATCCGACACAGCACCAGAAAACGACTCCCTTTTCGTGTTTAAAGACTATGGGCCAAAGCATGGGATTATAAGGCATGGTATTACGTTGGTACGGTTCTCTAAAAGACCACCACTGCCAAACTATAATTTACATAAGAAAAAAACAACAACACAAATACCCTGAAATTATACAGTCATATAAGCATTTCTTTCTGTTCACCGACTGAAAAGCATCTATTTTATTTATCTGGCCTAAGAGGACCCCGCAGAGCCGTGAGTCATCGGGCCACCGGGCGATTTGCTCTCCCCCGCACATCACCCCCCCGCGGCATCCACGGCGACGAGAGCTGGCAGACAACGAGACCAGTCCTCCACACTGACTCAGGTTCACTGCAGCGGAAAAGTGGACGGCATTTCATCGTTATGTGCACAGCGAGGTTGAAAAGGCAGAAAACCTTGGCTTGAGAATACTTTCTCCCGCTCAGTGAAATATGTCTTAAGAGTTTTGAATTGCTTTCCCACACAACTCTCCCTATATAACATACTATACTTCAAGTCGTTAAATACTAGGCAAAGATCAGCCTAGGTAACTTTTTATATGATTTTTTTCCATTTCAGGTGTATGTTTGTGTGGATGTAGTCGTAGTTTTTTCTTCCATTGCACTATTTTGAATGTTCATCTCTTGTTCTCCTGGTTTAATCAGGCGAAGGAGACGAAACAGCGGGGTTCTGTCAATCCAGGCCCGGCAGCATCGCTACCCCTGACATTTACCAGGCTGTTCCCCACCGGGACGGCTGAACATGTTTACGCCGATTTGAGAGAAGGAGAATAAAAGGAGTACCCTGTAATCTCGTCAATTACACACCCCGGCGGATTCAAACACCTGCCTCTCTCCCGATCCTACTCCCTTTCTCTCCCAATCCGCACCTTCCTGTCACTCCCGGTGCCTTTCCCTATTCCTCTTTCTCTCTCTCTCTCTCTCTCTCTCTCACACACACACACACACACAGGCAAAGGCGCATACACACACATATATACATACATACATACATACACACACTGCGCGCGCGCAGGCAGACACACACACACATACACACACACCTGTACAGACTTAGCTCGACGCTGTGAGATTTGTCTGTGCGTCTTTCGAAGAATGACAGCTCTCTTTCATACCTGTCAGAGTGAAGTCCATCTGTTCCATCGCTAATTATTTGAACTCGAGGGGTTTGGGATGAAGTTATCTCAGTTTCGTTAAGCTACACGCACGCCTGTCTTGCCTGTGGAAATGCAGATGGTTTCGTCTGTTGCCACCATGCCATTGCGCACGCTCACCCCTCCCCGCCCCTCCCTCTCAGTTAGTTAGGTTACAGTAGGATCTTTTCCTCTTTGTTCACTGCTTTCAAGAGGCCATATGGTGCAAGCTGAAATAATAATAATAATAATAATAATAATAATAATAATAATAATAATAATAATAATAATAATACATTTTATTTGTATTGCACAATTGCACAATTTCATAAGATATCTCAAAGTGCTATGAAATGCACAGCATTGTTGCAACATTTACAGATATAGTTTGCAGTCTAGTCCCTCAAAAGTTCTATTTTCAGTTGTCCTTATACAGACATGACTTTTGATGTTCATCTGCTATTTACATCTTTACATCTTCCAATACTTCATAAGTGTGCGCGCACACAAAACACACACACACACACACACACACACACACACACACACACACACACACACACACACACACACACACACACACACACACACACACACACACACACAGACAGACAGACAGAGACAGAGACAGAGACAGACACAGAGACAGACAGACACACACACCTTTAATCAAAGTGCTGCTCTTCAGTCACTACTTTTGCTCTGTTCTACCTCCTCCTCTCCCCTCCACCTCTTCCTCCCCCTTCCCTTCTTTCCGTTGCTCTTTCTCTCCCTTCCTCTCCAGCTGTGATCAGTGTCTGCAGCATCCGCAGTTCCAGCTGAGCAAATCTGGCCGAGGGGCGTAAGCGAGACTGAAGTGGAGCACAGGAGCTAATGTCACCCCTCCCTCACCTCCACCTCCTCCTCCTTACCTCTCCCCCCCGACAGACCCAGCTCTTCCTCCTCCACCTCCTCACCTCTCCCCCCCGACAGACCCAGCTCTTCCTCCTCCACCTCCTCACCTCTCCCCCCCGACAGACCCAGCTCTTCCTCCTCACCTCTCCCCCCGACAGACCCAGCTCTTCCTCCTCACCTCTCCCCCCGACAGACCCAGTTCTTCCTCCACCTCCTCACCTCTCCCTGCGACAGACCCAGCTCTTCCTCCTCCTCCTCACCTCTCCCCCGACAGACCCAGCTCTTCCTCCACCTCCTCCTCCTCACCTCTCCCTCCGACAGACCCAGCTCTTCCTCCACCTCCTCCTCCTCCTCACCTCACCAATCACAGAGGATGCAGAGAGCCACACACCCAGAAGGACCCACGCGACCTTCCAGTCATTCAGGGTTTAACCATTTAGCAGATGAGCCACAAGGCCACAGTGTTAGTCCAGGTATTCAATTGAATCCATGTTGTGTACTTCATGGGTTTTAATTAATAACCCCGTAACCTTAGTCTTACTAGCACATTGCTACAGAGTAAGACAGAGAGAAATATACATGAAGATGAGGAAGAGGAAGAAAGAGAGGAAGAAGAAGATGAAGGAGAAGAAGACGAAGAACCCACTTCTGTGCACTACAAATATTAATCACAGCCTATCTATTATACATAGAGGATCACTGCAATATTTAACAGCCTCATTAATGCATGGTTATTGCTTGCCCTTAAAAAAGGCATTTATTACACAGCATAACAGCTTGTTATGCCATGTAGACTTTCTGCAGTTCCACTGGGTAAAGTAATGAAAACGCTTCCAAACCCTATATGCTTCTATTCAAAGCTGCTATGTGTGGGAGTGAGAGAACAAGGAATGGAAGGGGAAAGGACAAGAGAAAAGACAGAAGGATCTGTCTGATGTAGCCTGCTGCTCCCCCTATACATGTTTTAGTGTCCTAAATCTGACCCTGTGCTCATGAGATGGAGGTCGCCGATGTCTCCAGGGTGAGTCAGAGAGTCGTCTGCCTGTCAGACCGAGTTGCTTCGCTGGCTGGCCGACCGGCTGGCTTGCTGACCGACGTTTTTCATATCGTCACACCATGTCTGGGGCTGGAGGCCATATGACTGGCGACCTCAGCCATATTTATATAAAAAAAGGGCACTTTACGAGACACAACACTAGCTAGCAGCCACCATTCACATCTCTGGGGAAGTATTGTCTTTACAACACATTTTACATTAGCACAATTGAGACGAGACTCTAAAGCCCAAGTAGGTTATATGTTGAGATGGTGAAGGGAGAGAAGGCTTTGTAAACAACTTTCCACAGTGGCATTATGGAGCAAGTTGTTTACTGCAAATAATTATGTGAAAGTCAGTTATTTAGCTTCACAAAAGTCATTTGTAAAGCTAAATAATCAAATGAAGAGAGAGAGAGAGAGACAGAGAGAGGAATGAAGTGTAAAGGGTGGAGTGGAAACAGATTTTAAAGGGTAAGTAAGCCCTCTGTGGGTGCAGTTTGGTACTGCAAGAGCTGTATTCTTTGGCATCAATAAATAATCCATCCTCAGAGACTGACGGTGTGTTTGCACATTCTGTCTCTCTCCCTCCCTCCCTCCCACCCTTCATCCATCCCTCCCTCCCTCCTTCTCCTCCTCCCTCCCTTGCTCTCACACACACTCTCTCTCTCTCTCCCTCTCCCTCCATCCCTCCCTCTCTGTTCCTCTCTGCTTTCCTTTGTGTATCTACGTGTACATCTGTAGATCTGTGATGATCCTCAAATACTGACTCTCCTCCAGCCTACGCTTTCTTTAAAACAAGATCTCACCCAGCGATCAATCCCTACACCATTTCCCCTCGCTCTAAGCTTGGTGTTGCTGTCTGTTGGCCGTCATCTTGTGCTCAACCTACATTTTTTTTTTGCCAGTGACTGTGACGATCGCCATGACAACAAAATGGAAGGGGGTGGGGATTAAAACAGAGGAAGAGAAAAAAATCTATGTCAGTATTACATCCAAGAACCGCAGGCTAAGCCAGATATTTCCAAGCACACATCAATATACGCATGTTGATTTTTTCTTACACTGCTCACTACTCTTTCAGCCATATTCCAGTCACACTAAAACCTGCACACAGATTAATCACGTCTAAACACACACACAGACACGGACACAATCTCCAGCAGCACACACAAAGAAAAACTGAAGCAGTGTAGATCATGTTTGCACACTGCAACATAGGCTCTGCAAATTCACATCCCACGCTGATTTATGCACACACACACACACATACACACACACATGCTCTTTTTCTCACACACACATACAGTACAAACAGATCTCTAAGTCTCAGCATAAGCCTGTTTTTCAGTCATTACATCTCCCTTGTCAGTGTAAAGGGCATGACTCAACTGAACACAAAACCCAGCTGTCCTAGGGGGCCTGATAAACACCGCTGTCTCAGCATGGGCCGTCCTCCAGATGCCTGACCGGAAAAAAAAGGAAATAAGAAGGGGGGAAAAATAACACCAAAAGCCTATGGAGAAGGGGAGACAAAGCTATCAGGAGAAGCAGGCATGCTCCAGTGCCCCCCCTCCACTCCTCCTCCTCCTCTTCCTCACCCTCCACTCCTCCTCCTCCTCACTGTTCTGCACAGCTCAGGCTCCCCCGTTCTTTTGTATGCACTCCAGCCTCAGCCTGGGCTGTGTGCGTGCGAACCGAGTAAAGCCAGCCAGCGCTAATGGTGGGCGACTGGCAGGCTGGCCGGCCGGCCGTGTGCGCGGTGTGCCCCGGTGGGGAGACGAGGAAGGCTAGATGATCAGCTCTGTCATGTTCAATCAGTAGCCGCGTTCGTGGCGAGTTGTGTAGCTGCGCAGCACGGTGGGAACTGAATTAATGTCGGTGATTTGGTTTTATTGTCTCTCCTCGCTCAGTGTATCATACATCCCTCTTTCTCTCTCTCTCTCTCATCACATCCTTCGTTCCGGTTCAGCTCTTGCATTCGGCTCTCCTCCTTAGCTGCCCAGGCTCAAGTCTTATTTGCACATCTCTGGCCCACATATCTCTTCTTATCTCTGTCCCTCCCTAATGCCCTGCTTCACTAATGCTCTTTCACTCTCTCTCTCCCTCCATTTAATTCTCTCTCCCTCCCTCCCTCCCTCCCTCTCTCTCTCTCTCTTCCTCTCTCTCCCTCTCTCTCCCTCCTATCTTTCTGCCTCTTGCTGTGCCTGATATGAACACAGAGGGGTGTGGGTAGTTCCGCACAGGAGGTGGGTTTTAAATGAGTTGCCTGAGTACATCCTGTAGTGCTACTGGGGAAGGGCTGGGAAATGCAGCTATCTGCAGCAGCAATCTACACACATACAGCGGCAGCATTGGCAGCTAAAAAACGCCAGTTACCATGGTTACATTGAAGGTGACAGAATGGGAGGTGACACATTGGCAGAGAGGGCTGCTGGGAAAAGAGGGGGGGGGGGTGAACAAGGGTAAAGGAAAGGGGAGGAGGAAAGGGGGGAGGGTGAAGCAAGACCTCTGCTCAATGTCCCAGAAGGTCAAGAACGAGCAAAGGAGCAAAAAAGGAAGACAGAGGCAGAGCACTCCTGCTGAGCCACAGCTGTTTCCGAATAACCGAATAACCTCCTACCCATGATGCATCTGGGCTATGAGTCAGGGATCAGGGATTAGCAAAGGAGCCAGGTCACGGACTCTGGGTCATGTTTTTGGGCCGCCGCCGCTTCCGCCGCTCCTGTTCCACTCATCTAGGGAGTGGCCCAGGCACGCTAGCTGCAGTGTTGCCGTGAGAGAGCAGATTGCTCGCTGGTGAAATGTAAAAGCACTCTGCCAGGCCAACCTCGCTCTGGGTAATGTGCTTAGCAAAATCAATAATTTAATGCACTCTGCTGGGTGGAGGTCTCTCTCTCTCTCTCTCTCTCTCTCTCTCTCTCTCTCTGCAGCACCAGAGGCTGCTGGGAAAGGAGGCTCCTGTCTGCTCATGCACGCCCTGACACACATATTTACACATGTGGACAGCCATATACACACTACTTAACACACACACACACTGCACATAAACACCTTGAAAAGGCTAGTCCTGGCTCAGAGACAAGGACACACACACACACACACACACATGCACATCCATACAGTAATCATGCCTGGATGACTCCTATCCTCTTTCTACTTGAAGGGGGAGGTGGGGTGTGCAGGACAGGGCTGGGCTGGGTTGGGGGAAGGGTTTAGCATGATTGACAAGAGTGGTCCCCGGTGATGATGTCAGCACCGTGAGCTCAGCCTCCAGACAGCGCGAGCTCCCTGCTGCAGAGAGCAGAGCCGGGAACAGAGCAGAGCAGAGCCGAGCGGAAAATCACCAGCCCCCTCCCCCACCTTATCTCCCACACGCAGCAGTAGCAGCATACGGAGCCTCCCTGCTCAGCCCCGCAATATGGAGCAGTGTATCAGGCTGCCTGCTCCGTGCCAACGGAAGCCACGGTGACCTCGCAACAAATCCCACCGCCCCGTTCCCAATGCCTCGTACGCTGCTGTGTAATTTTTCAACGGCAACCTAGACACATGTACACAAGCCAATCCGTAGAGTTGTGAACAACAACAAAAAATATATTTATACAAATGAAAAAAAGTACATAATTCAAAATTTCTCCCCCCGAGGAAACAAATATCTGTCACACATAATGCATTTGCCCCTTTGCACTCCAGCTCACAGCTTTACGGTCTATTAGCCTCCACATGTGTGCAAATACATTCTGCAGAGGCTTTGAAGTGGAGTGGGGGAGGAGTGATTCAGCTGAGCAGTGAGACAAGAGAGGACAGAGGAGAGGAGAGGCTGTTTTCAGCACCATGCCTCTTGAACAGCGCTGCCTGCCCTACAATGAAAGCATCAACACTGGGAGAGGTTCCACAGAGAGGAGCAGTAGCAAGCCAAGACAAAACCTTATTCTACAAACACATTTAATAGAGTTGGGAATTCTCTCTCTCTCTCTCTCTCTCTCTCTCTCTCTCTCTGTGTTAGCTGCTGAGAGTGGCCTTAATTCTGTTAGAACTGTGGTGCTAGCTTAACACTGCAGCCAAATTCCTCTGTTCATCGTCATTTGGTGAAAGTGTGCTTGTTGACAACATGCAAATGCAGATAATGCAGCATCTAGGGATGAGCCTGCCAAAGCATCGTTACTACTCAAATAAGCAACACTGTCACTGATGAAAAAGAATAGAAAAGGAGAGAATGAGAAAGAGAGGGAGAGAGAGAGAAACTGATAAAGAAAAAGAGAGTGATAGATAGAAAGAGAGACAGAGAAAAGGAAAGAGAGAGAGAAAAAAAGAGAGAGGATAAAACAACAGCACAGACTGGTGAGGACCACAAAACCAACCTAATCTGTGCACAACACAGTGAGCATTCTCTCTTTCTCTCTCTCCGTCCAAACAATCCCTCTGAGGGGACAGCAAAGCTGCACATGGCCTCGTTAGCTAGCGCAACAGACAAAACGACAAATCTGCTCCACATGACAGAGGTCTGACTCACGCCCAGCCCTCGAATGCAGAGCAAAAAGCATGCAGTGAGCATTTCTAGTACACACTGGCGTAGGAGAGAGAGAGAGAGAGAGAGAGAGAGAGTTCCGATCGGTTGCTAAACGTTTGGTTTATACAGGCCCACATCAGGCATCATGGTCTGATAACAATACGCCCACACAGTCATCACTTCCACAACTACCGGTGCACAACAAAGTATCATTTAAAGTACACAAATCAGCAAAGAGATCCGGAGAACTCCAGCGTCAGCAAAGCAATCAGCACCAAGGACAGCTCCATTACAGGCCCTACTGAATGCACAGGCAATGTCACGCAATGGGCCAGGGCCTATGGTTATGGTTATTGTATTTGACACGTTATTCTCCAAAATGACTTACAGAATATGAATAGTTTCAATACATGAGATGTAAAGAAAGATGTATAGACCCAAAACTGTACTACAGCTGTAACTTTAGTAGGACGTTATTACCTTTTCTCTAGTGGGGAGTGTTTGTGTCCTGTCAAAAGGGTCTCCCCCGTTAATACTGATCAGTTCTGCATCTGCAGGAGGATATGGTGCGGGGAAAACTACTACGTCACTCTTCAGTGTGTCTGAGCTAAAGCACACGTCATACTGCTGTGTAGATTTGGAGTAAGACCAGCTCCCATCAGGGTGTGTGGTGATAACTGGAGCGCTGTAGCCACCATTGAAACTGTTGTCTGTCCTGTGGCATTTCACAGCTATCAAGCTGATGAGGCTCAGCAAAAAGATGACAGACACTGAAACAATGGCGATGAGCAAATACAGATTTAGATCAGAAAAAGTGTCATCCGTTATTGGTACACGTCTGAATGGAGTCTTTACTTCTCCTGTGTTGTCCACGACAACATCGATTGACACAGTGGCTGAAAGTGATGGTTCTCCGTTATCTGTCACCAAAATAACAAGTGGGTGTGTTTTTAGATCATTGTCACTCATCCGCCTCTTAGTCCTTATTTCCCCGCTGCTGGTTCCGATTCGGTACAGGTTATTTCCTTTGGGCTCAGATATATGATAAGAAAGCAGTGCATTATATCCAGAGTCGGCGTCTACAGCCCTGATCTTGCCAACAAAGTATCCAGCTTCAGCTGTGTAAGGTACATTTTCAGTGTTAACAGTACCTTGCTCTGAGTAGGGAGGCAGAATTACGGGACTGTTGTCATTCTCATCTATAACAAAAACGTTCACCGTTATGCTGCTGTTCAGAGGAGGACTACCAGAATCTGTAGCCTTGACTCTGAACTGAAAAGTTTTCATTTCTTCAAAATTAAAAGATTGCATTGTATATATATCCCCACTGTCTGGGTTCACATTCACAAATGTGGACACTGGAATGGTACTAGGGGAGTATTCCAACAGGGAATAAGTCAGCCTTGAATTTTCATCTGAATCTGGGTCAATAGCTGTTACCGTGTAAATGATCTGATCTTTGGGACTATTTTCTTTAACATATACATTGATGATAGGCTCTGGGAAGCGAGGTGCATTGTCATTTACATCAGAAACATGTACAGTGAAAGCACTTGTACTTGAAAGAGGCGGGGTTCCCTCGTCGCTCGCAACGACCGTCACATTATACACAGCTATACGTTCCCTATCCAAAACGTCGTCTACAACAATTGAGTAATAGTTTTTATAGTTTGTCAGCAACTTAAAGGGGGTCATACCAGATAATTCGGCGTGTACATTGCCATTTTTCCCCGAGTCTTTATCGGATATGGTTATCAAGGCTACTGTTGTGCCTTTACTGGCATTTTCAGTAACAGTGTTTACTAGCGATGTAAGAGATATATCAGGATGGTTGTCGTTCACATCCACTATTTCCACTAACACTTTACAATGCGCAGAACGAGGTGACGCGCCCTTATCCTTTGCCTGTACATGAATCTCATATGCATTGGTCTTCTCAAAATCAAGCTGTCCTTGTACACGAATCTCGCCAGTATGCTGTTCAATATTGAACACACTGTTTGACTTGTCGTCGCCATCCTGGTTTATTAAAGAATAAAATATCTCGGCATTTGTGCCCTCGTCGATATCTGTTGCATTTAGTTTAATAATAACTGTCCCATGCGGTGCGTTTTCAACTGCCCGAACCTTATACAATGACTTACTAAATGATGGTGCGTTGTCGTTGGCATCTTGTACGTTAACAATAATCTGTAATGTTCCAGATCTTGGAGGCTTGCCACCATCCAACGCAGTAAGTATTAGGATGATTTTTGACTGTTTTTCTCGATCTAAAGCTTTCTGCAGGACTAACTCGGCAGATACACTTTGCTCTCCTCCGCTATGGACATCCAGAGAGAAATGCTCATTCGGGCTTAGTTTGTAGGTTTTCACCGAATTATCTCCGACGTCAGAGTCTGATGCTCTGGGTAGCTGGATTCTGTCACCGACAAACGCCACTTCGGATATATTAAACTCCTTTGATTTTAAACGAAAGGCAGGTGAGTTATCATTCACATCTAAGATATTTACCTCGACACGGTACAAATGCAAAGGGTTGTTAACAATGGCCTCTAACAGAATTGAGCATCGCGCCGAGCTAGGGCAAAGCTCCTCTCTATCGAGTCTTTCGTTAACGAATAAAGCACCAGTCTTTAAATTTACATCAAAATATTTTCTCCCGGACACAGCAGCAATCTGAAACATCCGAGAGCCCATTTCGTGAACATTAAGATTTACATCCTTCGCGATATTTCCAACAACTGTCCCCTTATTAACCTCTTCTGATACTGAATATGTGATCTGAGCAGAAATGTGGGTGAAAAAGCAGAGAATAATCCCGCCACGAAAAAACACTGTAAATCCAAAGCGCCCAGCCATCTTGAAGGTAACCAGTCGTATACCCAGAGATTAAGATTGTTTCAAAAAATCCCATATAAATGGAGAATATGTCTTCATAGCTGCTCACAGGTACGATGATTCGCAGTCCATGCTCTTTCGGTTACGGCCACTCCATGTCTGCCTAGACAAAGAGCGCACACCGCGCACGCTTCCCAATGAAAAGGAGGGGCCTAAACAAATCACTGTTTTTTTTCTTTATTTTGTCTTTCTACAGCGACACCTAATGGTGTACAATATTGATAAAGTATGATTGTGGATGGAAAGTTTTTATGGCATTGATTGTCCCTAATGTATCGGTGCGTAATGTGTGACACTATTATACAACCTCAATACAGCAAATGGAAAGGCATGTATACACTGAAAGGATGCACCTACATTTGATCTTACCTTTTCCTTATTAGGAAGTGTTTGTGTCCTGACAAAAGTGTCCCCCTCGTTTATACTTATCAGTTCCGCATCAGCAGGCGGAAACGGTGTGGGGAAGACTACTATATCACTCTTCAACGTGTCTGAGCTAAAACACACGTCATACTGCTGTGTAGATTTGGAGTAAGACCAGCTCCCGTCAGGGTGTGTAGTGATAACTGGGGCGCTGTAACTGTTGAAACTGCTGTCTGTCCTGTGGCATTTCACAGCTATCAGGCTGATGAGGCTCAATAGAAAAATCACTGACACCGAGGCAATGGCAACGAGTAAGTACATATTCAGGTCAGAAAAACTGTCCTCCTTCATAGGAGAATGTCTAAGTTTGGTTTGGAGTTCTATACTTTCCATGACCACCACCTCAATAGAAACAGTCGCTGAGAGAGATGGTTCACCATTATCAGAAACCAAAATGACCAAAGGGTGAGTTTTTAGGTCATTGTCGCTCATTCGCCTTTTCGTCCTTATTTCCCCTGTGCTAGTTCCAATTCTGAAGAGGTTGTTTCCTTTGGGCTCAGAGATGTGATAAGAAAGCAGTGCATTATATCCAGAGTCTGCATCTATGGCCCTGATCTTGGCAACAAAATATCCAGCTTCCGCCGTATATGGAATATTTTCAGAGTTAACAGAGCCGTGTTCAAAGTAAGGGGGTAGAATCGTGGGGCTGTTGTCATTCTCATCAAGAATGAAAACGTTAACCGTCGCGTTGCTGCTTAAAGAAGGAACACCGGAGTCTGTCACCTTAATTCTGAATGGGAACGTTTTTATCTCCTCATAATTGAAAGACTGAAGCGCAAATATATCCCCGCTATCCGCGTTTATATTCACCATAGATGATATAGGAGGGCCTTTTGTCGATTCTTCAAGCAGGGAATACGATAATTTCGCATTATCGTCCACATCAGGGTCAAAGGCAGACACTGTGTGTATCATTGCACCTATCTGACCATTCTCTCTCACATAAACTTTGATCACTGGCTCAGGGAAACGTGGGGGGTTGTCGTTTACATCCGAAATACGCACCGTAATAATACTACTGCTAGAGAGAGAGGGAGTCCCTTCATCAGCTGCGACAAGTGTGATATCGTATTGCGAAATGCTCTCTCTGTCTAGTAGACCATTAACAAGTAATGCATAATAATTCTTGTAAGAGTTTTGTATCTTGAAGGGTACCGAGTCAATAATTTGTAAATTAACTTGGCCATTTTTACCTGCATCCTCATCTATTACCGTTATCATCCCGACCACAGTATCAATGGCAGCGTCCTCCTTAACTTTGTTCATCAAAGATGTAACAGATATTTCGGGCACATTATCATTGATATCTGTAATTTCCACTAGCACTTTACAATGTGCTGCTCTTGGCCTGTGGCCCTTATCTTTAGCTTGGACTCGAATTTCAACAGCATTATTTCTTTCATAATCTAAATTACCATTCACAGTGATGATACCAGTTTCGGAGTTGATGGCGAAATCACTGATTTGTATGTCATGGTCATCATTAATAAAAGAATATATCACCTCGCCGTTCTGCCCTTCATCAGAATCACTGGCATGAACTGTGATAACTGACGTGCCAGTAGGCGCGTTTTCAGGTACACGAGCCTTGTATAGCGCTTTAGTGAACACCGGTATATTATCATTTATGTCTTCAACATTTACAATGATTTGCAATGTCCCTGTCCGGGGAGGTTTGCCTCCATCGACAGCGGTCAGTGTCAGTTTTACCACCGACTGTTTCTCTCTGTCCAAAGCTTTCTGCAGAACTAATTCAGCTGAAACAGCCTGCTCTCCCCCGCTCTGTACATCGAGGGTAAAATGCTCATCGGGACTTATCTTGTAGTTCCTTACGGAGTTACTGCCCACATCCGCATCGTACGCGCTGGGAAGAGTGAATCTCTCTCCAGGCAGAGCAAACTCCGAGATATTCAGTTCTCTTGCTGAGGAGCGGAACGTGGGTGCATTATCGTTTATGTCTAATACATTTACCTCGAATCTGTACATGTTCATCGGGGAATTAACAATGGCCTCTAATGGTAAAGTACACTTAACATTTTGGCTACATATTTCGTCTCTGTCTATTCTTTCTTTGACGCGGAGAACACCAGTCTTTCTATTTACGTCGAAATACCTCTGATTGGGTCCGGAAACAATCTGAAATCCACGATTTTCAAGGTCTTTTATGTCAAGATTGAAATCCTTTGCCACGTTTCCGACCGTAGTCCCCGGGATCGCTTCTTCCGCGATGGAAAACACTATCTGCCCAGATGCCATACTCCACATGCAAAAGACGGTGAACAGTATCCACAAATGACATATTTTTCTTGAAATAACTGCCATAACGCCCACCTAATACAACCACATATAGAGGAAAAAGATATCCGTTCGCATGTCGACGTATTGATATGATCCAAAGGAACCAGGACAAACTAGCCGCAATCCTGTGCGCACAACCCGAACAAAGCCGTCTGAATGGCCAAACACCGATATTCATATAAGGCGGGGCCTCACAAAGAGTGTACAGAATGTACAGAATGGATCTCTAGTGACACCGTGTGGCCTTTAGAACGCTCTTCAGTAATTATGACGTAATGGTGACACAACAAACCCATTATGCTATCAAAGTAAATGGAAACTGACACATTTCCATTGAAGAAACAGCATGGTGAGTGATAGAGCAAAACATGCCTGACTGTATGTAAACAAGATGCAGAATACCCGAATTATTTACAATTAGAGATGTTTGCAGGTTGAAAGTCATTGCAATACATTCTGGTACTTCAAAACCATGGACAGTTCTGGAACAACGCGGTAGGATACTGTAGGTCCTAGTGTTGCAAGCAATGTATTAGAAGTAGAATATGTTTGTCCCCCAGGGGGCAAATTGTTTTTCAGCAATAACAAACACACACACAGACACACACACACACAGTTTTGGAAATGCTTCTGCTAGAAACCTTACCTTTTCTCTGGTTGGTAAGGTTTGTGTCCGATTATAAGTGTCTCCTCCATTAATACTGATAAGTTCGGCATCCGCAGGCGGATATGGTGCAGGGAAAACTACTACGTCACTCTTCAGTGTGTCAGAGCTAAAACACACGTCATACTGCTGTGTAGATTTCGAGTAAGACCAGCTGCCATCAGGGTGAGTAGAGATAACTGGGGCGCTGTAACTGTTGAAACTGCTGTCTGTCCTGTGACATTTTACAGCTATCAAACTGATGAGACTCAGTAAGAATACAACAGACACTGAAACAATGGCGATAAGCAAATATAAATTCAAATCAGAAAAAGTGTCATCCTTCCTTGGCACATGTTTGAATTGTATCTGGATGTCGCCAGAATTTTCAACAACCACAACATCAATAGATACAGTAGCTGAAAGCGACAGTTCGCCATGATCAGAAACCAAAATAACCAGTGGATGTGTTTTAAGGTCGTTATCACTCATTCGTCTCTTAGTCCTGATTTCCCCGTTGCTGGTTCCGATTCGGAAGAGGTTGTTTCCTTTAGGTTCCGAGATGTGATATGAAAGCAGCGCATTATATCCAGAGTCTGCGTCTACAGCTCTGATCTTGGCCACAAAGTATCCAGCTTCAGCAGTGTAGGGGATGTTTTCTGAATTAACATGCTCTGAATACGGAGGAAGAATGCTGGGACTGTTGTCATTGTCATCTAAAATAAACACATTTACTGTTGCGTTGCTGCTTAGAGAAGGAACACCATAGTCTTTTGCTACTATTTGGAATTGAAAGGTTTTAATTTCCTCATAATTGAAAGACTGCAGGGCATATATCTCACCACTATCCGCATTTAAATTTATTGCAGATGTCACAGGAAAGCTTCTCGTTAAGCCCTCAAGTAATGAATATGTTATTTTAGCATTATCATCCACATCCAGATCAACAGCAGATGCCTTATAGATTACATTACCGACTGGACTGTTCTCTTTCACATACACATTTATGATCGGATCTGGAAAATGTGGCGCATTGTCATTAACATCAGCAACGTGCACTGTAATAAGTGTACTGCTAGAGAGAGGAGGGGTTCCTTCATCTGTAGCTGTGATCGTGACGTCATACTGTGAGACACTCTCTCTGTCTAAAGGCCCATTCAACAATAACGAGTACTTGTTTTTGTACGTATTCTCTATTTTAAATGGCACCGAACCGAGTATTTTGAGGTTCACAGCACCATTTGGACCAGTATCCTCATCTTTAACGGTTATCAGTCCGACCATTGTCCCCACCGGAGCATTCTCGTTCACCCTTTCAAGTAAAGAAGTTAATGATAATTCGGGTACATTATCATTCACGTCTAAGATTTCCACTAACACTTTACAGTACCCAGCGCGTGGTTTTGAGCTTTTGTCCTTTGCCTGGATACGAATTTCAATGGCACGGTCGGATTCGTGATCAATATCCCCTTTAACTGTAATTGTACCAGAATCCGTATCAATGGCAAATGCATCTGTAGTTTTGCTGTGGTCTCGTGTAACTAAAGAGTAAATAATATCACCGTTTAGGCCTTCATCTAAGTCAGTAGCGTGGACTGTGATTACGGGTGTGCCCTTAGGAGCATTTTCTGATACGCGGGCTTTGTAGAGCTGTTTATTAAACACGGGGATATTGTCATTGATATCCTCCACATTAACAATAATCTTTATCGTACCGGATCTAGGTGGTTTTCCGCCATCAAAAGCAGTCATTACGAGTTGTATAGTAGGCTGTTTCTCACGATCCAAAGATTTCTGGAGAACTAGCTCAGGGGATGCATTCTCCTCCCCATTTTGTACATCCAGGGTTATGTATTCATTGTTTTGCAGCTTATAGCTTTTCACGGAGTTGCTACCCACATCCGCATCATATGCACGAGGCAATGTAAACCTCTCTCCCGGCAGAGCTAGCTCAGAAATATTCAAATATTCTGTCGTAGCTGGAAATATAGGTGGATTATCATTAATATCTAAAATATTAACATCGAAACGATACATAGCCAAGGGTGAGTTAGCAATTGCTTCCAATTCCAAAGTGCACTTTGTACTTCGTCCACATATTTCATCCCTATCTATCCTCTCCTTTGTGTGTAAAATTCCAGTTCCAATGTTTACGTCGAAATACCTCTTATTAGGTCCGGATACAATTTGAAATCTACGAAGAGCAAGGTCCTTTACATCCAAGTTTAAATCCTTCGCTAAATTCCCGACGGCCGTCCCCGTGTTTGATTCCTCTGAAACCGAATACACGGTTTGTCCAAACGAAATACTACAAAGATGAAACAACAACACAGAATGTATCCACGGACGATTTTCCTGGTCCCACATATTCCCGTAATCGTTATGATGAACAACTATGACGTTATAAAAGTAGAAAGAAACGCATGGTTCAAGCCCATACGGTCTCCGTTCACAACGAGGGCTCAGAACCGCACTATTCTCGTGAACAAAGCCCTGTGCAAGACAGACCTCCTTCTGCTCAAAATGGGAGGAGTCGACGCTGTTGTTCACACTGCGGACGGCTAGTGACATCGTGTGGATAATAATATGACATGAAGAGGTTCTGAATCAAATGTACATATCGTTTATATTGTAAGAGTTTGTCACAAGAAAACACCCATTCATCTGTAGGCCTTGATCTACCGTGAAGCTAAGGAATTTAAACCCTATCCAAAACCAGTTCCTAAAATAGTAGCCTAACTCCCACGTCTAAAAAACAGTCACCTAGGAATTTACACAAACAACAAGATGTTCAAGATGTGAGGGATTTACATAGATAGATAGATAGATAGATAGATAAAAAATAATCCGGTAAACTGCATCCCTGCAGCACCATGGACAGCTCCCATGGTAATAAACGGGGTTAATGTGGAAATAGACGGTCAGTCAACAGCAGTCTGCGTTCACAGGCCTTGCATATGTAAATGGCCTTACCTTTTCTGTGTTGGGGAGTGTTTGTGTCCGCTGAAAGGTGTCTCCACCATTAATACTGATCAGTTCAGCGTCAGCTGGTGGAAATGGTGTGGGGAAAACTACTACGTCACTCTTCAGTGTGTCGGAGCTAAAGCACACGTCATACTGCTGTGTAGATTTGGAGTAAGACCAGGTTCCGTCAGGATGTGTGGTGATCATTGGGGGATTGTAGCCACTGAAACTGCTGTCTGTCCTGTGGCATTTTACAGCTATCAAGCTGATGAGGCTCAGTAGAAAGATGATGGACACGGAGACAATGGCGATCAATAAATAGAGATTTAAATCCAAAAATGTATCATCCTTCACAGGAATATGTCTAAATTTAGTCTGGATTTCCCCTGTGCTCTCCATAACAACGACATCAATAGAAACGGTAGCAGACAGAGAAGGCTCTCCATTATCAGAGACCAAAATAATGAGCGGATGAGTTTTCAGATCATTATCACTCATTCGCCTCTTAGTCCTGATTTCTCCGTTGCTGGTTCCGATTCGGAAGAGGTTGTTTCCTTTGGGCTCAGATATGTGGTAAGAAAGTAGCGCATTATATCCAGAATCTGCGTCTACAGCCCTGATCTTGGCCACAAAGTATCCAGCTTCGGCACTATAGGGAATGTTCTCACTGTTAATGGAGCTATGCTCTGAATAAGGAGGAAGAATGGCTGGAGAGTTGTCATTCTCATCTAAAATAAAAACGTTGACAGTGGCGTTGCTCCTCTGAGGAGGGACACCAGAGTCAGTAGCCTGAACTTGAAACTGAAAGCTTTTGGTTTCCTCAAAGTTAAACGACTGCAGTGCGAGTACATCACCAGTGACAGAATTAATGCTAAGGGCTGAGGCTATGCTTTTCGAATTTTCACTTAGTGAGTATGACAATTTAGCATTGTCGTCTACGTCCGGATCAAATGCTGATATAGTGTGAATTATGGAGCCAACAGGACTATTTTCCTTAACATAAATATTTATGATCGGCTCTGAGAATTGTGGTGCATTATCATTAACATCAGAAACACTTATAGCAATTATACTAGTACTAGAGAGAGGTGGGGTTCCCTCATCCGTTGCTTTGATGGTGACATTATATTTGGATATCCTCTCTCTGTCCAAAGGACCATCTACCGTCAGCGAGTACCTATTTTTGTAGGTGCTGGCTATTTTAAACGGCACTGACCCCAGTAGCGTCAGCTCCACAGCTCCGTTTCGCCCGGCATCAGCATCTTTTACCGTTATTAATCCTACCATTGTGCCTGCAGGCGAATCTTCCTTTAATATATGTGCTAAAGATGTGACAGATATTTCAGGAACATTGTCATTTAAATCCAGAACTTCAACGAGGACTTTACAGAATGCAGCGCGAGGATTGTGCCCCTTGTCAGTGGCCTTAACACGAATTTCTATTGCTGGATTTGTTTCGTGGTCTAACTCTCCAGCCACTGTGATGTCACCTGTAAGACTATCGATGTTGAATGTATTTATCTGACGTCCATCATCCGGGCTGACAAATGAATATACTATTTCACCATTTACGCCATCGTCTAAATCATTTGCTTTAACAGTAATTACCGACGTACCAGTAAGCGCATTTTCATAAACTTGAGCTTTATATAAAGGCTTATTAAAAACCGGTATGTTATCATTCACGTCCATAACATTAACTATAATTTTTGCTGTTCCCGACTTAGAAGGCTTCCCTCCATCTAAAGCAGTAAGGGTAAGCTGTATAACAGACTGCTTTTCCCTGTCCAGGGCTTTCTGTAACACTAACTCTGCGGATACACTCTCTCCTCCTTGCTGGATGTCTAAAGAAAAGTGCTCGTTCGAGCTCAGCTTATAATTTTTCACCGAGTTACTGCCGACATCTTTGTCATATGCAACCGGCAAGGAAAACCTCTCGCCCGGAAAAGCTGACTCTGAAACATTTATTTCACGCACAGACGAAATAAATGCAGGTGAGTTGTCATTAATGTCTGAAACATTCACTTCGAACCGGTACATATTCAATGGCGAGTTAACAATGGCCTCTAATTCTAAGCGGCACTTTAAGCTCCGTAAACATAGCTCGTCCCTGTCAATTTTCTCCCTGACATGGAGAATACCAGTCTTCGCATTCAGATCAAAGTACCTCTTATACGGTCCATCCACTATTTGAAATCCTCGGTGTTCAAGATCTTGCACATTAAGGTTCAAATCCTTTGCTAAATTCCCAACAATCGTTCCTGGATTTGCCTCCTCCAAAAGGGTATACACGACCTGCCCGGACACAATACTCCAGCATCCAAGGAAAAGAGCGAGTAAAATCCCCAAATGAAATCCTTGGTCAGATATTAGTGCCATAGTCCGTCAACTGCAGAGATCGTTTTCTAGAAACAGGTTTATATGCATCGCTGTGAATAATCTTAACCAAACAGTAGTCGACGTAGCTGCACATTCAGTTTTGGCTGTGCGCTTTTCCCGAACAAAGCCTTCTGACAGGACATACACACTCCTCCCTATGAGGAGGAGCTTCGGAAATATCCAGGCAAAAATTACACAGTGGGTCGCTGGTGACACCATGTGGACATCATTCAAACGTGCTTTTTCAGTTGCAATAATATTGTATCAGAGGAAGTAAAAGAAAACAAACATTCCTAGAGTAAACTTGGAAAACTCAAATGCAGATTATGACCAAGTATGACAGCCGTTCTGTCACTGATTAACAATTGAAAATATTAATTGGATATAGAAAAGGGATCTACAACCATACCAAATGTGCATTTGTTAATAGCTTGTACATTTACAATGTATCTGTGCCTACTAGCATATGTAGCGCCCTGCGTCCATCACAGGACAAACATACAGAACTGCCAGTGTTAGCATGCTAATGCAAATAAAATACACTTTCTTACACCTGCATGTCCAGCACCATGGACTGCGGCGTTCTGTTTCCGTAACTGAAAGTATGAACTTGAACTAAGGAACAAAAGGTATATTGCCAAAAAAAGAGAAAATTTAAATGAAGAAACGACTGCACACTTTTCACCAAATCACTAAATTGCAGCGGATGTTATGCAACTGCTTAAACAATGTAATTATTTCAAATATATTTACAATGCATGTCATACAATGCAAAAAGTCATATTCATGTAGGCTACTACATCAACATCAAAGTCCAAAATTACACATGATGTCATATTTTTATTCTTACCTTTTCTTTATTAGGGAGTGTTTGAGTCCGATTAAATGTGTCTCCACTATTAATACTGATTAGTTCGGCATCAGGAGGCGGATATGGTGTGGGGAAAACCACCACGTCACTCTTCAACGTGTCTGAGCTAAAACACACGTCATACTGCTGTGTAGATTTGGAGTAAGACCAGCTCCCGTCAGGGTGTGTGGTGATAACCGGGGCGCTGTAACTGTTGAAATGGCCATCTGTCCTGTGGCATTTCACAGCTATCAAGCTGATGAGGCTCAGTAGAAAAATCACCGACACTGAGACTATTGCAACCAATAAATAAAGATTTAGATCAGAAAAAGTGTCGTCCTTAACAGGAACATGTCTGAATTGGGTCTTCAGATCATCTGCGTTTTCCATAACAACAACATCGATGGATACAGTTGCTGACAGTGGAGGCTCTCCATGATCAGAAACCATAATCACCAGCGGGTGAGTTTTAAGGTCACTATCACTCATACGCCGCTTAGTCCTGATTTCCCCACTGCTGGTTCCGATTCGGAAGAGATTATTTCCTTTTGGTTCAGAGATGTGGTAAGAAAGCAGCGCGTTATATCCAGAGTCTGCGTCTACGGCCCTGATTTTTGCCACAAAGTAGCCTGCATCAGCTGCATAAGGAACATTTTCGGTGTTCACCGAGCCATGCTCAGAATATGGTGGGAGGACCACGGGGCTGTTGTCATTCTCATCCAGAACAAATACATTCACTGTAACATTATTACTAAGCGGCGGTGAACCCGAGTCTGTGGCCTGAACTTTGAAGGAAAATGATTTAGTTTCCTCATAATTGAAAGACTGAAGAGAATAGACCTCACCACTATCCGAATTTATATTCACAGCAGAGGTAACAGGGAAGTTTTTGTCTGAGCCTTCCAGGTAACTATACGTGATTTTGGCATTATCATTCATGTCAGGGTCAAAAGCAGACACGGTAAAAATCACAGCACCAACGTCACTGTTTTCTTTTACATAAACATTAATAAAAGGCTCCGGGAAGCGAGGGGCATTGTCATTAACATCAGATATGCGAACAGTAATATGGTTAGTGCTAGAGAGAGGCGGACTCCCCTCGTCCGTAGCTTGCATACTTATGTCATACTGAGATACTTGCTCTCTGTCTAACGGACCATCCACAACCAATGCATATTTATTTTTGTAAGTGTTTTGTATTTTAAAAGGTACCGACTCTATTAAGCTAAGCTTTACAGCACCATTTTGCCCAGTATCACCATCTATTACAGTAATCAGGCCAACCATAGTGCCCGCCTTAGCATCCTCTTTTACTTGGTCAGCTAAAGACGTTATTGATATAACGGGCGAATTGTCGTTAACATCCACTATTTCTACCAGAACTTTACAATGTGATAGTCTTGGGTTGGGGCCTTTGTCTTCTGCTTTCACGTGCATTTCAATAGCATTGTTTGTCTCAAAGTCTACATTCCCATTTACTGTGATTTCCCCAGTCGATTGATTGATTTCAAAAGCATCAATATTATTGTCATTGTCATGATTTATAAAAGAATACATGATTTCGCCATTTAAACCCTCATCTAAATCTGTGGCGTATACAGTAATCACTGATGTACCAATGGGTGCGTTTTCTGTGACTCTAGCTTTATATAGCTGTTTACTGAATATGGGAACATTGTCATTTACATCTATAACATGTACGACTATATTCATTGACCCTGATCTGGAGGGCTTCCCACCATCTATTGCTGTTAATGTGAGTTTAATCAAAGACTGCTTTTCTCGGTCCACAGCTTTTTGTAGCACTAATTCTGCCGATACACTGTCCCCTGCGCTCTGCACGTCTAATGAGAGGTATTCATTCGAGCTCAGCTTGTAGGTCTTCACAGAGTTACTACTCACATCCGCATCGTGGGCACGAGGCAATGTAAATCTCTGCCCTGGAAAAGCGGACTCTGAAATGTTTATGGACAAAGACGACGTGCGAAAAGCTGGTGCGTTATCGTTGATGTCTAAAATGATTACCTCGAAGCGATACATATTCAGTGGTGAGTTGAGAATGGCTTCCAGTTCCAATGAGCATTTTAAGCTTCGACCACATAATCCTTCTCTGTCAATTTTGTCTTTAACATGAAGAACTCCAGTTTTCACATTCACGTCGAAATACTTCTTGTTAGGTCCAGGGACTATCTCAAATCCGCGAGGCTCTAGTTCACTCACATCCAGATTAAAATCTTTTGCGAGATTTCCTACCGCGGTGCCGGTGTTCGTCTCTTCCGAAACGGAATATACAATCTGCCCCCACACAATACCACGCAAGCGAACGATAACACAAATCCACAGGATAGCGTTCCAAGCCATATTCTGAAATCACCGTAGTTTGATGTTGGTGAAAAAAGTGTTTGCGCATTTCGAAATAAACGTTTTCATGGAAGTAATGATGACCACCGTCGAACCATTTTCTCCGTTACTGAACAAAGCCGACTGGGATGCCACACACCCTTTGTAAAATAAGGAGGAGCTTCATAATACCGAGCTACCAAAGTTATCCGCGGATCGCTAGTGACACCGTGTGGCTGAGCCAAGTTAAGAGGAGCAGGTGCTGCGTAAGCTATAGAGTGTATAGTCTGTAGAACATAACATGTACAAAAGTGTGCATGCTGCAGAGGCAGAAATTCTCAAGGTGTAACGACACCATATCGAGAAAGAAAGTGATTGTATAGAGAATTCAATATGCATACACAGATGTATACTTATAGACATATACAATACATACAGCCACGGCATACAGGTTTTCCCATGAACTCAGAATGTGAACAATGGGAAATATGTCAGTAAAACACAATGCAGTATATTCCAAATGCACTTATAAATGACTGATACTTTATCAGCAAAGTTTTTCCATATCTCGTCTCATTCACCACCATGGGATCTGAACACGTATCAGCACCATGGAGAGCTACAAATTAGCGTCATAAACCAGTACCAAAAAACCAGACAGCAAACTGGACCTCACAGATTGGTACACGTGAGACGTAATCCTCTGGCGTTTTTCAGTTACTTCAGCCAACGTAGGGAGAATTCTCTTACCTTATCTTGGGTTGGAAGTGTTTGTGTCCTGGTGAATGTGTCTCCACCATTGATACTAATCAGTTCCGCATCAGCAGGCGGAAATGGTGCGGGGAACACTACTACGTCACTCTTCAGTGTGTCGGAGCTAAAACACACGTCATACTGCTGTGTAGATTTGGAGTAAGACCAGCTCCCGTCAGGGTGTGTGGTGATAACCGGGGCGCTGTAACTGTTGAAACTGCTGTCTGTCCTGTGGCATTTCACAGCTATCAAGCTGACGAGGCTCAGCAGAAAAATCACCGATATAGAGACAATGGCGATGAGCAAATAAAAGTTTAAATCCGAAAAGGTGTCTTCCTTAACAGGATTATGCCTAAATGTAGTTTGAATTTCACCTGTGCTTTCCCCAACAACAACGTCAATAGAAACAGTAGCTGACAAAGCAGGCTCTCCGTTATCAGAAACCAAAATGACTAGCGGATGCGTTTTTAGGTCATTATCACTCATTCGCCTCTTAGTCCTGATTTCTCCGTTGCTGGTTCCAATTCGGAATAGGTTGTTTCCTTTGGGCTCAGATATGTGGTAAGAAAGCAGCGCATTATATCCAGAGTCTGCGTCTACGGCCCTGATCTTGGCCACAAAGTATCCAGCTTCGGCACTATAGGGAATGTTCTCACTGTTAACGGAGCTATGTTCTGAATATGGAGGAAGAATGGCTGGAGAGTTGTCGTTCTCATCTAAAATAAAAACGTTAACAGTGGCGTTGCTCCTCTGAGGAGGCACACCAGAGTCAGTAGCCTGAATTTGAAACTGAAAACTCTTTATTTCCTCAAAATTAAACGACTGAAGAGCATGTATGTCTCCAGTAACTGAGTTAATATTAACTGCAGGGGCTGTGCTTTTGAATGAATTATCAACCAATGAATATACGATATTTGCATTATTTCCTACATCTGGATCAAGAGCTGATACGGTGTGAAGTACAGAGCCAACCGGACTGTTCTCTTTCACATAAACATTTATGATGGATTCAGGAAACTGCGGCGCGTTATCATTCACATCAGAAACACGAACAGTGATAACGCTGGTACTGGACAGAGGAGGGGTGCCCTCGTCAGTTGCTCTTATAGTAACATTATAATCAGGCGTCTTCTCTCTATCCAGTGGCCCATCAACCATTAATGAATATCTATTTTTGTAGGTATTGTCAACTTTAAACGGCACCGAGCCCAATATCTTCAGATTTACAACACCATTTTTTCCAGCATCAGCATCTTTTACAGTTATTGATCCAACCATTGTGCCCACAGGTGAATCCTCTTGTATTATATTCTCTAACGATGTAACAGATATTTCAGGAACATTGTCATTTACATCAAGTATTTCAACAAGCACTTTACAAAATGCAGCACGTGGATTATGTCCTCGGTCTGTTGCCTGCACACGGATCTCTAATGCTGGGCTTGCTTCATGATCTAATTCTCCGGTTACTGTGATCTCGCCCGTTAGAGAATTAATGGTGAAAGCATGTATTTTATCGTGGCTGTCTTGGTTCACAAATGAGTATACGATGTCCGCATTTATGCCTTCATCTAAGTCAGTAGCTTGAACAGAGATAACAGATGTACTAGGTAGAACATTTTCGTAAAGCTGTGCTTTGTACAGGGGTTTACTAAAAACCGGAATGTTGTCATTTACATCTATAACGTTAACCATAATTTTGGTTGTTCCGGATCGTGGGGGCTTTCCTCCATCTAAAGCTGTAAGAACTAACTGAATCACAGCGAGTTTCTCTCGATCTAATGGCTTTTGTAACACTAACTCAGCAGACACAGTGTCACCTCCGCTATGCACATCGATAGAGAAATATTCATTTGGGCTCAGCTTGTAGCTTTTCACCGAGTTACTCCCTACATCCGCATCGTATGCTATTGGTAAGGAAAATCGCTCACCTGGAAAAGCTAGCTCTGAAATATTTATCTGACTCACGGATGAGCGAAATGAAGGTGTATTATCGTTAATGTCTACAACATTTATTTCAAAGCGATGTATATTCATTGGTGATTTAATAATGGCCTCTAATTCCAAAGAGCATTTAGAGCTCCGTCCGCATAAGTCTTCCCTGTCTATTCTTTCCCTAACATGAATATTACCTGTTTTTCCGTTCAAATCAAAGTACTTCTTGTTGGGTCCATCCACTATCTGAAATCCCCGACGCTCAAGATCTTGCACATTTAGGTTCAAATCCTTTGCTAGGTTTGCAACAGTAATCCCAGGGTTTGTCTCTTCCGAAACGGTGTACACTAACTGTCCTGATGCGATACTCCATAGACCAAAAAACAAACAGATACACACCAAAATGCATCCTTGCTCCGATATAGGTGCCATAATCCATCAAATGAAAATTCTGATACGTTGGACTCTATTTTATCCACATCGCCATACAAAATGTTTTTCAAGCACATAACAGCGTTCGCGTCTCGCTCATACTGGTCTCGGGAACAAAGACCTGTGCCAGGCCCAAAGCCCTCCTCCCAAGTCCTAAACAAGGCGGAGCCACGGTAACACAATATCATACCGTGGGTGGCCAGTGACACCGTGTGGAGAAAGACATGCCAATAAAACTGAGATTGCGGTCATTTTGACAAATAGTTTACAAGGGCATATGATTAGTTAGTAGGCCTACACGTAGACAAAACCAAATAGCATTACTCTATTCTATATAGTGTTTACTATATGCTAATGTGCATAATGTATTTCAACAGTAAACTATGCTATAGGCCAGTCATCAACAAACCAGCGAGAAAGACGGCAGTGCTCAACGGTATTAAAGTATTAGAACAATACAAAAACATTACAGATGTAATACTTTGCAACTATAGTTTATATTTTGTTTACATATGACATGAAAACAACCGGACGCCCTCTCACTGCAGTGGACCTATCTAAACTGATCTAAACCTCCAGTACCATGGACAGTTACCCATACTCCTCAGATGCGTTCTTTGATACTGAAGTAGCCTACATAACTGTGCATGACTAGGTGATGTTGAGATTCCAGCAGGAGTTATTTTCCAATAATCTGATTAATACCACTTTTAACGGATTGTTCAGAACACGTTGAAACAGATTAATTAAACCATGAAAGACTACAGTACGTTGAACATCAGCCAGAAAAGACCAAACATCAGTTGACAAGTTCACTCCTTTAAGAATGAGCTTACCTTTTCTCTGCTGGGGAGTGTGTGTGTTCGGTTTAAAGAGTCCCCTCCATTAATGCTGATCAGTTCTGCATCAGCTGGTGGAAATGGTGTGGGGAAAACTACTACGTCACTCTTCAGTGTGTCTGAGCTAAAACACACGTCATACTGCTGTGTAGATTTGGAGTAAGACCAGGTTCCATCAGGGTGTGTTGTGATCATTGGGGGATTGTAGCCACTGAAACTGCTGTCTGTCCTGTGGCATTTTACAGCTATCAAGCTGATGAGGCTCAGTAGAAAGATCACCGATACAGAGACAATAGCGATAAGCAAATAAAAATTTAAATCCGAAAAGGTGTCATCCTTAACAGGACTATGCCTAAATGTAGTTTGAAGTTCACCAGTGCTTTCTCCAACAACAACGTCAATAGAAACAGTAGCTGACAAAGCAGGCTCTCCGTTATCAGAAACCAAAATGACCAGCGGATGAGTTTTTAGATCATTATCACTCATTCGCCTCTTAGTCCTGATTTCTCCGTTGCTGGTTCCGATACGGAAGAGGTTGTTTCCTTTGGGCTCAGAGATGTGGTAAGAAAGCAGCGCATTATATCCAGAGTCTGCGTCTACAGCCCTGATCTTGGCCACAAAGTATCCAGCTTCAGCACTATAGGGAATGTTCTCACTGTTAACAGAGCCATGCTCCGAATAAGGAGGAAGAATGGCTGGAGAGTTGTCATTCTCATCTAAAATAAAAACGTTGACAGTGGCGTTGCTCCTCTGAGGAGGCACACCAGAGTCAGTAACCTGAACTTCAAACTGAAAACTCTTTATTTCCTCAAAGTTAAACGATTGCAGAGCATGTATGTCTCCAGTAACGGAGTTGATATTAACTGCAGGGGCTATGCTTTTAAATGAATTATCAACCAATGAATATACAATATTTGCATTATTTCCTTCATCTGGATCAAGAGCTGATACGGTGTGAAGTACAGAACCCATCGGACTGTTTTCTTTCACATAAACATTTATGATGGATTCAGGAAACTGCGGCGCGTTATCATTCACATCAGAAACACGAACAGTGATAACGCTGGTACTGGACAGAGGAGGGGTCCCCTCGTCTGTTGCTCTTATAGTGACATTATAATCAGGCGTCTTCTCTCTATCCAGTGGCCCATCAACCATTAAGGAATACTTATTTTTGTATGTATTTTCAATTTTAAAAGGGACTGAGCCCATTACCTTTAGATTAACTGCACCGTTTTTTCCAGCATCGCCATCTTTTACGGTTATCAATCCAACCATTGTGCCCAGAGTAGAATCCTCCTGAATAATATTTTCTAACGATGTCACGGATATTTCAGGGACATTGTCATTTACATCTAGGACTTCAACAAGTACTTTACAAAATGCAGAACGTGGATTATGTCCTCTATCAGTTGCCTTCACGCGAATCTCTGTTGCAGCGCTGGCTTCATGATCCAACTCTCCGGTTACTGTGATTTCGCCCGTAACTGAGTTAATGGTGAAAGCATTTAGTTTATCCGAACTGTCTTGGTTTACAATTGAGTAAACAATTTCACCATTAATGCCTTCGTCTAAGTCATTAGCCTGTACAGTTATGACGGATGTACCGGGCAGAACATTCTCGTGAATTTGTGCTTTGTATAGCGGTTTACTGAAAATGGGAATGTTGTCATTCACGTCTATAACGTTAACCACAATTTTTGTTGTTCCGGATCTTGGGGGCTTTTCTCCATCTAAAGCTGTGAGAACTAACTGAATCAAGGCAAGCTTCTCTCGATCTAATGGCTTTTGTAACACTAACTCAGCAGACACAGTATCACCTCCGCTATGCACATCGATGGAGAAATATTCATTCGAGCTAAGCTTATAGCTTTTCACTGAGTTACTAGCCACATCCGCATCGTATGCTATTGGTAAAGAAAACCTCTCACCTGAAAACGACGACTCTGAAATGTTTACCTGGCTCATAGATGAGCGAAATGAAGGTGAATTATCATTTATGTCTAAAACATTTACTTCAAATCGATACATATTCAGTGGCGACTTAGCTATGGCCTCCAATTCCAAAGAGCATTTAGAGTTCCGTCCGCATAGTTCTTCTCTGTCTATTCTCTCCCGAACGTGGATATTTCCCGTTCTTGCGTTCAATTCAAAGTATCTCTTATTGGGTCCATCCACTATCTGAAATCCTCGACGCACAAGATCTTGTACATTTAGGTTCAAATCCTTTGCTAGGTTTCCAACAGTAATTCCAGGGCTTGTCTCCTCAGACACGGTGTAAACTAATTGTCCTGACGCGATACTCCATAGACCGAAAATCAAAGACAAACACGCAGAGTTGTATCCGTGTAGCAATATAGGCGCCATAATCCATCAACAGTAAATTCTGTTACATAGAACTGTATTTAACTGCATCGCCATACAAAAGGTTTCTCAAGTACATTACGCTGCTACTAGCATCTCGGTTACACTGATCTCTGGAACAAAGACCCCAGACAGATTCAGAGTCCACCTCCCAAACAAGGCGGAGCCACGAAAAACAGACCAACATTAAACCGTAGGTCGCCAGTGACACCGTGTGGGGAAACGCGAAAAGAAACTGCTAATTATTTTGGCTAGAGAAAGAAATTTAAAAGGAAATTAAACCTAACCTAACTATGCTAATATGTATGTATATATGTATGTGTGTATATATATATATATATATATATATATATATATATATATATATATATATATATGAGGAAATGAGGAATATATATATATATATATATATATATATATATATATATATATATATAGCCTACATACATATTAGCATAGTTATATATACACTGTACATTCATTCAGTACGGGGAACATAATGTCTTGAATTCAGTGTTCTTTATGAATTCAGTGTTCCAAATGACATAGGTAACCATAGCTCGTACAATTCTCAGTTTTATACACACATGTGTAAACATCCAGAGGCATTCTCACCAAATATATAGGCTGCAGTCCAGTGAATAGTCTGTTCTACAATTCCAGTACCATGGACAGTTACCCAGCCGCCCCAGCTGCGTTCTCTTAGACGCTTAACTGTGAATGACACTCTGATTCCTTCCCCTTACAAGTGACTCAAGCCCACATACATTTACCCCCCCCCCCCCCCCCCCCACACACACACACACCACTTAACAGACAGAGAATTTACTTTTTACACAACTGAGCATCTGATGTCTCATTGCATCCGATGTTCTGGTCTTGTTTGCTCATGTTGCCAAAAACACAAATCAAACCAAGCTCTGAGTGATGCTCTGAATGACTGAAGCTGAAAACTTAAAATGACTTGACATGAATCAAACTTCAGCTAAGCACCATTTTCAATTCATAAGTATTTATAAGACTTATAAGAGTTATAAGACTCTTTCTATGTGTATGCTGTTAACAATGGTAGATGGTACTTCTCCGTCGTCCCGTCTTGAGAACACAGTTGAAACCCAAAGGTATACGAGTTAAAACTAAAGATGATTTTGAACATCAACCACGAAATAAATCACCAATTAATTCCTATGATAAATGCAGTGCCTCCCTTTTCTCTGTTGGGTCTTATTCAACATTAATCCGTTAATACTGATGAGCTCCGTGTCTAACACAAACACAAATTCTATATTTATATTAACTATATAATAGCTACAAATGAAAACAAGCCTAAATATGCATGTATTGGGAAAACACAAATTCTGCCCAAACTCTATTCTTACCTTGTCTGTATTTGGGAGGGTTTGTGTCCTCTGAAAAGTGTCTCCTCCATTGATACTAATCAGCTCTGCATCAGCAGGTGGAAACGGTGTTGGGAAAACTACTACGTCACTCTTCAACGTGTCTGAGCTAAAACACACGTCATACTGCTGTGTAGATTTGGAATAAGACCAGCTCCCGTCAGGGTGTGTGGTGATAACTGGAGCACTGTAGCCACTGAAATTGCTGTCTCTCCTATGACATTTCACAGCGATCAAACCAAAGAGACTCAGTAAAAAGACAATTGACACCGAGGCGATGGCGATCATCAAATACAGATTTAGATCTGTGAAAGCTTCGTCCTTTACTGTAACATGTCTGAATTTAGTTTGCAGTTCTCCTGCACTTTCAACAACCACCACCTCTATAGATACAGTCGCTGAGAGAGATGGTTCTCCATTATCAGAAATCAGAATGACAAGCGGGTGGGTTTTCAAGTCATTGTCACTCATTCGCCTCTTAGTCCTGATTTCTCCGTTGCTCGTTCCGATTCGGAAGAGGTTACTTCCTTTGGGCTCAGAGATGTGGTATGAAAGCAGTGCGTTATATCCAGAGTCTGCGTCTACGGCCCTGATCTTGGCCACAAAGTATCCAGCTTCAGCCGTATAGGGAACGTTCTCAGTGTTAACAGAGCCATGCTCCGAATAGGGAGGGAGGATCACGGGACTGTTGTCATTTTCATCAAGAACATAAACATTCACAGTCATGTTGCTACTCAGTGGAGGAACACCATTGTCTGTGGCCTTAACTTTAAATTGAAACGTTTTCATTTCCTCATAATTAAAAGACTGCAACGTTTGAATATCTCCGCTCTCCTGATTTATATTTACCCGTGATGTCACCAGGGCACTATTAGCAAAATTGTCTAAAATGGAATATGACACTTTCGCATTGTTTTCAATATCTAAATCAAAGGCAGAGACTGTGTAAATAACGCTACCAATCGGACCATTTTCTTTTACAAAAATATTAATGACTGGCTCAGGAAAGCGTGGTGCATTGTCATTTACGTCAGAGACATGCACAGTTATAACACTAGTACTGGAGAGACTCGGGGTCCCGTCATCTCTGGCTATGATGGTGACGTTGTACTGAGATACATTTTCTCTATCCAACACGTCATTTACCAGCAACGAATATCTATTTTTATAAGTGTTCTGCACTTCAAATGGCACTGGGTCTCTTATGTTTAAATGCACGAGTCCATTCGACCCAGCATCACCATCTTTAACTGTTATTAACCCCACCATAGTACCCACCTTTGCATCTTCCCTTACTGTATCGACTAAAGAAGTCACAGATATGTCCGGTATGTTATCATTAACGTCGACTATTTCTATCAACACTTTACCATATGCAGCTCTGGGCCTCTGCCCTTTATCTTTTGCCTGTACCCGAATTTCAACTGCACTGCCTGCTTCGTAATCCACGTCACCATTTACGGTTATTAAACCAGAATCAGCGTCAATTGCAAAGGCGTTTATCAGGTTGTCATTATCATGATTTATTAAGGAGTAAGTAATCGCGCCATTTAATCCCTCATCGGAGTCGATGGCGTGGACAGTTATCACACTGGTGCCAAGAGGGGCATTCTCTGAGATGCGACCTTTATACAGAGTCTTACTAAACACTGGCACATTATCGTTAACATCCTCGATGTTTACAATTATATTTAAAGTCCCCGATCTCTGAGGTTTTCCTCCGTCTACAGCTGTGAGCACGAGTTTCACCATGCTTTGTTTCTCACGGTCTAAAGCTTTTTGTAGAACAAGCTCCGGCGACACACTCTTTTCTCCTCGACTTTGTACATCCAGTGAGAAATATTCATTTGCGCTAATCTTGTAGCTTTTAACTGAGTTAACGCCTACATCCAAATCGAACGCATTCGGTAAAGAAAATCTCTCGCCTGGAATGGCAAGTTCCGACACATTAAATTCACTCAAAGTAGACCGAAATGTTGGTGCATTATCATTGATATCTAATATGTTTACCTCGAAGCGGTACATATTCAGAGGAGAGTTAACAATAGCCTCCGATTCCAAAGAACACTTAACATTTTGTCCACATAAGGCGTCTCTGTCTATCCTCTCTGCGACAAATATATGTCCTGTTTTTACATTTAATTCAAAATACCTTTTATTGGTTCCAGACGCTATCTGAAATCCCCGAGAAACAAGCTCCTGTACATTTAGATTCAAATCCTTTGCTAAATTTCCAACGTTTGTTCCCGGATTCGTCTCCTCTGTGACTGAATACACAATTTGTCCACTGCCCAAATCCAAGCTCCCAAAAACGACAAAGATACAGATCCACACTCGATATCCATTATCTGGCATCTTGTCCATCTTCCGTAATTACAAATGTTACTTTTATGCAAAACAAACGTCTCATATCTCAGTAGAAAACGCCCCGATATTCACCGAGAACATAATGTAGCATACTGCGAGGTCGAACAAAGCCCTTTGCTGGGATCGACCCCCTTGTACGAAGAGGGAGGAGTCGAGCGAGTCAATCCAGAGTGTAGGTCACTACTGACACCGTGTGGATGAAAGGCAGAGAAGACAGAAATACTGCTAAGAACAACTATCTTCGGTTATGAGTGTTTTATCCCTTCAGGCAAGGCTGCGTCTCATTAAACTTTCGAGGTCATCATTTCATTTATTTTCTTGTCACTCGCTAAAAAGTCTTTCAGCACCTTAACAGTCAGGGAAAATAGTGTAACCATATGACCTTTGATACTTGAAGTTAACTTTGTAAGACTGAAGTTTACATTTCCTCCTACAGATTATAGCAATATGCACGTGCAACTCAAAACAGTCTGTGCCGTCCATAGACTGGGTAAACCCAGCCCGATCTGCCGGCGATTTGGTGATAGTGTTTTGTGGACGACATAGCATGGCTGAGTCAATTCACTAGTCACCCTTTTCAGGACCATGGACAGATATACTTCAAATACTCAATTTGCGCAAAAGGGTAGTACCATCAAAGAACACCACATATGAGTGTGAACGAGTGTGTACGACATCCAATTCACACATAAGAGCGCACACATACACACATCGTATTAAAGAGATCAACTGATTTCCATAATTTTATCCTATTTCAAACTGGTTACATGGTTATTTTGCCAGCTGTTGCCAATTCTCCCCGCACTCTTTCCATAGATTAAAGGAAATTCTTACCTTATCTTTATTAGGAAGTGTCTGTGTCCGCTGAAAGGTGTCTCCACTATTAATACTGATCAATTCAGCATCAGCAGAATTTTCCAATAATCTGATTAATACCACTTTTAACGGATTGTTCAGAACACGTTGAAACAGATTAATTAAACCATGAAAGACTACAGTACGTTGAACATCAGCCAGAAAAGACCAAACATCAGTTGACAAGTTCACTCCTTTAAGAATGAGCTTACCTTTTCTCTGCTGGGGAGTGTGTGTGTTCGGTTTAAAGAGTCCCCTCCATTAATACTGATCAGTTCTGCATCAGCTGGTGGAAACGGTGTAGGAAAAACTACCACGTCACTTTTTAGTGTGTCTGAGCTAAAGCACACGTCATACTGCTGTGTAGATTTGGAGTAAGACCAGGTTCCATCAGGATGTGTGGTGATCATTGGCGGGTTGTATTCACTGAAACTGCTGTCTGTCCTGTGGCATTTTACAGCTATCAAGCTGATGAGGCTCAGCAAAAAGATGACTGACACTGAAACAATGGCTATCAGTAAATAAAGATTTAATTTTGAAAACGTATCATCCTTGACTGGAACATTCATGAATTGAGTCTTTATGTCTCCAATGGTTTCAGCCACTACCACATCAATAGAAACAGTCGCTGACAGAGAAGGCTCTCCATTATCAGAGACCAAAATGAGCAAAGGGTGAGTTTTCAGGTCATTATCGCTCATTCTCCTTTTAGTCCTTATTTCTCCGCTGCTGGTTCCAATTCGGAAGAGGTTGTTTCCTTTGGGTTCTGATATATGATAGGAAAGCAGCGCATTATATCCAGAATCTGCGTCTACAGCCCTGATCTTGGCCACAAAATATCCCGCTTCAGCAGAATAAGGGACATTTTCGGTGTTGACAGAGCCATGCTCTGAATAGGGAGGGAGAATTACAGGGCTGTTGTCATTCTCATCAAGAATGAAAATATTTAGGGTCGCGTTAGAACTTAGGGGCGGGACACCAGAATCTGTGGCTTGAACTCTTAACTGCAGTGTTTTCAGTTCCTCATAATTGAATGACTGCAATGCATATATATCTCCAGTGTCTTGATTTATGTTAACGGCAGAATTAGCTGAAAATGATTTTGTCGATCCCTCTAATATTGAATACGATATCTTTGCATTGTCATCTACATCCGAATCGAAAGCGGAGACGGTGTAAATTACGGCACCAACTTCACTGTTCTCTTTAACATACACATTAATGACGGGACTTGGAAAAAGGGGCGCGTTGTCATTCACATCTGAGACATGCACAGTGATTACACTGGTGCTGGAGAGAGGTGGGGTTCCTTCATCCGCAGCTACGAGGGTGACGTTATATTGAGAAGTGCTCTCTCTGTCTAAAGGGCCGTCCACAACCAAGGAATAATAATTTTTATAAGATGACTTTAACTTAAACGGAACAGCACCCGAGGTCTCTATTATCGTCTGACCATTCTTTCCACTATCTTTATCAGTAACAGTCACCAGAGCAACCACTGTTCCTATTTCTGCATTTTCTTTCACTGGACTCATAAGCGATGTCACTACTATTTCAGGAGAATTATCATTGAGATCGACCACCTCAACCAAGACTTTACAGTGTGTGCTACGAGGAGAATGGCCACGATCCATTGCCTGAGCTCGGATTTCATATGCAGCAGTTTTTTCGTAGTCTAAACTTCCCTTAACAGTAATCTCTCCAGTTGCCGAATTTATGGCAAACATGTTAGATGCGCTCGTACTCCCCCTCCCGATTAATGAATAAAGAAGCTCAGCATTAACTCCCTCATCCAAATCTGTAGCATTCAGTGTGATAACGATAGTACTGAAAGGAACATTTTCATTGACACGGACTTTATACAGAGGTTTGCTGAATACTGGAGTGTTGTCGTTCACATCTACAACATTAACAATTATTTGTAAGGTCCCAGTTTTTGGAGGTTTACCTCCATCAATAGCGGTCAGTGTAAGCCGAAGAACAGGCTGTTTCTCACGGTCTAACGGCTTTTGAAGCACTAATTCTGCTGATACACTTTGCTCCCCACCGCTCTGCACATCAAGAGAGAAATGTTCATTCGGGCTAAGCTTATAGCTCTTCACCGAGTTAAGTCCTACATCAGCGTCATTTGCTATGGGTAAGGGGAACCTCTCTCCTGAGTAGGCAAGCTCTGTTATGTTTAACCGATGTACCTGTTCTACAAAGGTTGGTGCGTTGTCGTTTATATCCAAAATATTTATTTCGATTCGGTGAAGATGCATAGGATTGCTTAATATCGCCTCGACATTTAAAGAGCACTTGACTGCATTTGGACAAAGCTCCTCTCTGTCTATCCTATCGCTGACGTAAAGAACACCCGTTTGTAAATTCACTTCAAAATACCTCTTGGAGTGTCCCGATACAATCCGAAGTCCTCTCGATTGCAAGTCTTGTACATTAAGGTTCAGATCCTTTGCAATATTCCCCACAAAGGTACCTTTATCGACCTCTTCCGAGACCGAGTATGAAATCTGCGCCGCAGAGAATCCACAAACATAAAGCAGGACGAAGCCTCGAATCCAAAAGCTTTCTCTTTCTGTCCGTACATCCATTGCGACACTGATCAAACGGAACAACTATAAATATATCCAAAATACATCGGTTTGCCATCCATTAAAGTACAGAAAACAAGAGTAATATCCACGATCGGAGCCACCAACAGACCCCTGTTACTCATACCATCCACGAATTTTCTAACAAAGCACAGCTTGGCCCTTACATTTTAATATTCCTCCCATCAAGGAGGAGCTTGACGAACTCACCTTACCACGGTCTACAGCGTCACCTTGTGCTACGGTTTATTATTGTAAGCATCTTTGTAAGCATAATGGGCTTGTAGATAATAATATATTTCGGTACGCACATTGACGTTATATCAAGATAATAAGTATGAATAAAATCTGATAAATATAGGACATTGATTAGAAATACAATTATTCTGTTCTGCTACAAACATTATTGCATGAGGAGCCAATAAATACAAAAAAAATAAAAAATACTATAAATAGTCCTAGTATTGGCATTAAGAAACTCCAGTCCTGGTGTGCATTTATATTGAAAGCTGATGTATCATAATCTCTCTGGAATGATGGAATACCACACCAATTCACAAGATAACTCCTCTGCATACCAAAACAAGAACACATTTCTTAGCTTTACTTTAAGAAGTGCTTACAATTGAAAGCAAACGTCGTAGTGCATGTAACGTGAACACAAATTCTCCCCAAACTTATATAAAAGCTACAAATGAAAGCAACCCGTGACATGCATATATTGAGAAAACACACATTATGCCCAAACTGTTCGCCTTTAACAGAATGTTATTCTTACCTTGTCTGTATTTGGGAGGGTTTGTGTCCTCTGAAAAGTGTCTCCACCATTGATACTAATCAGCTCTGCATCAGCAGGTGGAAACGGTGTTGGGAAAACTACTACGTCACTCTTCAGTGTGTCGGAGCTAAAACACACGTCATACTGCTGTGTAGATTTGGAGTAAGACCAGCTCCCGTCAGGGTGTGTAGTGATAACCGGGGCGCTGTAGCCACTAAAATTGCCATCTGTCCTGTGGCATTTCACTGCTACTAGACTAATTAGGCTCAGCAAGAAAATAACCGACACCGAGACGATGGCAATCAGCAGATATAAATTTAAGTCGGTAAAAGTGTCATCATTTACCGAAACAGTTTTAAATGGTCTCTGCACGTCCACCATATTCTCAACAACACCAATGTCAATAGACACTGTAGCTGACAGAGAAGGCTCGCCATTATCAGAGACCAAAATAACCAAAGGGTGAGTTTTAAGGTCATTGTCGCTCATTCTCCTTTTAGTCCTGATTTCTCCGCTGCTGGTTCCGATTCGGAAGAGGTTATTTCCTTTAGGTTCAGAGATGTGATACGAAAGCAGTGCGTTATATCCAGAGTCTGCATCCACAGCTCTGATCTTGGCCACAAAGTATCCAGCTTCGGCCGTATAGGGAATGTTCTCACTGTTAACTGAGCCGTGCTCTGAGTAAGGAGGGAGAATGACCGGACTGTTGTCATTCTCATCCAGGACAAAGACATTTACAGTCGCGTTGCCACTTAGAGGAGGCACACCTGAGTCTGTAGCCTGAACCTTAAATTGAAATGTTTTCATTTCTTCATAGTTGAATGACTTTATACTATGTATATCTCCCGTGGCAGAGTTTACATTTATCATTGAGGAAACTGGTATTACATTGTTGCCATTATTTTCCATAACCGCATAGGTAATCTGCCCATTGTCATTTATGTCTAAGTCAGATGCAGTTACAGAACTAATCAGAGCGCCGATTGGACTGTTTTCCTTCAGATAAATGTTTATAATTGGCTCTGAAAAGCGTGGCGCGTTGTCATTCACGTCAGACACATGTACATTAATAACTTTGCTGCTATAGAGAGATGGAATCCCCTCATCTGTAGCGGTGATGGTGATATTGTACTGAGATGTTTTTTCTCTGTCTAGAGCCCCGTTTACAACTAGTGAGTAGTAGTTTTTGTAGTTTGCATCTAATTTAAACGGGACATCATCCGATATAGCGACGTTGACTTGACCGTTTTTACCTCCATCTCTATCAAGCACGGACACAAGAGCAATAGCAGTGCCCCTTTGTGCGTCTTCCCTAACCGTATTAAGAAGTGACGTCACGGTGATCTCAGGGGCATTGTCGTTGAGATCCATTATTTCAACAAGCACTTTACAATGTGCAAGTACTGGAGGCTGCCCTTTATCGCTTGCCTCGACCCGAATCTCAAACGCACTGTGCTCTTCATAGTCTATGATACCCTGTACCGTAATGGCGCCTGTGTTTGGATCTATTTCAAAAGCATCTAAAATATGGTCTTGATCAGTCTTCCTTAAGGAGTAGACAATCTCGCCATTTGTCCCGTCGTCTGCGTCGGTTGCATTGAGAGTGATTACTTTGGTCCCTGGAGGAACATTTTCTAAAAGTGTAGTTTTATACAATGCAGAACTAAATAGCGGAGCATTATCATTGATATCTAAAACATTAATCATTATTTGAGACGTGCCTGATTTCGGGGGATTTCCCCCATCTACTGCAGTCAGAACAAGTCTAATCTCTGGCTGTTTCTCTCTGTCTAATGCTTTCTGTAGCACTAACTCTACAGAAACACTTTGATCTCCTCCTTTATGCACAGTAAGGGAAAAATGGTCATTTTGACTTAATTTGTATGCATTTACAGTATTCTTACCAACGTCTGGATCAGAAGCATAAGACAAAGGGAATTTTACGCCGGGTATAGTGTTCTCAGCGATGTTCAAATGCTGTGATTTCGCACTGAAAGAAGGGGAATTATCATTTACATCAAGAATAATCACTTCAATGCGATAAAGCTTTAAAGGATTGTTGATCACCGCTTCTAAACTGAGAGTGCATTTTGTAGCTTTAGCGCAGAGCTCCTCTCTGTCTATCCTTTCGTTCACATACAAAACGCCCGTTTTGAGATTTACCTCAAAATATTTCTTCTTTGATCCGGTGACGAGTTGAAACATACGCGACTCCAAATCCTGGACATTCAGATTTAAATCCTTGGCGATATTTCCCACTGTTGTTCCTACGCTCGACTCCTCGGACACCGAGTAGGACAGTTGTCCGTACACCGAGACGACAGAGAATTCTATAAGAGCCGTCATTAAACACGCAACAATACATTCCCGTCTCCTTGGCAAAAACATTGTTCCGAAAAGGTGGGCCAGTCATAGATCCAAATAAACGTGTCGTCGAATTGGACAATCCCTTAATAGTCAAAAACAGAATAAATCCATGGTGTGTAACAACTGTATGAGGCGACGGAGAGCACTCCAGTCTGCGTACACATATTCTCGCCCCTGCAGCTTTCGTACAACAAAGCCCAGAAACGTCTCCCCACCCACTAGAAATCGGGTGGAGCTTCGAAATCTGCTCCGGAATCTGTCGACCCATCGGTCTACAGCGACACCGCGTGGACAAGACCAACATCAGCAGTTCTTAACGAACAGACTTTACTGTGCTATGTCGATAAAACCTATTGCTATACATTCATAGGCAGCGCTGAAAAACAAGCAAGAAAGAAACTAGAACTCCACTTAAACATATAAACCTGTGTATTATATGTCATCAAATCAAAACAAAATCTACCCAGTCATAATAATGAGGGACAATAAATGAGGGTTTAAATGACTGTAAGCGTGAAATTGCCCTATAAGCTGGTGTAACGTTATGTCATGCCTACAGACACAACACCAACATTTCAGAACCACGGAGAGCTCCTACATCACGTGTACGCTGAGAACAGAAAGCTTCAGAGTAAATGTCTTCCATCTAATTCACGCATAAGTGCGCACACTTACGCAGGTCATCATCTGATTTTCAGATTTTTAAATCAACTAATTTTTAAAGCAAATAACTACATCATTCTTACCCACTATCTTTGTCTTCTATTAAGCTGCTGTAACGTTACGTGAGGCCTAAACCAATCACACCACCTTTTCAGAACCACGGAGAGCTCCAACATCACGTGTGTACACTGAGCGCAAACAAACAGAGACCCCTTCACAATAAATGTCTTCCATCCTTTCATTACACACACAAGTACATGCACACGTATGCACTTCATATTATGAAGGAGATCAACGGATTTTCATCCTATTTCAAGCTGGTTACATGGTTCTTTTGCCAGCTGCAGAAGAAAGTAAGTCTGAATGTGCATGTAGTGAGATCACACTCTTTTCATAGATTAAAGGGAATTCTTACCTTTTCTTTATTTGGAAGTGTCTGTGTCCGCTGAAAAGTGTCTCCACTATTAATACTGATCAGTTCCGCATCAGCTGGTGGAAACGGTGTGGGAAAGACTACTACGTCACTCTTCAGTGTGTCTGAGCTAAAGCACACGTCATACTGCTGTGTAGATTTGGAGTAAGACCAGGTTCCGTCAGGATGTGTGGTGATCATTGGCGGGTTGTATCCACTAAAACTGCTGTCTGTCCTGTGGCATTTTACAGCTATCAAGCTGATGAGGCTCAGCAGAAAAATCACTGATACTGAGACAATGGCGATCAATAAATACAGATTTAAGTCAGAAAAAGTGTCATCCTTGACTGGGATATGTCTAAACTTTGTCTGAATTTCACTGGCCCTCTCAACTACGACAACATCGATAGACACAGTCGCTGAGAGTGAAGGTTCTCCATGATCAGAAACTGCAATAATTAATGGATGAGTTTTCATATCATTGTCACTCATTCTCCTTTTAGTCCTGATTTCCCCGCTACTGGTTCCAATACGGAAGAGATTATTTCCTTTGGGCTCAGAGATGTGGTAAGAAAGCAGTGCGTTATATCCAGAATCTGCGTCTACAGCCCTGATCTTGGCTACAAAGTATCCAGCTTCAGCCGTATAGGGAACATTCTCAGTGTTAACAGAGCCATGCTCTGAATATGGGGGAAGAACTACTGGACTATTATCATTCTCGTCCAGTACAAACACGTTTACAGTAGTATTGCTGCTGAGAGGAGGAACACCAGAGTCTGTGGCCTGAACTCTAAACTGAAAAGTTTTCATTTCCTCGTAGTTGAAAGACTGTAAGCTGCTCAAATCCCCTGTCATTGAATTTATATTCACCAGTGTAGATATAGGTGCACCGCTATCTAAAACTGAATAAGTAATTTGGCCATTCTCATTGGTATCAGCATCAGAGGCAGACATTATGGTCATGACCGCACCGACTGGACTGTTCTCCTTGATGTATACATTAAGGACCGGCTCCGTAAAACGAGGAGCGTTGTCATTCACATCAGCAATGTCTACAGTTATAATACTAGAACTGGAGAGAGGTGGTGTGCCCTCATCGGTTGCTGTGATAGTGACGTTGTATACGGAAATGTTTTCCCTGTCCAATGGACCATCCACCACTAAGGAATAATAGTTTTTGTAGTTCAGCTCGAGTTTAAAAGGAACTTTGTTTCTCACTGCGCAAGACACAATGCCATTTTTACCACCGTCTTCATCGGACACCGACACGAGCGCGATTGCAGTGCCGATTTTTACGTCCTCTTTAACAGTTTTTAATAATGAAGTTACTGTGATTTCAGGAGCGTTATCGTTTAGATCCAAGACCTCAACTAGCACTTTACAATGTGTCGCCATGGGAGGCTGGCCTTTATCATTCGCCTGTGCACGAATCTCAAAAGCACTCCGCTGCTCAAAATCTATGTTGCTCTTTACAGTGATAGCGCCTGTAGATGGGTCAATATGAAACATCTCTAAAATGTTATCTTGGTCTTTCCTGCTCAAAGAATAAACAATTTCACTATTTGTCCCTTCATCGAGATCAGTAGCGTTAATTGTGACAACAGTGGTCCCAATAGGCACATTTTCAAACACGCTTGCTTTGTATAAGGGCCTGCTAAAAACAGGTACGTTATCATTATTATCCAAGACGTTAATTTTGATTTGAGATGTACCTGATTTTGGTGGATTTCCTCCATCTATTGCAGTAAGCGTTAGCTGCACATAGGGCTGTTTTTCGCGATCTAAAGCTTTTTGCAGTATTAACTCAGCAGACGCGCTGTGCTCTCCTTTGTGTGTGGCGAGCGAGAAGTGGTCATTCGGGCTGAGCTTATATGTACTGACGGCATTCTTACCTACATCCGAGTCTGATGCTGACAACAACGAAAATCTAACTCCTGGTAATGTGCTCTCTGCGATATCTATTGTCTGCGAGTTTGCACTGAAAGTAGGAGAATTATCATTCACATCTAAAATGTTTATTTCTATACGATACAGTTTCAAAGGGTTGTTAATTACCGCTTCGACAGTTACAGAGCATTTCAACGATCCTGCGCACAGCTCCTCTCTGTCTATTCTATCAGTCACATAGAGAACACCAGTCTTTAGGTTTACCTCGAAATATGACTTCTTGGACCCGGTAACGATTTGAAACATCCGTGATTCCAAATCCTGAACACTGAGATTCAAATCTTTGGCTATATTCCCGACTGTAGTCCCGGGTTTTGACTCCTCTGGTACGGAGTAAGACAGCTGCCCTGCCACGGCTTCTATACAAAGCACCATAAACACAAACAGTACATCCGTGAATAACACGTTCCTTGCTCTTGCGAAATGCATTTTCTAACCAATATTAGCGAGTCATAGATCCAGGAATGTGTGCTCAATGCAGCCGAAGAAAAGAGAAAAAGCGATATCAAGCCATTCCGTCGATACAACAGCAAATCAATAAAATATCCACCAGTACCATCGTCCCCCCACTCGCATCTCTGAGTATGACTGTAACAAAGCGTCGTGGATAATCTCCACCCTCTAAGACCGGGAGGAGCCATCACACGCAGGCGAGACTTTCTCTTTCTGTCGGTCTGCGGAGACACCTTGTGGTGCAATGAAAAACGTACACATTACACATTCACCCCGCTACAGAGAATTCGCTCAAATAGAACATTAGACAATACAATGAATTAATTTCTAATTCATATTAAAAAGCCGTTAGTCCTGACTCACATCATTGTATTTCATAATGTTGATGGTAATGCTGTTGTCTGTGTGTGTGTGTGCGCGCACACGTGCGTATAAACCACAAATATGTGTGCCTTATATGCACTTACATATTTTTTCCGTCGGTCTGCAGAGACACCTTATGGTGCAATAAAGAACGCGCACATTCATCCCGCTACAGAAAATGCGCTAACACAGACAAATAACAGAATACAGTCCAACTAGAATTTATCAGTAACTAAATAAAAATAAAAAGAAGCTAGCCCAGTAAATACACTTAGTTACTTACATTGCATGTCATTACTTAGCCCACTTGCTTTCGTTATCACTAATTTTCTTTTTAGTCCCAAGTTCCCAACTGCCTCCTCAACTTGTATCTTTTAGGTTTCGATAAGTGGTGAGAAAGCGATGGTGATGACATTGAACTGAACAGTTTGCCTCTAGGTCGCTTGAAGAGGGCTTAAGTTGACATAAAGCAATTAACTACACCATTCTTGACACTATCTCTGTCTTCTATTATGCTGCTGTAACGTTATGTGAGGCCTATACCAACCACAACACAATTTCAGAACCACGGAGAGCTCCTATATCACGAGCAGACAAACAGAGACACCTTCACTGTGAATGTCTTCCATTCAATTCACACATAAGCGCACACACGTACGCAGGCCATATTATAAAGGAGATCAACTGATTTGCATCCTATTTCGAACTGGTTATAGTTCTTTTGCCAGTAGAAGAAAGCAAGACTGGAAATTCAAATTCTCACCACACTCTTTTCATAGATTAAAGGGAGTTCTTACCTTTTCTTTATTTGGAAGTGTCTGTGTCCGCTGAAAAGTGTCTCCACTATTAATACTGATCAGTTCAGCATCAGCTGGTGGAAACGGTGTGGGAAAGACTACCACGTCACTCTTCAGTGTGTCTGAGCTAAAGCACACGTCATACTGCTGTGTAGATTTGGAGTAAGACCAGGTTCCATCAGGATGTGTGGTGATCATTGGCGGGTTGTATCCACTGAAACTGTTGTCTGTTCTGTGGCATTTTACAGCTATCAAGCTGATGAGGCTCAGTAGAAAGATCACTGATACTGAGACAATGGCGATCAATAAATACAGATTTAAGTCAGAAAAAGTGTCATCCTTGACTGGGACATGTCTAAACTTTGTTTGAATTTCACTGGCCCTCTCAACTACGACAACATCGATAGACACAGTCGCTGACAGTGAAGGCTCTCCATGATCAGAGACTGAAATAATTAATGGATGAGTTTTCAGGTCATTGTCACTCATTCGCCTCTTAGTCCTGATTTCCCCGCTACTGGTTCCAATACGGAAGAGATTATTTCCTTTGGGCTCAGAGATGTGGTAAGAAAGCAGTGCGTTATATCCAGAGTCTGCGTCTACGGCTCTGATCTTGGCTACAAAGTATCCAGCTTCCGCCGTATAGGGAACATTCTCAGTGTTAACAGAGCCATGCTCTGAATATGGGGGAAGAACTACTGGACTATTATCATTCTCGTCCAGTACAAACACGTTTACAGTAGTATTGCTGCTGAGAGGAGGAACACCAGAATCTGTGGCCTGAACTCTAAACTGAAAAGTTTTAATTTCCTCATAGTTTAAAGACTGTAAGCAGGTCAGATCCCCTGTCATTGAATTTATATTCACCAGCGTAGATATAGGTGCACCGCTATCTAAAACTGAATAAGTAATTTGGCCATTCTCATTGGTATCAGCATCAGAAGCAGACACTGTGGTCATTACTACGCCAACTGGACTGTTTTCCTTGATGTACACATTAAGGACAGACTCTGTGAAACGAGGAGCGTTGTCATTCACATCAGCAACGTCTACAGTTATAATACTAGAACTGGAGAGAGGTGGTGTGCCCTCATCGGTTGCTGTGATGGTGACATTGTACACGGAAATGTTTTCCCTGTCCAATGGACCGTCCACCACTAACGAATAATAGTTTTTGTAGTTCAGCTCGAGTTTAAATGGAACTTTGTTTTTAACTGCGGAAGTCACAATGCCATTTTTTCCACCATCTGTATCGGACACGGAGACGAGGGCGATGGCAGTGCCGATTTTGACGTCCTCTTTAACCGTTTTCAATAATGAAGTTATTGTGATTTCAGGAGCGTTATCGTTTAGATCTAAGACCTCCACTAACACTTTACAGTGCGCCGCCATGGGAGGCTGGCCTTTGTCATTCGCCTGTGCTCGAATCTCAAAAGCACTCCGCTGCTCAAAATCTATGTTGCTCTTTACAGTGATAGCGCCTGTAGATGGGTCGATATGAAACATCTCTAGAATATTATCTTGGTCTTTCCTACTTAAAGAATAAACAATTTCGCTGTTTGTCCCTTCATCAAGATCAGTAGCGTTAATTGTGACAACCGTGGTCCCAACCGGCACATTTTCAAACACGCTTGCTTTGTATAAGGGCCTGCTAAATACAGGTATGTTATCATTATTATCCAAGACGTTAATTTTGATTTGAGATGTACCTGATTTTGGTGGATTTCCTCCATCGATGGCAGTAAGCGTTAACTGCATATAGGGCTGCTTTTCTCGGTCTAAAGCTTTTTGCAGTATTAACTCAGCAGACGCGCTGTGCTCTCCTTTGTGTGTGGCCAGCGAGAAGTGGTCATTGGGGCTGAGCTTATATGTACTGACCGCATTCTTACCTACATCCGAGTCTGATGCTGACAACAACGGAAATCTAACTCCTGGTAATGTGCTCTCTGCAACATCTATTGTTTGTGAGTTTGCACTGAAGGTAGGGTAATTATCATTCACATCTAAAATGTTTATTTCTATGCGATATAGTTTCAAAGGGTTGTTAATGACCGCTTCGACAATTACTGTGCATTTCAACAATTCTGCGCATAGCTCCTCCCTGTCTATTCTGTCAGTCACATAGAGAACACCAGTCTTTAGGTTTACCTCGAAATATGACTTCTTGGACCCGGTAACGATTTGAAACATCCGTGATTCCAAATCCTGAACATTGAGATTCAAATCTTTCGCTATATTCCCGACTGTAGTCCCTGGTTTTGACTCCTCTGGTACGGAGTAAGACAGCTGCCCCGTCACGGCTTCTATACAAAGCACCATGATCCCAAACAGTACATCCGTGAATAACACGTTCCTTGCTCTTGCGAAATGCATTTTCTATCCAATATTAGCGAGTCATAGATCCAGGAATGTGTGGTTAATGCAGCCGAAGAAAAGAAACGCGATATCAAGCCATTCCGTTGATACAACAGCAAATCATGAAAATATCCACCAGTACCATCGTCCCCCCACTCGCATCTCTGAGTATGACTGTAACAAAGCGTCGTGGATAATCTCCACCCTCTAAGACCGGGAGGAGCCATCACACGCAGGCGAGACTTTCTCTTTCTGTCGGTCTGCGGAGACACCTTGTGGTGCAATGAAAAATGTACGCATACATCTCGCTACAAAGAATGCGCTCACATAGAACATTAGCCAATACAATAAATTATTGACTGATTCATATTAAAAAACCGTTAGTCCTGACTCACATTGCATTTCATAATGTTGATGGTAATGCTGCTGTATGTGTGTGTGTGTGTGTGTGTGTGTGTGTGTGTGTGTGTGTGTGTGTGTGTGTGTGTGTGTACGTGTGCATAAACCACATATATGTGTGTCTTATATGCACTTAAAAAATGTAAATGGAGCATTACATATTACATTTTTCCGTCGGTCTGCAGAGACATCTTATGGTGCAATGAAGAACGCACACTTTCATCCCGCTACAGAAAATGCGCTAAGACAGACAAATAACAGAATATAGTCCAACTACAATTTGTCAGTAACTAAATAAAAATAAAAAGAAGCTAGCCCAGTAAATACACTTAGTTACTTACATTGCATGTCATAACTTAGTCCACTTGCTATCGTTATCACTAATTTTCTTTTTAGTTCTAGGTTCCCCACTGTCTCCCCAACTTGTATCCTTTAGGTTTCGAGAAGTGGTAAGAAAGCGATGGTGTTGACATTGCACTGAACACTGTTCTCTCTCTCTAGTGGGTCATCTACCACCAAACAAAACAAATATTTTTTGTAGTTTGCCTCTAGGTCGCTTGAAGAGGGCTTTAGTCGACATAAAGCAATTAACTACACCATTCTTGACACTATCTCTGTCTTCTATTATGCTGCTGTAACGTTATGTGAGGCCTACACCAACCACAACACAATTTCAGAACCACGGAGAGCTCCTATATACACTGAGAGCAGACAAACAAAGACACCTTCACTGTAAATGTCTTCCATCCAATTCACATATAAGCGCACACACCTACGCAGGCCATATTATAAAGGAGATCAACTGATTTGCATCCTATTTCGAACTGGTTATATGGTTCTTTAGCCAGCAGAAGAAAGTAAGACTGGAAATTCAAAATCTCAACACACTCTTTTCATAGATCAAAGGGAATTCTTACCTTTTCTTTATTTGGAAGTGTCTGTGTCCGCTGAAAAGTGTCTCCACTATTAATACTGATCAGTTCCGCATCAGCTGGTGGAAACGGTGTGGGAAAGACTACTACGTCACTCTTCAGCGTGTCTGAGCTAAAGCACACGTCATACTGCTGTGTAGATTTGGAGTAAGACCAGGTTCCGTCAGGATGTGTGGTGATCATTGGCGGGTTGTATCCACTGAAACTGCTGTCTGTTCTGTGACATTTTACAGCTATCAAGCTGATGAGGCTCAGCAGAAAAATCACTGATACTGAGACAATAGCGATCAATAAATACAGATTTAATTCAGAAAAAGTGTCATCCTTGACTGGGACATGTCTAAACTTTGTTTGAATTTCACTGGCCCTCTCAACTACGACAACATCGATAGACACAGTCGCTGAGAGTGAAGGTTCTCCATGATCAGAAACTGCAATAATTAATGGATGAGTTTTCAGGTCATTGTCACTCATTCGCCTCTTAGTCCTGATTTCCCCGCTACTGGTTCCAATACGGAAGAGATTATTTCCTTTGGGCTCAGAGATGTGGTAAGAAAGCAGTGCGTTATATCCAGAGTCTGCGTCTACGGCCCTGATCTTGGCTACAAAGTATCCAGCTTCAGCCGTATAGGGAACATTCTCAGTGTTAACAGAGCCATGCTCTGAATATGGGGGAAGAACTACTGGACTATTATCATTCTCGTCCAGTACAAACACGTTTACAGTAGTATTGCTGCTAAGAGGAGGAACACCAGAATCTGTGGCCTGAACTCTAAACTGAAAGGTTTTCATTTCCTCATAGTTTAAAGACTGTAAGCAGGTCAGATCCCCTGTCATTGAATTTATATTCACCAGCGTAGATATAGGTGCACCGCTATCTAAAACTGAATAAGTAATTTGGCCATTCTCATTGGTATCAGCATCAGAGGCAGACACTGTGGTCATGATCGCACCGACTGGACTGTTCTCCTTGATGTATACATTAAGGACCGGCTCTGCAAAACGAGGAGCGTTGTCATTCACATCAGCAGCGTCTACAGTTATAATACTAGAACTGGAGAGAGGTGGTGTGCCCTCATCGGTTGCTGTGATAGTGACATTGTACACGGAAATGTTTTCCCTGTCCAATGGACCGTCCACCAGTAACGAATAATAGTTTTTGTAGTTCAGCTCGAGTTTAAATGGAACTTTGTTTCTAACTGCGCAAGACACAATTCCATTTTTCCCACCGTCTTTATCTGACACTGAAACGAGAGCGATTGCAGTGCCGATTTTGACGTCCTCTTTCACAGTTTTCAACAACGAGGTCACTGTAATTTCAGGAGCGTTATCGTTTAGATCTAAGACCTCCACCAGTACTTTACAGTGCGCTGCCATGGGAGGCTGGCCTTTGTCATTCGCTTGTGCACGAATCTCAAAGGCACTATGCTGTTCAAAATCTATGTTGCTCTTTACAGTGATAGCCCCGGTCAACGGATCAATATGAAACATCTCTAAGATATCGTCTTGATCTTTTTTACTTAAATAATACACTATTTCACTGTTTAAGCCTTCATCAATATCACTCGCGTTAATATTGACAATGGTGGTCCCAACAGGCACATTTTCAGAAACACTTGCTTTATAGAGGGGCCTGTTAAATACGGGTGCGTTATCATTAATATCCAAAATATTAATCCTGATTTGCGAAGTACCTGACTTCGGTGGATTTCCTCCATCGATCGCAGTAAGCGTTAACTGCATATAGGGCTGCTTTTCTCGGTCTAAAGCTTTTTGCAGTATTAACTCAGCAGACGCGCTGTTCTCTCCTTTGTGTGTGGCGAGCGAGAAGTGGTCATTGGGGCTGAGCTTATATGTACTGACGGCATTCTTACCTACATCCGAGTCTGATGCTGACAACAACGGAAATCTTAGACCTGGCAAAGAGCTCTCTGCGATATCTATTGTTTGCGAGTTTGCACTGAACGCTGGCGCATTATCGTTCACATCCAAAACATTGATTTCTATACGATACAGTTTGAGAGGGTTGTTGATCACTGCTTCTACGATTAAAGTGCATTTCAATGATTTTGCGCATAGCTCCTCTCTGTCTATTCTGTCAGTCACATAGAGAACACTAGTCTTTAGGTTTACCTCGAAATATGACTTCTTGGACCCGGTAACGATTTGAAACATCCGTGATTCCAAATCCTGAACATTGAGATTCAAATCTTTGGCTATATTCCCGACTGTAGTCCCTGGTTTTGACTCCTCTGGTACGGAGTAAGACAACTGCCCCGCCACGGCTTCTATACAAAGCACCATGATCCCAAACACTACATCCGTGAATAACGCGTTCCTTGCTCTTGCGAAATGCATTTTCGATCCAATATTAGCGAGTCATAGATCCAGGAACGTGCTCTAAATGCAGCCGAAGAACAGAAAGCGCAATATCAAGCCATTCCGTCGATACAACAGCAAATCAAGAAAGTATCCACCACCATCACCGTCTCATACTTGCATTTCTGAGTATGACTGTAACAAAGCATCGTGGATAATCTCCACCCTCTAAGACCGGGAGGAGCTATCACACGCAGACGAGACTTTCTTTTTCCGTCGGTCTGCGGAGACACCTTGTGGTCCAATGAAAAACGTACACATTCATTCCGTTACAGAAAATGCGCTCAAACAGAACATTAGCCAAATAAAATGAATTAGTGACTGAAAAAAGCCGCTAGTCCTTACTCACATTGCATTTCATAATGCTGATAGTAATTCTGCTTTTGTGTGTGTGTGTGTGTGTGTGTGTGTGTGTGTGTGTATGGGCACGTGTATAAACCACAAACATGCACTTACAAAATGTAAATGGAACATTACATGAATCTACTGTTATGTAGCTTTTCATGAAAATGTGGAAATTGTTACTGCTCTAGTAATTTCAGATATTATGTATAACTAGATGTTTTGTAAAACTAGAAGATCTTCCAAAGTCACATTTATAAATGGTCTATTAGCCACCACATCGATTTCGATCCATCGTCAAAACAATTTGCATGACAAGATTCCTGTTAGGGTGGAGAATATAGGCTAGATTAAGGAGTTCTTACCTTTTCTTTATTTGGAAGTGTCTGTGTCCGCTGAAAGGTGTCTCCACTATTAATACTGATTAATTCTGCATCAGCAGGTGGAAACGGCGCGGGGAAAACTACCACGTCACTCTTCAGTGTGTCTGAGCTAAAGCACACGTCATACTGCTGTGTAGATTTGGAGTAAGACCAGGTTCCATCAGGATGTGTGGTGATCATTGGCGGGTTGTATCCACTGAAACTGCTGTCTGTTCTGTGACATTTGACAGCCATAAAACTGATAAGGCTCAGTAAAAATATGACCGAGACTGAAACTATGGCGATAAGCAAATAAAGGTTTAAGTCAGAAAAAGTCTCCTCCTTTACTGGTATATATCGGAACTGAGTCAGCGATTCTCCACCGTTTTCAGCGACCACAACATCAATGGACATAGTGGCTGAAAGTGAAGTCTCTCCGTTATCTGAAACGGAAACCACCAGTGGGTGCGTTTTCAAATCATTGTCGCTCATGCGCCTTTTAGTCCTGATCTCCCCATTACTGGTCCCAATTCGGAAAAGGTTGTTTCCTTTAGGTTCAGAGATGTGATATGAAAGCAGTGCATTATATCCAGAGTCTGCGTCTACAGCCCTGATCTTGGCTACAAAGTATCCAGCTTCAGCACTATAGGGAATATTTTCTGTATTCACAGACCCGTGCTCCGAATAGGGGGGAAGAATACTGGGACTGTTGTCATTCTCATCCAGAACGAACACATTTACAGTGGCATTACTGCTAAGTGGAGGGACACCAGAGTCTGTGGCAAGAACAGTGAACTGAAAAGACTTACGTTCTTCGTAATTAAATGACTTCACTGCATGTATATCTCCTGTAATTGAATTTATATTAACCATCGATGTTAAAGGAAGCTCGTTGTTGTTCAAAACAGAATAAGTAACGTGACTATTTTCATTTATATCAGCGTCAGAAGCAGACAAAGTTGATAGAAGGGCCCCAACTGGACTATTCTCTTTAACATAAACATTAATATGTGGCTCTGGGAAGCGAGGTGCGTTGTCGTTGACATCAGAGACGTGTACAGTAATTACGCTCATGCTAGAGAGGGGCGGAGTCCCCTCATCCACAGCGGTGATGGTGACGTTGTACTGGGCCGCACTCTCTCTGTCTAGAGGGCCATCTACAACCAAGGAATAGTAGTTTTTATAGTTACCCTCCAGTTTGAAGGGGCCTTTATTCGACATGGAACAATGTACCATACCATTCTTCCCACTATCTCTATCTAGGATAGACACAAGTGCAATCGCGGTGCCAGCTTTGGCGTCCTCGCTCACTGTGTTAAGAAGTGTGGTAACTGTAATTTCTGGGGCATTGTCGTTCACGTCGATTACTTCGACAAGCACTTTACACTGCGTCACCATGGGAGGCTGACCTTTGTCGCTCGCCTCAGCCCGGATTTGAAATGCACTATTTTGTTCAAAGTCTATATTGCCCTTCACTGTAATAGCCCCGGTCTTTGAATTGAGGTCAAACATCTCCAATATGTTATCTTGATCTCCTTTACTTATTGAATAAAATATTTCACTGTTAATACCTTCATCCGCGTCTGTGGCATTTAAAACCACAACTAATGTCCCTACGGATGCATTTTCGACAACGCTTGCTTTGTATAACGTGCGACTAAAGACAGGAGCATTATCATTATTATCAAGAACAATAACCCTGATATCCATTGTCCCTGACTTGGGTGGGTTTCCACCATCTATGGCGGTCAAAGTGAGTGGAACAACGGACAGTTTTTCACGATCAAGTGCTTTCTGAAGAACTAACTCGGCAGATAAACTGTGCTCTCCTGCTTTACTTGTCTCTACGGAAAAATATTCATTGGGACTAATCCTATAATTGTTAACACTATTTTTACCAACATCGGCATCAGTTGCAATGGGGAGGTGGAATCTGAGTCCAGGTAAACTGCTTTCGGCAATGTTTATGATTTTTGATTTCGAGCTAAACGACGGGGAATTGTCATTGACATCGGCAATATTTATCTCTAAGCGATACAGTTTCAAAGGATTGTTAATTACTGCTTCTACGCTTAGAGTACATTTCGACTGTTTAGCGCAGAGCTCCTCTCTGTCTATTCTCTCATTAACAAACAAAACACCAGTCTTTAAATTTACCTCGAAGTACTTTTTGTTGGATCCGCTGACAATCTGAAACATGCGTGACTCCAGTTCCTGGACATTTAGGTTTAAATCCTTGGCAATATTACCGACTGCTGTCCCTGTTTTCGCCTCCTCTGAGACCGTGTACGAGAGTTGCCCTGATGCCGCTTGCCAACACTCCAGCGTGATAATGACAAAAAACGTCACAAAACGTTGTGTTCCTTTCCAAATTGTCATCGTTCCGTTGGGTCAGGTCATGAATACATCCAAGGAAAAGAAATCGCCTTTTTCACTTAGCATAAGGAACATTTAAGTGCGCACATAAATCAAACCGTCATTCTTCCCGATAAAAGAAATGTCTGCTCCCTGTGTTCACGTTCTACTGCTGCGGCGACTTGCTCTAACAAAGCCTCATGAAATCCCCCATCCCCGAACCGGGAGGAGTCTCATAATGCGAAGGAAAACCTCATGTGTCGGTCTACAGCGACCCCATGTGCTTGATTCAGATGCGGACACCCATTCACAAGGATGGCTCCTCTCACGAAAATGTACACTTACATGTGTACACTTACAGCACTCTAAGTCATGTCTTGACCACAAAGCAATTCCGCTTAGGGCACCGAAATTGCCAGCAGTGTCACTGATAACTTATAGCCCTAATGAAAAGCAACGCCATAGCAAGATAAAGTTAGAGAAAACATCGCTACAACGGTCATGAACAGCCAATGACAAAAGTTTCGATGTATGACAAGGCGCAATTACATTCAGTACCACAGACAGCACTCGCAGCAGCACTGCCACTTCAGTGTGCTTAGTGCTTGGCTGAGACACACACACACACACACACACACACACACAGCCTACTACTAGTAGTGCAAACTCTATATTTACTGCATGCTTCAACTCATGCTAATAAATGGGCCATAACTGCACTGTTAAATGTGGCTGTAGGTTTTGCAGTACAGTACAGCTAAATTCTACAGTATGATACAATATCATGTTTTTACAGCACAGTGTTGTAGTTAATGTTGCATTCTGGGTAATATTATTGACGCGGGAATATATTACAGTACATTTTCCCGCATACTGTAACTTTGCTGCCACCTTGCTGTAATATCGAGAACGAAGTTCTGCCAACCTGACAACTTTACTCCTCTTCTGAAGACATGACCCATAGTGGAATGAGCGCAAGTCATTGAAATTTGGTGAGTTTGGTTTTCGGATTCATTAAGTAGTTTTACCCCGGCATTGTGTAGATTTTTGTTTAGTAAAAAGACGAGCATAGCTTGTTTGCTGGTAGCTGGTGTCGATAGCAAAGTATTGTCTCTGGCTTAAGCATAGCTATAGCTTTAACAACAAGGTAGGCATAGCCTATTTGTTTAAATCAATCATCTAGTCCTCATCGAGATCATTTATAATCATCTAGTCCTCGTTATGCCTTCCTTTTAACTTGTGTAAGTTTACAGTTAAAAATATCGACTTGTCGTTGAAAAGTATTGTCTGTTGTTATTACCAGCTAACTTCAAGGACTAGCCTAAGTAAATTGAAAACGATGTCGACGACCCTCGTCCCCACTTAGAGCAGACATTGACGATTCTCGTCAGATATTTTAGCACTTCAAAACTAATAGTAAATGTATTTGCCCCTTTTTAATAGTTGTCTTATATAATTTATTTTTCCATTTTACTATCCTGGCGACATACGTCTGTATATTGTGAAGTCTGTCATTATAGCCCGTTGGCTCTCGTCTAAGCACAGCTAACCCTAGTTTAAATTAACAGCAAGGTAGGCCTATAAACTAAGATCATCTAGCCTTCTTTATGCAGTCATTTTAATCTGTACAAATTTAGTATCGCGTATTGTCTGCTATTTCATGGACTAAACGAAAACGATGATAATCTTGTCCACAAAGCCAGCATACACTGACTTTCGAAAATTATTTTAGCACTTCAAAACAGACAGTACATGTATTTGGCCCTGTTTAACAGTTGTCTGATATAGTTTATTTTTCCATGCTACTATCCTGGTGACATTACTAATGTATATTGTGAAGTTCGTCATGTATTTGTATATATTTTTTTCTGGATTAGAAATGGTCTAATATGCAAGGTAGCATCTGCTAGGCTAGAAAATGTAGATATATTTCTTTTATTTTTAGAGGGAAATGTATATAGTAAGTATATATACTTTTTTGATCCCGTGAGGGAAATTTGGTCTCTGCATTTAACCCAATCGGTGAATTAGTGAAACACAAACAGCACACAGTGAACACACAGTGAGGTGAAGCACACACTAATCCCGGCGCAGTGAGCTGCCTGCTACAATGGCGGCGCTCGGGGAGCAGAGGGGATAGGTGCCTTGCTCAAGGGCACTTCAGCCGCGGCCCACTGGTCAGGGCTTGAACCGGCAACCCTCCGGTTACAAGTCCAGAGTGCTAACCAGTGGGCCACGGCTGCCCTATTAGGGTTGTGACATTTCCCTCTAAAAATAAAAGAAATATATCTACATTTTCTTTTTTAAAACCTATCTTTTTGTAAACCTAGCTTTTGGAAATAATTGAAGAAAGTCTACAAGTGAGGTTGTCAACAGGGTTTTAACTTTTGCCTTTTTCTGTCTTTGTCTACAGTGGTTGGAGTAGAGTGAGAAGAATTGACGGGTTTGAGCACAGTGCCAGACATCCAAGTATGTCTGTCCTTAACTGCAAGGCCTGCAGTTATTCAACCACTTTCTTACACACCTACATTATACATGCAAGGTCACACCGAAATTTGGCTAATTACTGGTATGCATGTGGTGTTTCTCAGTTTTAAGAAATTTAATGCAATATGTGTGTATATGTGTGTGTGTGTGTGTGTGTGGCTATAGGTAGAGGAGGACCTGTGTTTCAAACTAATGTAATTAGTTGTTTAAATACTTGATTAAATACTAGCTCTGCTTTAAATTAAAATTATTGAAGCAACACATTAATGTTCAAATCGTTGCCTTTGCAGAGAGTCTCGGTCGGTCTTTCTCTGTGTAGCAAAAGTTAATGATATTGTAATGTGTTTCAGTGTTTTTAATGTGTTTCAGCTTGTGTAAAATTAATGAAATATCTTCAAGAATGATAAATAAAAGTGTTTCATGTAAGATTGTTCTGTGTGACTTAACATTTCACTTGTTTAAATACTTAAACTGAATATTGTTATCATAATATGTAAGTGTTGGTTGATAGATAAATACATTGATTAATAAATAAATGCAATTGAGGAATACTAAATTAAATTAAAAAAAAAAACAGTAACAGTACCAAAAAACAGTACTGTACTGTATAGTACAGTACAGTACAACCTTGTAGTAAAACAGCAATCACATGATTACTGTAAACTGTATTACAGTACTGTATCGCACCTTAATTCTACGGTAAAGTTCTGGCAACCGTGCTGCCTGTACTGTACTGTAATTTTACAGGGAATTTTCTAAGAGTGTGCAGCAACTGTCTGCAGCATTCACATGGAATAACAATGTTCAAAACCTCTGTGATACTCAACAGTCTTTTGCATAGCCTACTATATGAAATGAGAATCCAACGATCTTACCTTATCTTTGTTTGGAAGTGTTTGTGTTCGCTGAAAAGTGTCTCCTCCATTGATGCTAATCAATTCCGCATCTGCTGGCGGATAAGGAGCTGGAAAAACTACCACGTCACTTTTTAGTGTGTCTGAGCTAAAACACACGTCATACTGCTGTGTAGATTTGGAGTAAGACCATGTTCCGTCAGGATGTGTGGTGATCATTGGCGGGTTGTATCCTTCGAAATTGCTGTCTGTTCTGTGGCATTTTACAGCTATCAAGCTGATGAGGCTCAGTAGAAAAATCACGGACACTGAGACTATGGCTATCAATAAATACAGATTTAAATCAGAAAATGTATCCTCCTTTACAGGAGCATTTCTGAAGCGAGTTTGCATGTCTGCGTTTTCAACAACCATAACATCAACGGACACTGTCGCAGACATTGATGGCTCTCCATTATCAGACACCAAAATTACCAACGGGTGAGTTTTCAAGTCGTTATCACTCATTTTTCTTTTAGTCCTAAGTTCCCCACTGCTTGTCCCGATTCGGAAGAGGTTGTTTCCTTTAGGTTCCGAGATGTGGTAAGAAAGCAGCGCGTTATATCCAGAGTCTGCGTCTACAGCCCTGATCTTGGCTACAAAGTATCCAGCTTCAGCACTATAGGGAATATTTTCTGTATTCACAGACCCGTGCTCCGAATAGGGGGGCAGAATACTGGGATTGTTGTCATTCTCATCCAGAACGAAAACATTTACAGTCGCGTTACTGCTAAGTGGAGGGACACCAGAGTCTGTGGCCATAACTTTGAACTGGAAAGTTTTAATTTCTTCATAATTAAACGACTGCATTGCGAGGATATCTCCAGTAACTGAATCTATATTCGCCATAGTCGTTAAAGGAAGCTCATTATTGCTGTTCAAAAAAGAATAGGTGATGAGACTATTTTCATGTATATCAGCGTCAGATGCCGATACAGCTGAGAGACGCGTACCGACGGGACTATTCTCTTTAATATAAATATTAATAACGGGCTCTGGAAAGCGAGGCGCATTGTCATTCACATCAGACACATGAACAGTGATAACACTGGAGCTGGACAACGACGGAACTCCCTCATCCGTTGCGATGATGGTGATATTGTACTGAGCTGTATTCTCTCTATCTAGAGGGCCATCTACAACCAAAGAATAATAGTTTTTGTAGTTTGCCTCTAGCTTGAACGGGGCTTTTGTCGACATAAAGGAATTAACTGCACCATTCTTTCCACTATCTCTGTCCTGAACTGACACGAGTGCAATAGCAGTGCCGACTTTGGCATCCTCCGTCACCGTGTTTAACAGTGAAGTCACAGTGATTTCGGGGGCATTGTCGTTTACGTCCATCACCTCCACGAGCACTTTACAATGCGCCGCCATAGGAGGCTGGCCTCGGTCACTTGCTTCGGCTCGGATTTCAAAGGCATTATTTTTCTCATAGTCAATATTACTTTTAACTGTTATCACGCCTGTTTTTGGGTCAATCTCAAACACCTCTAAGACTTTGTCTTGATCTCGTTTGCTTATGCTATAAAATATCTCACTATTAGCACCGTCGTCCGAGTCTGTTGCATTTAAAGCCACAACGGCAGTCCCGATTGGTACATTTTCTGACACACTTACTTTGTACAAGGGGCGACTAAAAATCGGACTGTTGTCGTTTATATCCAGAACATTTATCTTTATCGACATGGTCCCTGATTTCTGTGGATTTCCACCGTCTACAGCGGTTAATATGAGAGTTATAACTGACTGCTTTTCCCGATCTAAAGACTTTTGCAAGACTAACTCAGCAGACAAACTATGCTCGCTTCCTTTGTGTGTCGACACAGTAAAATACTCGTTTGGACTTAACTTGTAAGTATTAACGCTATTTTTACCAACATCGGGATCATTTGCAGTAGGGAGAGGGAATCTAACCCCGGTCAGCGTATTTTCGGCAATGTTCATATCTTGTGTTTTTGAACTAAAAGAAGGCGAATTATCATTCATATCCAAAATATTTACTTCTAAACGATACAGTTTCAAGGGATTGTTAATAACTGCCTCTACGCTTAGGGTACATTTCAACTGTTTATCGCAAAGCTCTTCTCGGTCTATTCTCTCGTTTACAAACAGTACACCAGTCTTTAAATTTACCTCAAAGTATTTTTTGTTGGATCCGCTGACAATTTGAAACATCCGCGACTCCAGTTCATGGAACTTAATGTTTAAATCCTTCGCGATATTTCCGACAGTCGTCCCCCTGTTTGCCTCCTCTGCCACCGAGTAGGAGAGCTGCCCCGACACGGCTTGCAGATAATACTCCAGCGTCATAATGAAAAAGAACGTCACAAAATGCTTCGTTGCTTTATGTTTCAACATTATTCCATTCGTATGGACCACGCACAGATCCAATGAGGTTTAATCCAACAAATATGCACAATTACCGCAAACATATGACAAATCCAATCGACATTTTGCCACTCACAGAAATGTCTACTGACCGTGTTCACCCTCCGCGTCTCTTTCAAACAAAAGCTCAGTGAAATCCCCCACCCTACCCAACCGGGAGGAGCCTTGAAATGGGGTGGACAAACTGATTCTCGGTCTGTAGCGACACCAAGTGCATAACTCCGGCGCCCACACATTCTATGATATACGTTTTACACATGCCAACTCTAATGTATCAGATAACAGCACAGGCCTAACAAAAAAACACTCGTAGGCTACACAGCTATTGAATTCGGGTTCAAACCCATCCAGCTTGCACGAACAATCATTAAAACGTGCACGTCAGCACCATGGACAGTTCCAGTCACACCATAGAGGGGTTGGCAATAGGCGGCCCGCGGGCCAAAGCTGGCCCACCAGCAATATTATTTGGCCCGCCAGATTATTCTTGTAGTCCAATTTTCTTTAAATCATTTACAAATAGCCTATTTACCAATCAGACCACGTGTGTTTAAACAAATATGAGAAAGAACACCAGACGCACTATGATCCGGTCCTTTGATCCCTGATCCTCTGCCAGCGCATGTTGCGCTTTTGTGCCTCTGTCGGGAGTGGATAGGCCACCTTGAAGGTGCCGCTTCGTCTTTTAATGCCGTTCCTTTCAAACAGTGACGCATCATTGCAGATCAGACGCAAGGGCTTTGCATCTGTGAAACCGGCTAAGATGAACTCAAACTAATTCTTTCCAATCCTTTTTATAGGCTTTACTTTCGCGGTAAAACTTCCTGCTTTAGACTTTTTGATCACATTGAAGACATTTTCTCCCACCTAACTTTTATCTGTAGTTCACTCCTCACACGCTAATATTTATTGTAGGAAAACAATAAGCATAGTAACATTGTCATGTCAGGAGGTGGGTCAACCAAGTATTTAAGAATAAAAGTAAGATAGACTATCCAAAGTAGTAGCCTAATTAGGCCTAAAATAAACAAGGCTCCGTGTTAAACAGTCTATCGTTGCCAAAATTATTGTAGCCTAGGCTTACTATTCACGATATTGAAAGGGGACATAAAACAGAGTTAATCAAGAGCATGTAATTATTCAAGTAGACCATCAATGGGCCCATCCATTGTTAATGAGTTATTTTCCATGAGTTATTTTTATCCATTCTCCGTATAGATGCCTGTTGACTAACAGGTCATCCACCGGAGCGGCGTTTAAATATTAGCCTATCCTCTGGCCCGCCATCTATTGGCTAAGTAAAATAACTGGCCCGTGCCCAAATTTACTTGCCGACCCCTGCCATAGACAGACACGGGCAAGAAACCAGTGTGCACGCACGTATCTGCTTATTCCTCAGGCATGCAAGTTATATACACAGTTGTTTGGCTTTAATGAATTATAACATGATACAACCTTACCTTCTCTTTGTTTGGAAGTGTTTGGGTGCGTTGAAAAGTGTCTCCTCCGTTAATACTGATCAGTTCGGCATCAGCAGGCGGATATGGTGCAGGAAAAACTACAACGTCACTTTTTAGTGTGTCTGAGCTAAAACACACGTCATACTGCTGTGTAGATTTGGAGTAAGACCAGGTTCCGTCAGGGTGTGTGGTGATCATTGGCGGGTTGTATCCACTGAAACTGCTGTCTGTCCTGTGGCATTTTACAGCTATCAAACTGATGAGGCTCAGTAGAAATATCACCGACACGGAGACAATGGCGATCAGCAAATAAAGATTTAAATCCGAGAAACTATCCTCCTTTACAGGGACGTGTCTGAACTGAGTCTGGACTTCTCCCATGTTTTCTACAACAACAACATCTATAGATACAGTTGCTGATAATGATGGTTCTCCACTATCCGAAACCAAAATGACCAACGGATGAGTTTTTATATCATTGTCACTCATTCTCCGTTTAGTCCTAATTTCGCCATTGCTAGTTCCAATTCGGAAAAGATTATTGTCTTTGGGTTCAGATATGTGATATGACAGAAGCGCGTTATACCCAGAGTCAGCATCCACAGCCCTGATCTTAGCTATAAAATTACCTGCTTCAGCAGTATAGGGAACATTTTCAGTGTTAACAGAACCATGCTCAGAATAGGGAGGAAGAACAACAGGCGCGTTATCATTCTCGTCCAGAATAAAAACATTTACCGTCATGTTGCCGCTAAGTGAAGGAACACCTGCATCGGTGGCTTGAACTTTAAATTGAAAAGTCTGATTCTCTTCATGGTTGAAGGACCGCATGCTGTATATATCACCAGTGACAGGGTTTATTTTAAAAAGGGAGGAGATGGGCACATCATTGATTACATTTTGCGATATCGAATAAATTATGTGTGCATTTTCTCCCTTGTCTCGGTCTACAGCAGACAAAGTGCATACAACGGAGCCAACTTCGCTGTTTTCCCGAAGATATGCTTGTTTTTCGGGGCTTTCGAATTGGGGCGAGTTATCATTTACATCAGCGACTGTTATGCTTAACAACTTTTTACTGGACATGGGAGGGGAGCCCTCATCCTCCGCAAGCACTGTGACATTATACTGCGAAATATTCTCTCGGTCTAGCACACCATCTAAGAGCAGAGAGTAGTAGTTTTGAAAGGATGACTGTAGTTTAAAGGGACTGGACCCAATTAGGCGGCAATGAACCGCCCCATTTTTACCTGAATCAGGATCTGAAATGGTCATGAGTGCGATTACTGTTCCCTTGCCTGCGTTTTCGTCTACTGGACTAAGCAGTGATGTCACAACAACCTCCGGCGGATTGTCGTTTATGTCTTCAACTGCTACTAACAGTTTAGATTGACCTGACATGGGCACCTGACCTTTGTCTGTGGCCTGTATGCGGATCTCGAAAGCCTGACTCTCTTCAAAGTCGACATTGCCTTTTACCTTGACCTCACCTGTTCCTGCATCGATTTCAAATGTCTCCAGTACATTTTTAGGGGTGCGACTACTGAATGAGTAAACCACCTCTTTATTTAAACCTTCGTCTGCGTCTGTTGCATGAAGTTTTGCAATAACAGCACCTACAGGCGTATGTTCAGGTATTGACATTTTATACAGTGATTTATCGAAGACCGGCGCGTTGTCATTTGCATCTAACACATTAACGGTGATGATTAAAGTGCCTGTCCTAGCAGGCATACCACCATCAACAGCTGTTACTAACAAGTCAATAAGAGGAGTTTTCTCTCTATCTAGTCCTTTATGTAGAACAAGTTCAGCAGACACTGTTTTGTCGCTATGAGTTTGCACATCTAAAGTAAAGTATTCATTCGGATTAAGTTTGTATGTTTTAATTGAATTACTGCCTATATCTACGTCCTGTGCATTCTCCAAAGGGAAGCGAGCACCTGGGGCAGTGATTTCAGTAATATTCAAATGTGTTGAGGCAACTGGAAAGATGGGGGAGTTATCGTTAATATCAAGGATATTTATCCTTACCCGATACAGTTGCAGAGGGCTGTTCACCACGGCCTCGAGATTAACCGTGCAAGAGGCCGCGCCCGCACACAACTCCTCTCTGTCAATGCGTTCATTCACCTGCAGTGCTCCCGTCTCGGTATTGACACTGAAGTATTGTTTTTTAGACCCAGACACGATTCGAAAGCCCCGAGAGACGAGCTCCTTCACAGACAAATTAATATCTTTGGCAATATTTCCAACTGTGGTTCCTACATTCACTTCCTCTGACACACTGTACGCTATCTGCCCTGACACTGGATAAACCTGATAACTTATCAAAAAGAAGAGAAAGCTCACCACCGCATTGATGCTGACTGAAACGCGCATGATGGTTGTTGAAGACACGATTTAGAACCCATAAAACACTGTATCTAGAATCCACGGAGAAACACCATGCCGACTTGGACCGGAGATCCTTGTCAGAGGGCGACCGGAGACAAAAGAAAGCACAGCCACGTCTATCTTCCACGCTTAAATCTCCACGACGACCGCGCACCACCGTACATCCACAGTGACCATATACATCCACAGAGTCTCCGGAGGTGGTTGTTTATCCCGCACGCGTCCAAACCATCGAGTAAAGATACATCCCTTTTGTGCACAGACGCTTTTCACGACAAGACCCTCATCGACTGGACGAGTAAATGGTGAAGATACACGGAGGAGAGAGAGGGAGAGAGAGATTGCAAGCCCATGAGAAGGGGAAGAGGAGGGGCATATTAGGCTTTTATGATGCTTGGACTTATAGAGCAAGAGCGACACAATGTGGTGTGATTTTGCACTACACTGGAAGCTTAATATCCAGCGCACAGAAATATTGTACTGGACTGGTTAAACAATAGCTTATGGAAATACTATCACCGTTTTCAATATAAAGAGTGAGTTTATATTGTGTAAACATATACATATATTTAATACATGAAATACCCCCTCCCCCCCAAAAAAAAAAAAAAAAAAATATATATATATATAAACTGGTTTGGATAGATTTGGATGACATGCTTTTACCAGGTTTGGTTGGATAATTGTTTCTCCATGTTAAATTATCCACATTTATTTACTGTTACATAAGAATATGAAATCAAGCTAATCTATGATGCTGAATTAACCACAGCCATCATCAAATGACTGTTGCATGTTCTAAAATGAACCAAACCTAGAAGTATCCCAATGATTGCATGTCATATCTATATGATGGGTAGAGAAAACCGGGCTTATAATTAACATTTATCTGAACGTTTATTCCAGAAAAAGAGCTCATGCATGTTTTTACTGGAAGGAACTTGGAGGCTGTTGTGAGCTAATTAGTCACATATAACATGCATGCTATTGACCCACAATACATCTTTAAAGGAGCCAGCTCTAAAAATAGCTCATTTATACACACCCTCCCTTCTCTTAGCTTATCCTCTCTCTCTCTCTCTCTCTCTCTCTCTCTCTCTCTCTCTCTCTCTCTCTCTCTCTCTCTCTCTCTCTCTCTCTCTCTCTCTCTCTCTCTCTCTCTCTCTCTCTCTCTCTCTCTCTCTCTCTCTCTCTCTCTCTCTCTCTCTCTCTCTCTCTCTCTCTCACACTCTCACACTCTCACACTCTCACACGCACACACACACACATATCTGTGTAGTGCACATGCGCACACAAACACTCTCTCTCTCTCTCTGAATGAAAGGTTAGAGGCACAAGTGCTACTGCTGGTAGGAAAGTAGGCCATGCCTATTCGCCTGTGTCACTCGCTCTCCTCATCGATGCGCTACAGTAGAGCACTGCTGCTGTGAGAGTTCCGGCACCCTCCATCATATTTCCTGAATGTCCGGACCCCGCGGTGATGGGTTTACCGACGCTGCGCCGGGTGTAATCCCGGGATTAGGCACGGCAGGCTGGGCCCCCTGTCCCATTTGCATTCATCAGAAAACATGATTTCAAATATTCATAATCATAACCATCAGCACGCACACTAATCGCCTTGCCCTACCACCCCCACCTCCCTGCCCCTGTGCCAATGACAAAGGCGGCCATGCCAGGTCACCGCAGAGCAACGTCCAAAGGGGTGGTAAGAGAGGGCGGCCTCGACAAACCCCCTGTCATCTGTCAGAGAGCATTTAGAGCCAGATTATCACACCCATCTGTGCCTCCACCACTTTCTCAGGTGGGAGGAGGGCGTCCAATGCAACCTGATGGAGTAGTAGCATCAGTTGCACTATGTTACGGGTTGCAGTTAGTGTAATATACTGTAAGCAGTGTTGCTGAAGTGCTGCCATATTCTTGTCTGTGCACTTCATTAACTCAGCAGATGGGTTGAGTTCATAGTGTGCTTTACATGACTGCAGGCCACTGAGTAACAACCAGCTGTAGTCTAATCATCACAGACATACAAAGGCACATACCTACAACTGTGGCTTCAGCTCACAAACTTACGTCAATGGTAACGAGACAGTATGAGTTACAAAAGCCAAAATAGAGCGTGAGTCCTCCGCTGTATCAAACACACTCTAAGAAATGACAGTTAACCCTGTCAAGTAATCGTGTTGCTTTTGCCCAGGTTAAATTAAGGCAATGTGCAGTGTCAACATTGTCACATTGTCATAACTTAGTTAAAAGCAACACAGTAAATTGGCTGGATTGAGTCAGCAAATCATATTTTATAGTGCAAATTCTCTGACTGATAAGTCATGAACACCCCGTGAAAACAAGGCGTGATAGTGCTCCTACAAGCGGCCTGGGTCGAACTAACTACCATAAACATACTGCTGTAGCCAGTGAAACTCAACCATCATAAAAAACACCTAATATATGGTTATGAAACTAGTTGTCTGCACATTTAAATATAGTAAATGTTTCGTGGCTAACAATACATTACATCATTAAATGTACCTCATCCAAAGATAGGAACTTCATCCAAAGATAGTTGATATTGTTTTGTTTCTTTCAGAGTTTCTTTCAGAGCGTTTGTTTGACTTCTGCTCTCATTAAAAGGGTGCTATGCTATCAGTCAGTACATAGCCAGAGGTGATGAGGCAGAGGTGTGCAGACAGGGAGATTAGAGATAGCCCACACCCAGGACATATGCTGAAATTACTCTCTCTCTCTCTCAGAGCTGGACTATGCAGAATATGTCCACAACTCTTAACATCAGTTCTGCTGGTCAGGCTGCAGTGCTGATAAAGCATGCATGGGCATACCTCTACTGTAGGTGCATGCATGCGCACGTACACAGACACATGCACACACACACAGACACACACACGCACACACACACACACACACACACACACACACACAGAGGCGAGGCAAGTTTAGACAAAGCGGAACGATTCATTCATGCATGCCAGACTCTGAAGTTCATTACAATGCTGTTCAAATCAGGCCACATGTGGTACAGTAACCACCATGCTTTCTCTGAATCAAACACACACTGTCTGTCTCTGTGTACAGTAAAAGCTAGTGGATGTCAGACTATACTGCGGCGGTAACCGGAGACAACCAGAACTATCAGCGCCCCGTATAGAAAAGCATACATTCTTCTGGGCATGTCCAGTGTGTCCTGCAGAGGATTGATTAAGGGTGAGTTGGGCGAGGCTTCACTGCAGGACAAAGACACACATTGCTGGACATAACGTGCATAAACACACATATCCAGTCATGAGCTCGCTACACACACACACACACACACACACACACACACACACACACACACACACACGTTTACCTCTGTACAAATATTTGTATGTGTTTGTGTTGGAAAAAGTTTTTGTTCTGTTAAGTAAGGGGTATATTACATTACCCTTAGATATTCTTTTATGAATGTGCCTAATTGTGAAACTTTTTTACCATCCACCCACCACGTCTGAAACATTTATACAAATATAAACAAACAAACAGCTTTGATCTCAGCTCCATGTCCAGAGGGCTTAACGACTAAACACGGTACATTTTTAATGTGGAGGTTAACTGTGGCCAAATGGAGAGATACAGGACTACCAAAGAAGCAGCCAAGATGAGGTGATTCAACACTACACACCATCGTTTTGTTTATAAACTTAAATCATACTATTCTAGGGAGTATTATTTGTGTGTCAGTTGCGCATTAGAGGGTTTTGGACACAAGAGGGGGTGAGTTGCATGCGTGAATTCTTGTGTGGAGGGAGAGTCTTCATCTCACACGCTGGTTAAATAGAGAGGGATTTGTGACTGGGGGTTGGTTTGAGGTGTGTGTGTCTGTGTGTGTGTGTGTGTTAGTGTGTGTGTGTGTGTGTGTGTGTGCGCGTGTGTGTGCGTGTGTGTGTGTATCAGGTTTAAATGAGAGTGCTAAAAGCCACTGTGTCAGGATGAAGTGATCATGTACCAATCTAAGTGTACATTCAAAATAAAAGATTTGTTTTAGTGTCCAACGTGGACATGTCGCCCAATGTGGCTGTTAGTGTGCTGGAGCGTGTAGAGTGTTCATGTGTGTGTGTGTGTGTGTGTGTGTGTGGCCTAAGTGCAGCACATGGAGCAAGGGGGGAGGGGTGATGTGTGAGATAGAGCGCTTGAAGGAGAAAGCCCCCCCTCCCTCCCCTCCTCCCTTTCGCCTTCTCCGCTGCAGAGAGCCCATATCGCCATGGCAACCTCATTACAGTGGTGGGGGTGGTTGCTGATGCCTTCTCTTCCCCCAGAAGCAGAGGTGAGGCAGGAAGTAGGAGCCAGATGGAGAGATAGAGGACAGAAATAAAGAGAAAGAGGGAGATAAAGAGATAATTAAGAGAGGAGAGGAGGAATAGTATGTGTGCGTGTGTGTGTGTGTGTGAGATTCTTAATCACCAATGGATTAGCTGCGGTGCTATGCAAAGAACATTATCTCTAATTCACGGATGCCTCTCTCACGCTGATGTGAGCTACACTGCAGGTTTGCGAAACGCTTCAAGCACCTGCCCGATAAATTCTGTCAGCTTTATGGGCAATACACCCTGCTCATTGTTTACACAAGAGCCCTGACAAGGCGGTGGATAGATTTCTGTAGAAGCTTTCAGGCTGATGGCTAAAGACAACATGCCAAGAGAAGCATCTTTAAATAATGCACGCATACACTGAGCAGACTTTGTGAATGGTCTCACACAGCGTTCATAACAGCAGTAAAAAAGCAAGGCAATGTGCTCTTTTTGAATGAGCCTCTTTCTCTCTCTCTCTCTCTCTCTCTCTCACACACACACACACACACTAGTGTTGGGTGACGGAGAGCCAGTCTGACATGAGCAACACGAGGACCGTCACCTCCCCCACACAATGGCCGCCCACTCCGCACTCTGACCTCAAAGGCACGCCGTGCCCCGCCATGCCATGCCATGCCACACCACGCCCGTAATCTGGGTTAGGGAGGCGAGGAGCTCACTGGCTTACTGCAGCCGCGGCTCTCCATACGCTTTCTTCCTTCCCCCCTTCAGCTAGGAGACACACACACACACACACACACACACACACACACACACACACACACACACACACACACACACACACACACACACACACACACACACAGTGGTGTGAGAAGCACGGAACTAAGGCTTTGGCCATGGCTATGTGCATTTAATGAGGCACAGCATAAACATACACACACATGTATACAAACAAACACACACACACATAGTGGTGTGAGGAGAAGGGCTGAACTAAGGGTTTGGACATGGCTATGTGCATTTAATGAGGCACAGCATAATGCACACACATGCACACACATGTATACAAACACACACACACACACACACACACACACACACACACACACACACACACACACACACACACACACACACACACACACACACACACACACAGTACTGTATATAAAGGCAGATTATGTCTAAATGCAGACATAGTACACAGTGTACCCACATTCTGTCACATCTGTCTGTGCTTGTGAAAGTTCGTTAAACGCCTTTAAAATTATAATGAGCACACAAGTGTTTATAAATCCTATTAATATGCATCATCTGCCTTTAATGTATTTTTGATTGGCAGAGAATACACCTTACCATATGCAGCTCC
>NW_027468657.1:28283227-28443227 GCF_046254945.1 Alosa pseudoharengus
ACTGAAGTAACTTTAGTAAAGTCAGTTGTCGTTTTGTGTCAAATCAGACATAATCCCAAAACATGGCTGTTGAAATGGAACAACAACTCATTATCTGATTTGACACGGAATTATTCAGTAGTCAAGTGTTGATCATTCCTTTAACTAATAACTATTGCATCACACTTCCTTGATGATTTGAGCTTTCTCAACTTTTTCATTTTTATTGGAAGTAACATATCCTTTGTATGCTCTGCAATTAATTGCAATACATTTCCCTGTCTGCAAGTGGGAACATCCATCCACCAATTTCCTAATAATTAATTACAGAACACAAGAAATCAGGGTTAACTAGGCTCATCAATAATTTGGCTTAGAGCCTGACAAATCTAAATGAAATTCAAGGCTAATTTATGACCTAAACACAATTCACAGTCAGTCGGAGTCCTTCTCTGCAGGTAGTAAATTAATTAGCTGATGACCACAGGCTTAGCAAAGGGAACAATCAAATGCAACATCTCAAAGGATATTTATACAGTACATAGCCATTTTGAAATCCTTAGATGACTGCATGTAGTCAATGTGACCCAATTGTGTTGGTCATTCATAAACCAGTGATCTTTCCACAGCACTCTTTCATTTCTCTCTCTCTCTCTCTCTCTCTCTCTCTCTGCGTGTCTCTCACTCCATCCCTTTCCAACTCTATTTGTCACTCACTGCATATCTTTACTTCAGACTGAATGCACCCTTTCTTCATGTCTGTGAGTCTCTATTTAATCTCATGCCATCCCATTCCTCGTTAGTTTCCTCTCTCTCTCCACTTCAGACTAAATGTACTCTTTCTTCATGTCTGTGAACCTCTCTATATTCTCATGCCATCCTATTCCATCCTAGTTCGTTCTCTGTGTGTGTGTGTGTGCGTGTGTGTGTGTGTGTGTGTGTGCATTCACTCTTTATCTCTCTCCACCCCTCTGTTCTTTGCACACTGTTACTTGGTCCATGTCCCCCCTGAGCGGTGAGAACACCATCTTTCACTCCCCCACATCAAAACTTAATCACGAGGGGCCCATTTCATCTTAACTCATGCACCATCAAAAGCTTCTTTCTTTGTAATCCCGCTATGCCATTTTTGGGAATAGATTGAAAAGAGAAAAAAAAAACGAAATCACAGAGGAACCCAGAGATAAGCCTCTATCTCTGCACACATGAGCAAAGGCTGGGAGTGTTTCCCATGGATATGAGGGCTAACGACACACACCTGCACCATCAAAGTGGAATACGCTACAGAGGGGGGCTAGAGAGCTGAGAGAAAATAGGGCACCAGGTTAAAGCCAGAGGAGGGAGAACAGAGACAGGAAAGAAAGACAGGGGTGAAAGAACGACAGACATAGAGAGGGGGGAAGAGGGAGAGAGGAGCTGACATGGAGAGACAGAATGAGAGGGGAGGAGAGGAGAAGGAGGAGAAGGTGGAGAACTCTCTGCGGAGGCTCGTGAAGCGTGCTCTGGCGAAGAGTGGCACGGCGGCTTTGTCGTGTCTTGCGAGAGGAGTGTTCACTCTCCCCTTCATGCTGCCATTAAGATGATTTGCCTCTAATCGCATTACGAGGCTCCGAAGTCGAATTACGCCCTACACTATTACACTCACGGCCTAATCCCGCTCCGCTGTGGTGGCTACACCGAGGGACACAAGCACACATTCAGCACAGATTATCAGCCCAACACCTGGAGAAAGACAACACAGCCACAACAACAACAAAAACAGCAAAAGCAAGCCAATATAATGGGTTCACCTTTACTCTACTTTATTATAGGTCGAGAGGGATATAGGAGAGAGGAATGCAAGTGCATACTAAAAGGGATGCATACTTTTCTGGTCTGTGTACTCATGCCTGAAAGGAAATGTGACATTCTTTTGAAGAGTGATGCCTTTAGAGAGGCATTTTCATTTTTCTTTTCATTTTTTCTTTTCACTGCCACTGACTGAGGTCCTCCCACTGGGCGGCTATGACAAGAACGTGTCATTTAAAGGACTCTAGTGTCCTCAGATGGCAGAGCGAGATTAAGAACACAATGCAGAGACGAGCCAAGGATAAAAAAGAAAAGAAGTTCTGGAGGATTATAAAATGATGAATGACACAGACCAAACCAAAAAAATAAAACAAAATAAAAAATACAAAATGCCTCTGAAGACAGCTCTGTCAATGTCATCTTGAAAGTAATCCTTGGATGGCTACCCTTCTTTCACCCCAGTGTTGTCGCTCTCATTCTGTGCACGACTAGAGAAATCTCATTTGCGGGGGATTATTGTGAATCGACATAAATTGTCATCTCAGCAGCGCTGCTTCAGGATGAGATTAACACCTGATGTCAGTCACAGTGACCACTATAGATCCTCTGGAAAAAAAACCTGCTGATGACAACAGCGCCAATCTCATGCTGAAAACAGAGCCAACAATAATTAAATGTGATAGATGATGACAGCAGTCAGTTATACATCACTTCACTTTATTCTGCCTTTGACACCGAACCCCTCCTAAAAAAATAGTTAAATAACAAGCGCGTGATGGAGATATTGTCTTGCTTCGGTGTACCCTGTTCACACACTGAGCACTCGTGCGTGCGAGCTGTACGGACGGGACTAGAGTGCTACTAACGCCTTGACAGAGCAGCCTCGGCTGCCATGGCAACAGGGCGCGCGAGAGCAGAAATTGGAACAGAGCCGAGAGGTCTGTTCGACTCGGGGGGGGGCGTTGCATCTGTGGGCCTTCTGTGTGCCTGCGCTGTCGCTTACCACTCGCTCCCCCTTTTAATGGTTTCCTAAAGGTCAGCTGATCTGACCGATGCACATCTTGTGCGAAAGGCTGAGACAGACTCGCGGTCACATCCTCGAGTGCATCTGCCGGCGTTTTTTTTCATGGCAAACAGACCGTGAGCGTTCAAGCCGCCTTCCCAACCCCATCATATGCCACACACTAGGAAGAGGCGTCACTGCCATATTTAGGCTGGTGCTAGTAAGGCCGCTGTGAGCGCTGTGACCTTTCGAGGGGTCAACGTCTCCCGGTAACCTTGCGGAGGCTGCTCTGCGGCAGTGCCTGCGTCGTGACGACGGCCACTCAGACGGTAATCACAGTCTTAAAAAAAACACACTGTCAGTGTGATCACTGAGCTCTCCCTGCAGTCAGGTGAATTATTCATTCAGCTGTCACACCAAATATGAAGACAGCTCAGGAATACATACCCATGCTGAGGAAAGGAGTGGATATAATGAGGGGGTTTATATACGGAGGTCAAAAAGAGGGGGAGTGAGAGGAGGAGAGATGACGGGTGAGAATGAGGGAGGGGAAGGAAGGAGAGCGAAAAAATAAGATCAGGAACCACCCTGCACTTGTTCGCAAGCACCTCTATGACTCATAACAGGCTACGCATCAGCCATTTTATAATCACACCCACATGTGCAGGAGAGAGAGAGAGAGAGAGAGAGAGAGAGAGAGAGAGAGAGAGAGAGAGAGAGAGAGAGAGAGAGAGAGAGAGAGAGAGAGAGAAGGAGAGAGAAATATAGAGAGGAAGAGAAAGAGGGAAGGGGAAAAGAGTGGGAGGGTTAGCAACAGAGAGAAGTGTGAACAGTGCTCCTAAATAAAGACCAGGGTAAAGAATGAACAAAGGAAAGGTGGTGAAGGGAGGGAGAGAGGGAGGGGGGAATACAAGAGGTGAAGACAAAGGAGAGCGAACGGGAGAAGACAGAGAGATGAGTGCAGCAAATGCAGGAATGATAAAAGCTAAATATGTATGTGAGTGTGTGAGAGTGTGTGTGTGAGAGAAAGTGTGAGAAAGTGTGTGTGTGTGAGTGTGAGAGAGAGAGAGAGAGAGAGAGAGAGAATGTGTGTGTGTGTGTGTATGTGTGTGAGAGAGCGAATGTGTGTGTGTGTGTGTGTGTGTGTGTGTGTGTGTGTGTATGTGTGTGAGAGAGAGAGAATGTGTGTGTGTGTGTGTGTGTGTGTGTGTGTGTGTGTGTGTATGAGTGTTGTGTGTTTGTGAGTCACTCTCAAGGCTCTAATCTCACTGTCTACCGCAGCTGCCATGCTGGGCGCACTAAGCTTCCCATTCCCCTCTCTGTCTGATGCCTAAAATCAGAGACATTATCTCGTTCAGCCAGCGGACCAAAAATATCGCCGCAATCTCCACTCCTGCCCTACAAACACACAGACGCACTAGAGATGGAGGCACAGGCTGAGGCGACGGCATTGTTTCCTCAGTGTAAGCTCTGACTCCCGGCTGCTTACGGCCAGAGAGTTCCACAACATCCCTTCACCAAGATCCTCTTTTCCTACTTCACACACACACACACACACACACACACACACACACACACACACACACACACACACACACTCACAAATGGATGCACAAAGGCACATGCACACACACGGGCGCTTGAGCACACACAAAATCCACAAAATCCATTTTTTTCCCGCTAATTCTCTCTCTCGATCTCTGGCTCAATATTTCTCACACACACACACACACACACAAAACCACAAGAAGGGAAAGCTGATGTAGAGCAATTACACACAGAAAGGTTCAAACACACAAATGACTAAAGAGAAGGAGAGGGAGACAGACCACAAACAGCTCAACAGCTCATAAAGCACACTAACCACAAGTCAAGTTGAGACCTCATTCACCTAAACACATTCAGACTTTCAATTCCCCTCCTGCAGAGAATTTTGCCTGAACAATTTATGATATTTGGAAAGCGTCCTGCGCAGTGGTAAGACTTGTGTCTAACCAGAAGTGAATCTATCGGCAGGAAGACATCAAAACAAAAAGCAGTAGATTTTTTGTCTGAAAGCTGAGGACTTTTTGATTGAAAAGGGGCGGGGGTGGACTAAACTAAACTTGGCCGTTTGTGCTGCACTCTGAGCCAGGCGGTCTGTGGGCAGGCTGAATTATTTAGTGTACTTTGCCCTAAATCTACAGCCCAGGATCGGTGGGCGGCGTGCGTGTGCTTCTACACTGAGAGGATTGGCCATAATGTGTCTGTGACGGAGACTGAGAGGCACTAGCTCACAGAGTAGCATTATAAATACACACACACAGAGACAGAGAGAGAGAGAGAGAGAGAATTACATAAAAACCACACAGCTTACTGCCTTTGTACTGACATTTTTAGCTAAAAATTCACACATGCAAAATCACACAAGCTACAGCAAGATAACTGACGCAAACACCTCAAGTCCCCCCCCCCCCCTAAACAGTGAGGTGATCTCTAGCCAATGTGGCATGAGGCTTCATCTCGACTTACGTCAGGCCCTACAGTGTGCATATGTAACTGTGCGGCCCACGCGATTCTTTTAGGTCAGTGATTACAATGAATAAGACACATGAACACATGGGCTGCTTGGGAATATTCAGGCAGGACTGTACACAGACCTGCGATCAGTGACATGGAAATGCTCTTTATCAGAGAGCCAGATTCACACAAACATAGTAAAATATGTATTATGTTATCTAAACACTACAGCATTGTTTATATTATTTTTGTGATGAGTGAGCTTATTTAAATGGATTTCTCACGTTTGATGTATTGTTTTGTCTTCACGTAATAAAGCAGAAAGAAGCTCTACTGCAAACTACATTGTAACGATAAAACCTGTCTCAAGGAACTGTGGACAAGGAAATAAAACAAATACACTGATGCAATCAATTCCTGAAAGAGTTTATGGAAAGAAATCAAAGACACACAAACACCCCTGCAGGAAACAAGTCAATCAAATAACAACCAAAATGTAGGTCTGTGCTCCTCCGCAGAAGGAAGGACCAGCACATAGATCCCTGTTTCAGCTTCCAGCAATGGCCACGCACACACACACACACACACACAGACAGACAGAGACAGAGAGAAATATAGACAGACCATGGTTTAGTCATCTGATGGTTACTCACTCCATATAAGACCCTTTCCCCCATACCCCCCCCCCCCACCCTCTCTCTCTCGCACATGGGGGGCCATAAGAGGTTAAGTTTAAGAGTGGTACCACACGAGGCGGCCTGGCAGCTGTGATGCCCTGTCAGAGGTCTGCCCCAGCCACAAACCAGTCCTCACTCCCATATGCCAGTGAGTCAGCACACAGTCGGACGCTGTTGCTGTCCTCGCTTTTCGACCTGTTCTTCTACTCGCCTCTCCTTCTGTTATGCTCAAATATGTCAGAGAAGAATCACTTCAGATTTGCCAAACAGACAAAAGCTGGTGAAAATGGACAGCCAAACACAGTAGCATAAATGCAGGTTCCTACCGCTGTGGAAAACTGTATTCAGAATTATTTATATTAGTTTTAGATACAACATTTGCTTGATATATTGATATTTTACCTTTAGATGGGTATTACTATTATGTAATGTAACAAAGCTGAGCTAACATGAGCTAACTGAAAATACTGATAACATGGGTCAGTGCATCTATAACAGTGTTCAGAAAACTGTGCATACATGCATGCAGATGCACATGCACACACACACGCACACACCGTATCAAAAGAGCACAAGGTGCCTCCACAAACTGTGAGTCACCTCACAGTCAGATCTTATTATTGTCTTTCCTCTCTCTTCCTCTCATTCTCAGTCTATTATGCTAAACCACATCAGACAGAACCACAAAACATGCCAGAGGACAGTAGACATTGTGAAATAGATTATTTACATTTCATTGCTTGTTGTATACTGTTGTATATGGCTACTGTGTATGTGACAAATCTCTTGAACCTTGAAAACCAATCTATCTCTGCAAAAACACAAATCATCTTCCGTCATGGCACCATTATAAAAGCAATAAACCACTGCTGCTCCATGATAAATGATATATGCTATTTATCAAATAGCTCAGGAAGGAAGAGATCACCATTTAATGAACCAATTCATACTGCAGCACTGACTGTGTGCACTAGCCAGCGTGACTGTGTCAGTGTTGCCTATACAAGGTGCAGGGGGGAAGAGTGCAGTGTGCCCATTGCACAAAGGTAGTGAGGCAGAAACTATGCATATTTCAGATTACAGCATACTTCAAGATTTCATTATTTTATTCATGATGGGAAAGATGTGCAGGAGCTAAAAGTAGAAGTGTTGAGGGGGGAAAAAAACACGTTCTAGAGCACTACAGGAGAACCCCCTGTGCTCTGTGGCAGGTGTGTGTGTGCTCTATTTGCAAATCTACCATGCCGAGTTACCCTTTAATGAAGCTCAGCTACTGCTTATTTTACTGCCCCATTTAGAGATGAAACCCTAACTCATGATAAAAATGCACCATCACACACTATTATTGCATGCACTCATCCCCTAAGATGAGGCAAATGTAATTAATGACATAACTACTAATAATAATGAAGTAATATTTGATTGCAAGTCTAACATGACACATATTAGTAAAGCAAGTGAGTGAATTAATTGTGTACATGCCCCTGCATACAATATTTATGTTATGTATGCAATAAGGTTACCAGCTGATGTATTCAAAGAGTAGGCTATGTAGCCTATTCCTAACTAATGAGTACTGAGCCCTAGAGGGAAGGTGCCTCAGCCTATGGTCTCAGCTCTTATTTACATCAGTAAGTTGCTCTTAATAAAATGTCAGAAGGGGCCTTAGGACTGGTTAGAATATTTGTCATAATGACTCATCACATCAGAGGACATTCACTGTATGCTGCCCCATAACAAAGGATATGACTATAAAGATACATAACAATGAAATTGAACTCAATACTGCCACCTTGAGGAAGGAGTGTAGAGGAGGGGTGTGGTCATTGAGAGACATAAATTGCTTTGTGTCAGTGTGGTAAGAGGCTACTCGAAGGACAACCACAGGACATTTGTGTGGATGGTGATGCATTGAATGTCGCAGTGAATGAGAGCAGAGAAGAGCACACAGAGTCTGCAGGGAGGAGGACTACATCTGTGACCCTACTCACAGAGAGCCTTCTGCAAGGGAAAACAAGGCTCCACACAGGCTCCACACTGCACAATAAGAGGCCTGCACACTTAATCGAGATGGATTTGAGAGCAGTCGTGTGGGCGCTAAGCACCACAGCATCTGTGAGACGCAGCAGCAGTTTACACAACCCTGCAGTGCGACGTCATGAGGAACAGGACACGTATGGGTCAGCGAGCATCATCTCAAACTTAAAAAGACCTCTACCTACTGCTACGGCACACGTCCCTGTTTTAGCTTCAGCCCTTTGAGCCTTTAGTCTGTCATTTTCCCCTCTCTCCCCTCTTACACAGTGGCCACTGGTTTAGGCAGGTTTCGGATAATACACAACAAATCAATCACTCTCAATCACTCACAAACATTAATCCTCATGCAGGTGAAACCACTCGCGTCATGTTTTTATAATGTTTTTCCATGTCATTCTGAAGCAAACGGAGGCAAAGTGGTCCCTGTGCTAATGGCGTGAAGAGAAAGTGTGGACCTTCTGCTCCCACAAACAAGTCACAAATGTGAGTCACAGAGATGAATATGCAAATGGCCATGTGTGTGTGTGTGTGTGTGTGTGTGTGTGTGTGTGTATGTGCGTGTGTAGTGTGTGTAGTGTGTGTGGGTGTGTGTGTGTGTGGTGTGTCTGCAACAGAGGGGCCGTGTAGGGCCAGAGACACGCAATGGATTGATTCAAAACGCCTGGCTGAGAATTACCCAGAGTGCAAATGCGAGGTGAGCAGGAGAACAAGCGGCCACGGGGGAGTAGTGACCTGGCAGCTGAGGACCCGACTGCAGCCAAACAAAAAAATACCCAGACACTGCAGCAGCACCCAACCTCCACCGCCCCGCATGGCAATACCCAGACACTGCAGCAGCAACCAACCTCCACCCCGCATGGCACGACACGACACAGCACAGCACAGCACAGCACAGCACAGCACAGCACAGCACAGCACAGCACAGCACAGCACAGCACAGCATATAAAGCCACACTCAACCCCCCAGGTCTGTGCACAAAAACATTTTTTTTTAAAACAGCAGGGCAAATTAAATTGCTTCTGTTCAATACAGTGTATGATCTAAAGCACCAAGGGATTACGGTTGTTCGTGCCTTTGAGACCTTACCGATTGCTATTTTTGGGACTCACTGCTCCGGGTTCGTGTGTGCTTCACCTCACTGTGTGTTCACTGTGTGCTGTTTGTGTTTCACTAATTCACGGATTGGGATAAATGCAGTAACCAAATTTCCCTCACGGGATCAAAAGAGTATACTTAATACTTAATACTTATACAACTCTGGAGAAGACCCATGCTGTGTGCTCTATCTGCTGGAACAGGCCGTGTGTCCTCGTGGACAAAGTGAAACTCATTTAAGTCTCGTTAATAATACAGTCGTCTTTCTTTTTTTACTGCTGTTACATTTGCCGCCTAGTTAATTTAAGCAGTCGGTGCTGAGTGCTTGTTAGAGCTGAGTGCTTGACTATTGTGTCGAGAGAAAATGTCAGTGAAATTACTGATAAGTTATCTAATGCCAAGGCACCAGCACCATTCCAGGACTCGACAAAAGGAACTCTGCAGGATCACAGGCCTAGTCTGACCCACTGAGGGAAGGGCCTTTGATGAGAGATCACTGGATGTACAGAGACTGAATAAAGACAGGGGGTTATGTAAGCCTCGGTGGTACTGTTGGAGTGCATGCCTGTGTGTGTGTCTATGGCAGTGTGTTAAAAGACCAGTGTACAGGGGGGGTGGGATAGAGACAGAAAGAGAGCGGGAGAAAGAGAGAGAAAGAGAGGGAGAGAGAGAGAGAGAGAGAGAGAGAGAGAGGGAGAGGAAGAGAGAGAAAAGGAAAAGAGGAGAAAGCTGAAGAAACTGAGTGAGTGAGTGAGAGAGAGAGAGAGAGAGAGAGAGAGTTATGCGTATAAAAAGCCATGCACTTGGGGCAGGCTGCAAAAAGTGAGATAACAAGGCCAGGCCTACTAATATGAGACCAGGCCAGAACCAGAAAAGTCTTGACCTACTGCAGCCTCAAATTAAAACTGTTCTGGCCTGACCTCATCTGCTCTGCCAAAATCAGACCTGGAACTCAGGAAGTTTGTCAGTTCAGGTCACTATTGAAGCTTACATGATTGCACAACACTTGCACTCTTATTTTTTCTTACTAAAATCTTTCATCAACCAATGAGAAAGGAAAGAAAGGGGGAGGGAAACAGACAGCGCTGTTAAAGTGTGTTGGAAGAAGCACGGAGAGACATGCCTTCAGTGAGCTTTGGAGGGCTTACCTATTGTGGGATTTTATGTGATGGCAGACATAGGCCTATAAAGGTGGAAATGTCTAGTTGGTTAAGAATGTTCAAGTCCATATTACAATAATGGCATTAGCATATTATTAAGAATAGGACATGGTTTGTCAGATTAACTACACATGAATTCACAGGATGAACCTAAGCTGCTTCCTGGTAACATGTGTAATAAGAGAATAAATTGAACTAGAACACAACACCTTTAACTAAAGTTGCCCCCTTCATAAGCTCAGTTATTACAATATAACCACAAACCATGGACCGACAGAAAATAAACATCTAAAGGGCAATGAGTGGTTGTTGTGCCAAAAATACACACAGGCAGCCAAAGAACAAATAAAGGGCACAGTGTCAAAAGCAAGGAAAACTTCCCAAGGAATTTGAGTACACTAAGGACAAGGACAAAGACATAGGAAAACAGAAATTGGACATAAAAAAACAATCATAACACTATTTTGTTGGTTTGACTGAAATATTATTCTGACAGGTGACCCTAGTCCCCCCATATATTTATCTCATTTTAACAGAATCATTCTCATGATAAGGAAAGGGGATACCTCCCCAAAATGAGAAGACTTGAAATTACTTTTTTTCAAGTTAGATGGATCTGTCTGATGACAGCCACCCCTTTATGTACTAGCTGCTTTTGTGCTCCTTAATTCTGATATAAATCCTATATGATACAATAGACCCCTTCAATGTTTGTAAACATCCAGAGCCTGTTAATAGACTGGCATGTTCAGCTGTCAAGGTATGCACTGCCATTGTTACCCAAGGGCCGCAAACTGCACCTTAACCCTTGTAAGGTGTTCATATTTTTGTTACTCAGCCAATGTTCCCGGGTCTGGTGGACCCACCACATTATTAGGCTTTTAAATCAATACAGCCATAACAATTTATGTAAAAATACTTAACAGATGTTTACTTTAGCTCAATTACCAATGATATAGACATCATTTATGGTTCATATTTGCCATTTGCCCCTGTGAGATCACATTTATGATCATAGCCTATGATCATTTTCGTTTTTTGTGAGAAAACAAGAAAACTCAATTAAAAAAGATAATTATTGGTGCTTATTTGTTACTTAGAACGTAATCAAAACAGGTGAAAGTGCTTGAAATGTAACAATTTCTAACTTTGTGTGGGAATAGCAGGTGCAGCACCTTACAAGGGTTAATAAATTAGTCTTAGCTAATGGCGATTGTCTGCCTGATCCTGAGCTGATAACAGAATGGTAGACGACGTTAACAAGTGGCCAGAAATGTATTAGCCCGACATATACGGCTATCTGAGCCCAGCGTGTATACATGGAAAAAAGTAGTAGGCCTACAAGTAAGCATTTTGTCGTTTCCTTGACGTTTCATTCAATTCACACACACACAATTCAATGGGATGGAAAGCTTTCTGACCCCAAAAGGAAAAAAGGTGGATTGTCCGCACACTTGCTCCCATCAGGATTTTTTTTGATAGCCTAGCACTTTTTGTCCAGCACCTGCCTTGGATGTGCGCACCAACAAACTACTTTTCATTTGACAAGCTTTCTGACCCCGACAGACGCACACTTTCTGTGACATGAACCGTGAAGGGGTCTAAGCAACCAGTCACTCCCTGAAGCTTCATTAGATAAGTTCACATTGTGCGCTAAACTAAACAAAAATGGTGAGCAATAAACTACTATAAACGTTCATTGACACTAAACCAGCACGCTCTTCTAATTTTTGGCATTGTTATCTTTCCCTGGGGAATGCATTAAAACACGCAACTTGTCCTTAATACTACACCAGTTTACACTTAAAACCGAATGATAGAGGACTGATGGATTTCTTGTGTGTCTGCGCAACTGAACCACCTTTCCTCTCCTCACCTCATAGTGGCCACTGGCCAAAGCATATCCGTTTCAACAAGTCCCTCAAAGTGCAGCTCGATAACATCTTGTCGCAACATGAAGAGGTCCAAAGTTGTTTACTTTAAACCAAACAGTCACGCTTGCAATGGACTGGTGTGTGGTCTCTATTGCATTTGTACAGTTACAGCGGATGTTTGTTAGTTAGCCTAAAGTTAGCTTTACTACCTGGACAGCTGCAGTCGACGAACGTTAGCCAAATGGAACACTTCCTTAGCGGTGTTGTAGTGAAAGTCAACACAAATCCAAGACGGGGGGACCATTGAACAGACGTTCACCAGCAATGGAACTCTTCGCTTTCCTGCATCAACGAATTGTTTAGAGGTAAGCAGCCATGTTTGTCTTAGCTTCCCAAACGGCACTGCAGTAGAATCAATGTAAGTTTACCGGGCGGTCGTCTTGGTTGTTGGGCCTAATCAAATTGGGGGAGGGAATCATGCAGTAGGCTATCTTACTATGCCTAGGCAGATGTGCACTGTGGACTCGTATCACCCCAGTTTAAAAAGGTCAGTAGTCCTATAATAGACCCTCTCCTTACATGCCCTTGGCTACTACAGAAACAAACTATACATCTAGAATAAATAAATGGCCTGAGAATGAGTTGCAACATTAATGGATAAAACGCGTTGGTTACAGTCTTAAGTTGTAGTTGATTGAAAACAAACAACACTCTGCCCCTCATTAAAGAGTAAATGCCTGAGCCAGAGAGTCCTCTGGGAAAGCGCTGCTGTGCTGTTTCTGTTTAAAATGTGCAGCTGTATCCCTCCAGACTAGCTGACCTTCACACCGCCGGGTCTTCACATGTGCTGATCTGTGCACTATAAAGGCTAGATGGATGTGCCATCACTGCAGACACAATAAAAAGCCTCAACTTAAGCAAACCCAGAGACTTAAAACTGCAGCATGCAAGCAAGTGTGATAAAACCACAGATTAAAATCAAGCATCAGGGCTTAAGGGGTTAAAGGTTTTAAGTTTATCTGCGCATAGAAGGGAACACCACAAATAACCACAGCAATGTCAAAAGCAACAGAACAGCAGGACAAAACTGAAGTAGGAGAGAGAATGGTGCAGGAATGTTTAAAAGAGAGAGACATCTTTGACCCAGAACAGAAGGATGCAGGCGGAGGGGGGTGGGTGATGGGATGAGGTCTGGGGACGCAGAAAGTGTGTCAATTTGGCAAGATGCAGCATTACATAATGCGCCCTCTGTCCCTCTGCATGCGAGGAAGTGTGTGTCAGCCTTAGCGCGTGTTCCCTGTCATCAGAATGATGGCTCTCCAGGGCCGCACAGATTGAGTGAACAGGCACAAAGATGAGTCTGATGTAGTGTGTGTGAGAGAGAGATAAAGTGTGTGTGTGTGTGTGTGTGTGTGTGTGTGCGCGTGCCCCAATGTGGCTGATTGCACTCCTAGAACCCCAAAGCTGACCCTCTTGCAAGCTGATTTGCCCTCTTGAACCAAACCCAACAGCCGAAAAGCATTCATGCCCTACTGACACAAAACATGGGCTTACTGCACACCAGGATACAATCCCAAACAGTACAGTTCAGATAAGTGAAGGGGCAACATACAGTTGAACATTGTTTTGTTACTCATCAAGTCTTACTAACAAACACGCACATTTCACAAAACATCTAGTATGTTAGTATACTATAGACTGAAGAAGATGAAGATGTATAATTTCCATGCATCACACTGAGTCTGCTGTCACATCAATCAGTATCACTCAGCAGCATTTACAGGGCCCAGTGGCTCATTCAGTATTAAGACTTCAACACATTAAATTTCAAATGGCTAGCACTGTAATTATGTTTCTATTAGTGCTGCTTACTGACAGAGTAAGTACTAACAAGACATGGTAACATGAAGGTGCTCAGTGGAGAGGAAAGTCACCATATCTGTCCTGTCCGTCATATCATTCAAAAAACAAATCCTGCACAGCATATTTGAGACACAGTCAGCACACAGTGAGCTGAAGCACACACTAATCCCGGCACAGTGAGCTGCCTGCAACAACAGCGGCGCTCGCGGAGCAGTGAGGGGTTAGGTGCCTTACTCAAGGGCACTTCAGCCGTGCCTACTGGTCGGGGTTCGAACCGGCAACCCTCCGGTTTCAAGTCCAAAGCGCTAACCAGTAGGCCACGGCTGCCCCCTATAGCCTGGGTTGAACTAAATACCAGACCCGGTTCAGATTTAGTTGATCAAGATTTAGGAAAGTGATTTCAGATGTGCAATTTGGATTATACATGCCTGGATCAGGGGTTCTGGATTAAGATTAATGATTTTGGGGTCTCTGTAAGAGGCTGCAGTGGACTGGTCCTCCCTTGAAGGTTTTATGGGAATCACAACCATATCTCTCAGCAACAGAAGAGTACTCATGCCTCTCCCCAATGGAGAGAACGACAGAAATGGAGTACACAGTAAACAGCAAGCATCTCTACTACTAGGCACAGAATATTATGTGAGTGCTATGTTTTAACATTTTAATACGAAAATGGATGGCATCATGCAAATAATTCAACACATCAGCTACTCATACCTCTGCAGTTCTCTACCCCCCCCCCCCCCCCTTCCCCAAAGGTTCTTTGGGAATCAGCATTTCTCAATAATAGAAGACTGTTCATGCTCACATTCCCAGTGTAGTGCCTAGGTGATTTTAAAGAGCCATTTTAAAGAGCATGGTTATGCACTTTTTGAAATAAAGTCCCTTTATGTCAGCATGTTCAGTGAGATCATATAAGAAGTTGACTATTTGCAGAGTCCCCTAATGCATTAGGTTGTAATGGGAATCCATTATTACAATGTTCATCTATGAATAGAGGAAGAATATAGCATTTCATCTATTAGCCTAGCAGAGCAAGAATAAGAACTTTAAAAAAAAAAACATGTAACGAGGCAACACTCATCCATGAAGTATTTGATTTTATTAAACGCCGTCCTTCTTCAAATTTATTTACCATGCATGTATTTTATGGTCTAAACGACTGAGCACTGTGAGAGAGTTAAGCATGCCAGAGCCCTGCTTTCATTTCCCCTTTATACAGTGCAGTCCAGCATGAATGTTCCAGCTGTGGCTGGCTTTAGGCTATTAGCAACTGTGGAAATCAAATATGGGCTGTAAGTTTGCATTCAAAAGGACAAAACTGTTAGGCGACCATATGCTGCACTGTTCACATTCAGTTTTTAATGTACTTGGAAATCATCAGGTTGCAGGAAAATTTCAGAGATATGTATGTCCAGATGTAGGTGGGTTGGTATTAATCCAGGTGTTTGCATTAGATAACAGAATTAATAGGTCACTGAATTTCAGATCAATGACGTCAATAGCATCCTGTTTAAAGATGGCCAAAAGCCAGCCAACCAAAGCACCAGTTAGTATTGATAGCTACACAGATAGTTCAGGGCAAACACTGTTCCAATGCCACGGCTTTGTGTCACAAAAATAATTTGTTTCTCTCTCTCTCTCTCTCTCTCTCTCTCTCTCTCTCTCTCTCTCTCTTGCTTTCTCTCTCTTGCTTTCTCTCTCTCTTTCCCCCTCTGTCTCTCTTTCACTTGCTTTTTTCCCTCTCTCTCTCTCTCCCTCTCTCTCTCTCTCTCTGTCTCTGACACACACACACATACATTTACATTTTACAATTTAATTTACATGTATTTATGTGGCAGGTACTTTTATCCAAAGCGACTTTTATCTAAAGCGAACAAACTGGAATAACATTCAAGCTTCATTGCAGATGAGACCTTGGGTAACGATTAATACTACAACAATAAATACTACTACTAGAGGATGAGAGTGCAGAAGATTAAGAACTAGTCAAAATGTAGTGGAAGAAGATAGTGGTAGAAGAAGGAGGTAAAAGTAGAATGAGGGAAGAAGGGAAGTGCACAGTAAGTAAGTACACAAGCAGACACACACACACACACACACACACACACACACAAGTAGATAACATAGCAACAACATAACATAGCAGCGTGGCCTACTGACACAGAGCAGCCTACTCCAGACACACACAGCAACATACCCCTGGGCAGAGCATGCAGACAATGAGACGGGGAGCAGAGAGAACATGAACATAAAAAAACACAGAGATAGGAGGGGAGAGAACACAGATTGGACGCGTAAACACACACATGAGTAAAAGAAATGGGAGATGTACACAATAATGTGGAATGCAACTAAGATTGCAGGTGAAAAATGAAGCGATGCACACACATGTTAAATATAGGAGGAATGGAAAAGGGGGGAGGAAGGAGTCTGCGTGAGAGAGAGAGAGGGAGAGAGAGAACATGAAGGAAGCTTGTTTGTGAAAAGAAGGTCAGACACATGCATAAAGAGAGAATGTGTAGGAGTGTGCGGTGGAGAGAGGGCTGGAGAGGGAGAGGGGAATTGAAAAGGACAGGGGCTTGGGGAATCGGTGCTGTGCAGCAGCATAGAATAAGGTCGTTTCTCTCTGCCTGATGGCGGAGAATATGCCAGTTTAAAAGCCTGGGGTGTTTTTTTTTTTTTCCTTTTTTCATCTCCAAATGCATCTCTAAAGCCCGGCTTGAATCGCAGAGGGCGCGATCGACACATCTCTCTAACTAAATACAATAGTGATGTGCTTAAATGTGCAAGGCTGTCGTAAGGAATTGCTTTGCGCTAAACACGCAATCACTAAATGAATGAGAGAAAGCAACGCTTGGCACACTAACACAATTACGCAAACAAACTGAGATGCAGCAGAGCATGATGTACCACACCCAAAAGGGGAACACTGAGACAACGCCCCCCACCGCCACCCCCCCCCCCCCCTCCCCTTCAACCCACACTCACATGAGAGCACCCTTGACAGTCTAATCATACTGGAATGGAAAAAAAAGGCAAACATTTTATTACATTGGAAAGGATCACGCTAGATCTTATATTCATCATGGTCATCACCATCTGTTGCCCAAATTAAAATGCGGATTTTTCCTCCTAACGTAATCCATCTGGTTTGATCAAAATAAACCCATTTCCTTTAATTCGTTCTGAGCGAGAGGGGGAGCTCAGACAAAAGACACCCCCTACACACATGCACGCGTGCGCGCACACACACACACACACACACACACACACACACACACATAAATACACACATGTCCACTCCGCCTCCTCCTCCTCTCTTTCTCTCTGCTACCAAGGCTCTCAGTCATGCTGACAGAGCTACACAGCCAATAGCATTGCAGGGAAGAAACCAGTGTGTTTCCATGGGAAACCAGAGCAGCATCCACACCACTGCCAGCTGAGCTACAACAAAAAATTAACTAGCACACGGCACACAGACTGTATAACCCCGACCAGAGAATGGTTATGAAACAGCACAGATATACAGGCACAGGGCAGCCGAGAGAAAGGGGCTTTTCTCTCCTGAACGCCGGGCCTTCGTGTTTGTCACACGTTAGCATGCCACTCATGCATAGGGGAAGGTCCACCCCAGGCTGGTAGTGAGGCAAGCTCGTGGATGTGAATAATGAATGGATGCCACACAGAGGGAGAGAGAAAGAGCGTCAGCAGGAGACAGGGAGAGAGGGAGAGAAAGAGGAGAGAGAGAGGGAGGGAGGGAGAGAGAGGAGAGGGAGGGAGAGAGAGGAGAGGGAGGGAGGCAGAAAGAGGGGAGAGAGAGAGAGATGGAGCAGCCTCCCCCACCCCCAGTCCCCTGCGCTGGCTGACTGACTCATCCAGTGCCTGTAGCGAGTGGCATCGCAGCCTCAGCAGCACAGCCACGGCCCCTGCTAGCGCTAACAGCACAGCCCTGGCTGGCGTGCCAGTCACACATTAGGGAAAGGGAGTAAATAAAACAACAGCAAGCCCTCTCTGCTACTGAACACACAATAGCCTGTGACAGCTATGTCTAAAAAAAAAATACGTGAAAAATCATCATTAAAATGTGCAATTAATTCAACACCTCAACTATTGTGATGCAAGATGTCAAAACAATCCATCGGCACTCCAGGCTATACTGTACTCCTTGTGTATGAGGTTATGTTCATATTACAGGACTCATTCACACACACACACACTCTTACGCACACAGACAGACACATTCCATATCTTGGTATTGGTATGTGTGTGTCCTGCGTTCACAACAAGCCATGGAAGTCAAGACAGTTGATAATGTATTAAAAGGCCTGTCTACAGTGTCCCTGCTTACCTCTCCAGATGCCCTCCTCCTGCGATCTGGCACGACTAGTGTATTCCCGTTACTGCCTGGAACTATAGTAGAACCGATACTCATTCTGGGCCCAACCAGCATGTATCTTTTATCACCAGATCTGTACTGGATGCTATGGCACAGAGTTCCATCATAGTTTGTATCCTGCAAATACTTGGATGAATAGTCTGTTGATTTGGAGCACTGCATGATGATCAGCACAATGATGCTGATGAGAAAAAGGGTAGAGACTGACCCTAGTGTAATAATTAAGTAGAATGTCACATTGTTTTCATCCTCATCTTTCAGGATGCCTTTAACATCTGAGGCTGCAAATGCTTCTCTGGGCTCTACAAGATTGATAAGTACAGTCGCTGTGGCTGACAGTGATACATTTCCATTGTCTTTTACCAAGATGACCAGTTTGTGCTTAGCCTCATCAGTCTCTGTGAATGGCCGAAGGGTTCTTATCTGACCAGTGTAGCGGTCTAAACCGAAGAGGGTGTGGTCAGAAACTTCGTGCAGTGCGAATAGCAACCACCCGTTGTATCCTACATCGAGGTCGTAGGCCCTTACTTTGGCCACTAAATGTCCAGCATTTACATTGCGGGGAATCTCCTCCACACCTTCTGCAGAGCCGTTGCTGCTGAGAGGGGACAGAATCAGGGGGGTGTTGTCGTTCTGATCCAGAATAAAGACTGTTACTGTGGCGTTGCTGCTGCGCGCTGGAGTTCCAGAGTCTGTAGCAAGTACATGGAACTGAAATGTTTTCACTGTTTCAAAGTCGAAACTTTTTAATGCGTAAACCATCCCATTTTCTGAGTTAATGTTTAGGGCGGATGTGTATTTAGTGTCGTCACCACAGTCTCTACAAATCTGATAACTTACCAATGCATTTTCATTTAAATCGCGGTCAAGCGCTGAAACTGAAAACATCGACTCTCCTGGAATATTATTTTCTGCCACATAAAATGTGTAAGGGGTTAATAAGAATTCCGGACTGTTATCATTGACATCTGATACAATTACCTTAATGGTTTTAAGAGATGACAATGAAGGTTCACCCGCATCTTTTGCAACCAAAACAATGTCGTGTTCATATACGCCCTCTCTGTCAAGTGGTGACTTCGTTACCAAAGAGTATATATTATCTTGCGTTGAAGGCATTAATTTGAAAGTTGTTTCGTCGGGAAGAGAAAGGGATACTTTGGCATTCTGGCCATCGTCAAGGTCATGTACACTTATAAGTGCTACTGTAGTTCCTGATCTTGAATCCTCAGGAATGGCACTGGAGAATGATGTCACGTCAATTTCTGGAACATTGTCATTAACATCAATAATCTTAATAATTACGCTTTTATCAGCTGTTAATGGAACAGCACCTCTGTCTGATGCCTGAATGTCTATCTCGTAACTTCTTTGTTCTTCAAAATCTATGTTCCCTTTCACGAGTATTTTGCCTGTAATGAAATCTAAATCAAAGAGTTCTCGCAACTTGCTATCGACGTCATTTCCAAATGTATAGAACACCTCACCATTCGGACCGTCATCCAAGTCAGTGGCGTTTACTTGTACAACTGTTGTGCCTACAGGTGAATTTTCATTCAAAGTGACGGAGTATACATCCTTTGTGAAAACAGGCATGTTGTCGTTGATATCCAGCACATCTACAGTTATCTCCATTGTGCCAGACTTTGGCGGACGACCACCATCAACTGCAGTGAGCAGTAGTTTATGATTTCTTTTCGACTCTCTGTCTAGCGGCTTCTGCAGAATTAGAAAAGGCATTTTTCGATCCTCGCCTCGCTCTTTGACATCAATACGAAAGTGGTCGCTACTGCTTAATTTATACATCTGTATGGAGTTGGTGCCACCATCGGGATCACGGGCTGCTTGAAGCTGATAACGCGCACCTGGCATGGCTGATTCGGATATCTCCAGCCGTTTCTCTCGCTCAGGGAAACTCGGAGCGTGATCGTTTACGTCCACAATCTCGACAACAACATAATGGATTTCTAGAGGGTTTTCCAAGACAGTTTTGAGATTAATCAAACACACAGTGGTTCTCTCGCAAACCTCCTCTCGGTCTATTTTCCCTTTCACATACAATATGCCATCATTGTGGTCAATCTGAAAAAGAGAATCCCTCGAGCTTGATACAATACGAAATCCTCGCTCTTTCAGTGTACGTGGATCAATTCCCAAATCCTTTGCGATATTTCCCACGGCAGCCCCGTCCTTCATTTCTTCAGAAATAGAATATCTTATCTGCGCAAAAGACCCCTTTAAAAAGAGAAGCAGAGCGACAAAAATCAGATGCTGGAAAGGCTCTCGCCATGCCCCGCGTCCTTTATGTCCCATTTTCTCGAAAATAAACGCTTCGCGCGTCAAAACCCAATAAGCTCTCTATGCATCGGTAGCCGTAGTTAACACAATGAAACACATTTATTTTAAATTCCTTTTCTCTGATCTTCACAACGATGGGTGTAGGAAAGAGCGCTCTCGCGAAGTCATCTAACGTGGTTATGATGCATTATCTACGACGTGTTCTTTTTCTCCCTCTCTTGGAAGCGTTTCTTTAGATGTACAGCGACACCATCCGATTACTAGTAGACACTCACTGTCATTGGCTATTTTGTGTGCCTCAAAAGAGAGGCTATTCAACTTCTTAATATGAAGCCGAAACGTATTGGTAAAAGTTTCAGCACTCGCACTATGGACAGCAACCAGTACTGTGTACTGCCTTGTCGGCTACCACAGCAACCACTTACCACCTGTAGGCCTAACTAGGCCTACGCCATGTTGCTAAAGGGACAAAAACTGTGAAACTACAACAAGGGAAATAGAGAAAGAAAAACAGACATTTCGGATCTTCTATGTGAGAGGTTTTTAAAATGTCCAAAAACTGAAATGTAAACATTTTTTTTTTCACACATCTCAGCACTCAAACTGGACAGCGACCAGTACTGTCTCCCTTATCAGTTGCTACTGTAACCTCCTACTGTAACCTCCTACTACAACTGTGCAATAGTGCTTAGGGCAATGCACACAACAATGGCAATAAGCAATCAGGGAAATAGTTAGAAATAAAACCTCTCAAAACCCATTACCATAGGAAATGAGTGTTTACTATATCAAGTGATCTGAGTAATTTTGAATGGGGGACACTTGGAGACAAAATATTGTTTTCAGTTTAACTGCGTAACTTCATCTTACCTCCACAGAAAGTCGTCGTCTTCGATCTGGAATCACAAGAGTGTTCCCATTACTTCCAGGAACTATAGTAGATCCAATACTCATTCTGGGCCCAACCAGCATGTAACGTTTATCTCCTGATCTATATTGAATACTGTGGCACAGGGTTCCGTCATAACTTGGATCTTGTAAGTACTTGGACGAATAGTCTGTTGATTTGGAACATTGCATGGCAATCAGCACGACAACACTGATTAAAAACAGTGCTGACACTGACGCCAGTGTTATGATGAGGTAAAATGTGACATCACTCTCATCGTCGCTTAATGGGTTTTTAACATCCGAAGCAGCAAAGGCCTCTTTTGGCTCCACCAGCTTAATAATAAGTGTAGCAGTTGCAGAGAGTGAGACGTTTCCATTGTCTTTGACCAGTATGACCAGTTTATGTTGGGCTTCATCTGTTTCACTGAATGACCGCAGAGTCCTTATCTGTCCAGTATAACGGTCCAAACTAAAGAGAGTGTGGTCAGTGACCTCTTGTAATGAAAAAAGTAACCACCCGTTGTAACCTACATCGGCATCAAAAGCTCTCACTTTGGTGACTAAATGACCTGCGTTCACATTACGTGGGACTTCCTCTACACCTTCTGAGGTGCCGTTGGCACTTACAGGAGACAGAATCACTGGTGCGTTATCATTCTGATCAAGTATAAATACATTAACTGTGGCATTGTTTCCTTTGGATGGTTTCCCACTGTCACTTGCCAATACTTGAAACTGGAAAGATTTCAGCGTTTCAAAATCAAAACTTTTAAGTGCATAAACGTTACCATTTTCTGAATTAATGTTTAGAAAGGATGCATATTTACTGTCATCTCCACAATCCCTGCAGATCTGAAAGAGAACGAGAGCGTTTTCACCAAGGTCTTTGTCAGAGGCAGACACTGTGAAAATGGATTCACCAGGAACATTATTCTCTGCCACATAAAACGCATACTGACTGACTGGAAACTCTGGACTGTTGTCATTGACATCTGATATCAGCACTGTTATTGTCTTTTCAGATGACAACGGTGGTTGTCCTGAATCTACGGCAGTTAAAGTGACATCATATTGAAATACTTTCTCCCTGTCCAGTGGCGAGCTAGTGATTAATGAGTATATGTTATCCTGAGTGGATGCCATCAGTTTAAAAGGTAAGTGTTCAGGTAACGAACAAGCCACTTTACCATTCACACCAGAGTCTAAGTCATTTACACTGATCAGTGCCACTGTTGTTCCGGGTCTAGAATCCTCAGAGACTGCTCTTGAGAAGGATGTCACCTCAATCTCAGGTACATTGTCATTAACATCCACAATTTTTATAGTAACACTTTTGTCTGTTGTCAGAGGAGCAAACCCTTTATCTGAGGCTTGTACATCTAATTCATATCTGTCCTTTTCCTCGTAGTCTATGTGTCCCTTTACAGTAATTTCACCGCTGACGTGGTTTATGTCAAACAGCTTGCGTAATTTACTGCTTACAATGTTGCCGAAAGAGTACACGACCTCGCCATTTGAACCTTCATCTAAATCACTTGCATTTACTTGTATCACTTTGGTTCCGATTGGTGCATTTTCCTTTAGCGTGACCGTATATATCTCATCTGTAAAAAGAGGAGCATTATCATTCACGTCCAAAACATCAATATGTATCTCAGCTGTTCCCGACTTGGGAGGTTTTCCACCGTCAATAGCGGTAAGCACTAGCTTGTGGGTTGTGGCAACTTCCCTATCTAGAGATTTTTGTAAAATCAGAATGGGAATTTTACCATCCTCCCCACGATCTTTTACCTCTAAGCGGAAATTATCGTTTTGACTTAGTTTGTACAGTTGAATTGAATTTATACCTCCATCCGGGTCGCGTGCTGGCTGAAGCTGAAACTTCACACCGCGGAGTGCAGATTCTGATATTTCTAGACGCGTTTCTCGATCAAGAAAGCTCGGGGAATGGTCATTGACATCTACAACCTCCACTGACACATAATGGATCTCTAGCGGGTTTTCGAGAATTGTTTTAAGATTAATCAAACACGAGCTGCTTCGCTCGCAAACACCCTCCCTGTCTATTTTACCATTCACATACAATATACCATCGCTTTGGTTTACCGTGAAAAGGGAATTGTTTGAACTTGACACTATACGAAAGCCTCGTTCCTTCAGTGTTCGAACATCAATCCCCAAATCCTTAGCAATGTTCCCAACGACAGCTCTGTCGTGTTCCTCAGAAACAGAGTATCGTATTTGTGCCAAAGATCCTTTCCCAGACAAAAAGGCTGCAAACAATACTAGGCACTGCCATCTCTTCCACCATCCACGTCCCCTTTGTTCCATGTTCTCTACAATATAGTATCCTACTGTTCCTCTTTCTTAAAGCATATCCAAATCCAAATAATGTTTATCCATTGACCGTCAGATGTGCAGTTGATAAATGTCCCGTTAATGGCAAATCGGTGATCGTCTGTTCGGGCTTAGCTACACCTGTTTTTTTCCGTTCACTTGAACGGAATGAACTTGATGGGCAGGACCTTAAAACTATGATGTTTAACACTAGATGTACAGTGACACCATGCGTCTGGCTGTGTATTGCACTACATCTTGATAAATTAGCATTTTATTAATCACGAACATATAAGAAAACACTAACACAAACCTGTGTTCACATATTTCCAAGCGTGAGTTTAAGCACATGGGATTATGACTTTTCTGCTTTTGAAGTGTCATATACAAAACCGAATCCGTCGTCATCCTGCAGACGCCATGCATGGTTGGATAGTGCTCTTTAAGCAGTGGAAACCGTGCAAACAGTATATTTCTGTAGGAAATGACAACTTATATGTTTTAGCTTCCCAACATTAAAAAATGCAGAGAGAAATTCAAAAGGCTCTTAAGTAGGCTACTAGGGCATGACCCATAACGAAATGGTAGTTCACCATGAGAAGAACCCTTCCAAAATGGGCCACGTCATGTATTCTAATGTAAGCGTCTATATGTAAGCACTGTGCAGCGCTAGATCAACACATTACATTGTTAAAGCACATAAAATGCAAAAGGAAACTCAACAGGTGAAGATGCAAACGGATCGCAAACTGTCTATACATTTCTCTTGTCCATCCAAACAATAAACCTCTGTTCCAAAACACTAATGCATGCTTGATTGTCTCACCGCAATGTTTCATTAGCAGGGAAGACGTGCGAAACATGAAGAGAAGAAGTAATGTCTGAAAGAAATTAACGCCTTTATTATGAAGCAATATCTTACCTCTCCAGACGGCCGTCTTCTATCAGGCATCATAAGTGTATTGGCATTACTGCCTGCAGCAATAGTAGAACCGATACTCATCCTGGGCCCAACTAACATATACCGTTTATCTCCAGATCTGTACTGGATACTGTGGCACAGTGTCCCGTCATAATTCGCATCTTGTAAGTACTTGGAGTTATAGTCTGGTGACTTAGAACACTGCATGGCGATCAGCACAATGATACTGATGATGAAAAGTACTGAAACTGACCCCAATGTTATAATCAGATAAAACGTTACATCGTTCTCCTCGCCCATGTTCGCTGGGCCCTTCACATCCGAGGCTGCGAATGCCTCCTTAGGTTCCACTAATTTAACAGTTAGTGTAGCAGTTGCAGAGAGTGAAACGTTTCCATTGTCTTTGACGAGAATGACGAGTTTATGTTCAGACTCATCTGTTTCAGTGAACGCACGAAGAGTTCGTATCTGCCCTGTATATCGATCCAAACCAAACAGTGTATGATCAGTGACTTGATGTAATGAAAATAACAGCCATCCGTTGTATCCTACGTCGGCATCAAAAGCCCTGACTTTTGTGACCAAATGACCTGCATTCACATTACGAGGAAGTTCCTCTGTACCCTCATAAGAACCATTTGAGCTTACAGGATACAAAATGACTGGTGCGTTGTCGTTTTGATCCAGTATAAACACGTGCACAGTTGCATTGCTTTCTCGAGATGGTTTTCCACTGTCACTTGCCAATACTTGAAACTGGAACCTTTTCATCGTCTCAAAGTCAAAGCTTTTGAGTGCGTAAACATTCCCATTTTCTGAATTTATATTCAAGAAAGAGGCGTATTTATTTTCTTCCCCACATTGTCTACAAATCTGGTAGCGCACGAGAGCGTTGTCATTTACGTCTCGATCAGAGGCAGTCAGGGAAAACATGGGTTCTCCGGGAACGTTGTTCTCCGACACATAAAACGTATATGGATTATGGGAAAACACTGGATTGTTGTCATTCACATCAGACACTATCACTGTTATTGTCTTCATAGACGACAACGGTGGCTTCCCTGAGTCTGTTGCAGTTAAAGTTACGTCATATACACTCACAGCCTCCCTATCCAACGGTAAAGATGTGACTAATGAATACATGTTGTGTTTTAAGGACGGCATTAATTTAAAAGGCAAATCTTGAGTTATTGAACAGGACACTTTTCCATTTTCACCAGAATCTAAATCAGTAACGCTTATGATTGCAACCGTAGTTCCAGGTCTAGAATCCTCTTGGATAGCTCTTGAGAAGGACGTTACCTCAATGTCAGGTGTGTTGTCATTTACATCAACAATTTTTATAGTCACACTTTTATCCGTTGTTAAAGGTGCGGGTCCTTTATCGGATGCCTCTATATCTACCACATAAACGTCGTTTTCCTCAAAATCTATATGCCCTTTAACAGTAATTTCTCCATTAATGGAGTTTAAGTCAAAAAGGTCGCGTAATTTGCTGTGTACGCTATTTCCGAATGAATAAACAACTTCTCCATTCAAACCTTCATCTAAATCAGTGGCATTTACTTGAACCACAGTAGTTCCAATTGGTGAATTTTCCTGTAAAGTAACTGAATAAACCTCCTCTGTAAAAACAGGTGCGTTATCATTTACATCCAGTACATCAACTATTATATTCACAATTCCCGATTTCGGAGGTTTTCCTCCATCAATGGCTGTAAGGACTAACTTGTAGGAAGGGGTGGTCTCTCTGTCTAATGGCTTTTGTAAAACTAAAATTGGGATTTTACCATCCTTGCCCCGATCTTTCACCTCTAAACGAAAATGATCGTTTTCGCTAAGTTTATAAAGCTGAACCGAATTTGTACCACCGTCTGGATCACGGGCTGGCTGTAGCTGAAAACGCACACCGCGTAATGCCGACTCTGCTATTTCTAAACGTTTCTCGGACTCCAGAAAGCTGGGGGCATGGTCGTTAATGTCTATGACTTCTACTTCAACATAATGAATCTCGAGAGGATTTTCTAAGACAGTTTTCAGGTTAATCAAACAAACGCTGCTTCGATCGCAAACCTGCTCTCTGTCAAGTTTCCCATTCACATACAATACCCCGTTGTTCTCGTTTACTCTGAAGAGAGACTCGCTTGTACTTGTCACGATACGAAATTCTCTCTCCTTTAGTGTTCTGACGTCGACCCCTAAATCCGTTGCGATGTTGCCCACGACTGTTCCATCCTCCTGCTCCTCTGAAATGGAATATCGTATTTGTGCCAAAGATCCTCGCCAGAACAAAAAGGCAAAACTGAAGACCAGCCACTGCATTGACTTCCGACATGAAGGGTGTCGTCTTCTTTCCATATTCCGTGAGGTAAGTCGCAATCCACCCTTTTTATTGTGTGTTCAAACGCGCAGATTGTATATCCATTTGCAAATCGTTGTTTCTAATAAAATTGTAAGACATCCACCCTAGAATTGTATTTCATCTGTGGAATAGCCGATATAGCCAAGTCTGTTCAGCCCCCTTCTAGTAACCTGATTGGGTGGACTTAAATGACGATGCGTTCGCTTCGTCTCTTTGTGTGAAGCGATACTTTAGATGTGCACTGACACCATGCGATGTCAACTCATACTACAGCACGTCGGTATTCCCACGTCCATTGGAATGGACATGATATATTTTGGGGTCTAAACCAATGAAAATCTGTGGTTTCACCATTTTAATTATGCTTTGCTACTGATTGGATCCTGATGACCCAATCAGAATGCAGTTATGACCTGAAACTTGATCTGAGAGCACCTCAGACATCAAACAACACAAGCATGGCTCTGAAGCTAGATAGGAACAGGAGTAAGCATCTTTTTTCCCTCATCAATATGAATTTATGTTTATGATAGCCTAACCAATTTGCACTCAGTATAATTCTAACCATTGCAGGTGATGATATTTTAAGTTAGTTTGAATATATTTCATAACAGTGTAGTACAGGATTTTTTCAAAGTTTAATGTCCATCCCAATGGACACCAGGTGTTGGGAGATGTTAGCCAACACTCACTTAATTATTGTCACCAGGCAAGGTTCTGACATCCTCAAGACCCAAGCTATAATTCTAAATATATTTTTTATTTATTTCAGCTTTTTTGGATGAATGTGCACTCATTTCACTAAAATTAGTGGTCGGTTGTACTAAATCGTCCTCTCATTTTACTAGATTGTGCACAGAATTTAGTAAATTGTGTGCCCGGTTTACTAAATAGTATCCTCATTTTACTAAATCGTGGACTTATACAACTACATATTCTGAGCATTTAGCTAAATTGTGCTATTTTTTGTGCAAAAGTGTGGAAGATTTAGTAAAACGAGCGCACTATGTAGTAAAACGAGCGCAAAATTTAGGGTGCGTTTGTAAATTCAATCTGACACGCTCTGAAGTTCGAAAAAGACAAGCAGTCTAAATCTCTGTGAATTATTTTGGGTTACAAACAGTTTGGTTTAGGCCTACAATATGGACACCACTACAGCACTTGTGAAACAGTGTTTAGGGCCACTTCAACCTTAGGCTGCTTCAACCTAGCCTGACGAGCCAGATCCATATTATTTGCTGCCGCTAGGGTGTGTCTAGATTTCTAGGCTAGCTTCAACTCTCTCTGGTATAACACTCTCTCAGCCTACTGTGTGATGTCATGCTCTGCCACTCCATCCCTTCAGCTGGAGTGCCCAGAGTACGCACTGAAAGCTCCAAGATTGTGACACTCTGAATAAACGAAAATCCGACCAACGCTCCGAATTACGAACGGTTAAAAGTTTCAATGTGTACATTTGGAATGGCAATTTAAGAATGCACTCTAAGTAAAATGAGTGCATAATTCAGTAAAAACAGTGTATATTATCTTGATATACAAAAACAATCTTGCAATGACATCTCCTGGGGTGTGTCATTGCACGATTTTCTATGTATTGAGAAAACATACACTCGTTTTACTAAATCATGCGCTTGCTTTACTAAATTGTGCACTTGTTATACTACATTGTGCACACAATGTGTGTATTGTGCTCTTGTTCTCATTTTGCTAAATTGTGCTCTCATTTTACTAAAAAGTGCACTCATTTTAGTAAATAGTACGCTTATTTTACTAAATTGTGCACTCATTTTACAATGTGATGTAGTGAAATGAGAGTGGAATTTAGCAAATTAGCCCACAATGTAGTAAAATAAATGCACTGTTTAGTAAAACAAGCACAGGGTTTACTAAATTGAGCAAAAATGTAGGAAAATGTGAGCACAATTTCGTAAAACGAGCGCACAATTTAGTAAAGTGAGCAAACAAACATGTTCAAGCATACCTCCGGTGTTCCGTATTGGAACATGTAATTAAACAGTTCAGTTCACAAGACTGTGTGAAAACAACAAAATGCAAAAAACAATGCAAACAGTGTGTGTATTGAAAACTGCTAAACATTTAGCACTAGCACCACAGGTCTATTGTGTGGACACAATCCGGCACATTACAACTATGATGTTATATTTTAAAACTCTTTGGACCTTACAAAAAAACATAATTTGAACTGTTCAAGTTCATGTTCCATGTGATATCAATGTGAATTATAAGACAAAAAATAGGTATGAATGTGAATTATAAGACAAAAAATAGGTATGATGTTGTCATATGATGTTGGTATTTTAACAACTGTTTGGACCCGATGTCCATTGAAATGGACAAAAAAAAAAAACAATTAAAAGGTTGTGATAAAAAATTTTTTTTTATTGATTCTCATTTATGGTTGCATTAAGGATGGGAAAAAATCATTATTATATTTTTCACCACCTTGGAACATAATTGGGGTCTGAAGGGGTTAAAACCAAGGGCAAAGTTATTAAACGTGGCACTTCACAGTGTGTTTGACATAGTCATAGACCGTTTCAGCACTCTGGATATGGACAGCAACTTCTTTAAAGAAACTCCCCACCCTCATCCTCGACCCAAAATGATTACTGCCATGTTATACATGAATTTAGCATACTTCTGAAGGCAGCAGTTATTCGACAAGAAAGGAGGGGGGGGGGCGAAATAGGTTAGGCCTACTGATAATAAAGTTATGTTTCCCAATCTGCAAAACAGATGGATCCTTTCTTTTTGGCACACAGTGACAAACGCCATGACCAATTACCAGAACAAGCTACCCTGGATTCCTTGTAGAAAAAGTGTAAAACAAGTTCAGCAAATTGTTGCAAAGATGTATTGGAAACTTCCTTAACTAAACAAGGTAATGTCTAAGTTTCTGCTTCCCTAGACCAAAACAAATGGCATTCACTCCGACAAGAGAACACCACGATGCAACAAACATCTAAACACCCCGTAAAAATGTTGTTTCTGCACATTATACAAAAGTGTAGCTCCAATTTCAGAGAATAAACAAAAAATAATATGTAACTTTATTAGAACAAACTAGATTATAGAATTTGTTACACTTGTTTGTGTCTTACCTCATCAGAGGCTCTTCTCCTTCGATCCGGAATCACAAGTGTATTCCCGTTACTGCCGGGCACTATAGTGGAACCAATACTCATTCTAGGCCCTACTAGCATGTAGCGTTTGTCTCCAGATCTGTACTGAATGCTGTGGCACAATGTCCCGTCGTATGCCGCATCTTGTAAATACTTGGATGAGTAATCTTTTGGTTTGGAGCACTGCATGACAACTAGCACAATGATACTGGCCAGAAAAAGTACAGAAACGGCTCCCAGTGTGATGATTAGGTAAAATGTAACACCATTTTCCTCGTCATCCTGTGCCACGCTTTTGTTGTCAGCTGCTGCAAAAGCCTCCTTGGGCTCCACCACCTTTACTGCCACAGTCGCTGTTGCTGAGAGTGAAACGTTCCCATTATCTTTGACTATTATAACTAGTTTATGTTCAGATTCATCTGTTTCTGTAAAGGACCTTAGGGTCCGTATCTGTCCTGTATAGCGGTCCAACCCAAAAAGAGTATGGTCAGTAACTTCTTGTAATGAAAATAGCAACCAGCCATTGTATCCGACATCGGCATCGTAGGCCCTCACTTTAGCCACAAGATAGCCAGCGTTTACATTTCGGGGAAGTTCTTCCACACCTTCAGCAGAACCATTCGTGTTTATAGGAAAAAGTATCACTGGAACGTTGTCGTTTTGATCCAGAATAAAGACGTTTATTGTGACATTACTAGTAAGGGAGGGAGATCCGGTGTCTGTGGCCAACACGTGGAAATGGAACATTTTAACAGTCTCAAAATCAAAGCTTTTTAGGGCATAAACCTTCCCATTTTCCGAATTTATGTTTAGGAATGATGTGAACGCATTATCGCCACAATCTCTACAAATTTGGTAGGAGACAAGTGCATTGTCACCTTGGTCACGGTCAGAGGCAGAAACGGAGAATATTGGCTCACCTGGTTCATTATTCTCCTTCACATAAAACGTGTAAGATGTTAACGGAAACTCGGGACTGTTGTCATTCACATCTGACACTAACACTTGGATTGTTTTCTCGGATGACAAGGAAGGCTTTCCAGCGTCTTTTGCACTTAATGTAATATCATATTGAAATGTGTTTTCTCTGTCTAAAGCGGAATTTGTAATTAAAGAATATACATTATCCTGCAAAGACGGAGTTAATTTGAATGGTAAGCCTTCTGGTAATGAACAGGACACCTTTCCATTAATACCAGAATCTACATCATTCACACTAATCAAAGCTACTGTAGTGCCTATTCTGGCATCCTCAGGAATAGCGCTAGAAAATGAAGTAACTTCTATCTCAGGTGCATTATCATTTATATCAACAATTTTTATAAGCACGCTTTTATCTGTTGTTAAAGGAGCAAGGCCCTTATCTGAAGCTTGTATATCAATTTCATAAACATCCTTTTCTTCAAAATCGATTAGTCCTTTCACAATTATGTCTCCAGTAATAGCATCTATATGAAATAGCTCTTGGAATTTGCTGTTAACGTCATCACTGAATGCGTAAAAGACCTCCCCATTTTGGCCATAATCCAAATCAGTTGCGTTTAGTCGTATAACTGTTGAGCCAATTGGAGCATTTTCATTGAGAAAAGCAGAGTAGACATCTTTTGTGAAAGTTGGCGAGTTGTCATTTACATCCAAAACATCGACATTAATCTCCATAGTTCCTGTTTTGGGTGGGCGTCCTCCGTCATTGGCAGCAATAATTAACTTATGGTTTGGAATAGACTCTCTGTCCAGTTGCTTTTGTAAAACTAAGAACGGAATTTTACCATCAGCACCGCGATCTTTCACCTCAATTCGGAAGTGCTCGCTCTGGCTGAGTTTATATTGCTGCACAGAATTGGTGCCTCCGTCAGGGTCTTGAGCGGGTTGCAGCTGAAATCGGGTTCCGGGTAAAGCTGACTCGGAAATGTCTAACTTTTTCACTTTTTCAGCGAAATTCGGGATATGATCATTGATATCCAATACCTCAACTGCAATGTAATGTATTTCAAGAGGATTTTGTAGGACCATTTTGAGGTTGATCAAACACACGCTGGTTCGATCACAAACCTCCTCTCTGTCAATTTTCCCATTCACGTACAATACGCCATCGTTCTGATTCACCCGGAAAAGCGATTCACCTGAGCCCACAATACGGAATCCTCGCTCCCTTAAAATTCGCGGATCAATCCCTAAATCCTTTGCTATGTTCCCCACCACGGCTCCATCCTTCTGTTCCTCCGAAACAGAGTACCTTATCTGGGCAAAGCACCCTTTCCACAACAGAAAGACAGCGATGCTGAACAGCCACCATCGTGGCTCCTTCAATGCTCCACATCCTCTTTGTTCCATATCCGCTAAAGGAAAATATCACGCTCCCAGGTTGTCACAGTGAAACTACAAACACTCGATGCATATCCATTAGGCAGTACTTGCGGAATAAATCCCAAAAAGTAAGCAGAATCAAATCCGTTATGCAGAGCGATTATTTACCACACCTAATGACTGATGCAGCCGCAAGCGGGCATTCAGTAAGTCTACGTGAATAGGCGGGATCAAAGCACTGCAACCAATGACCCTCGGCTGCGTGTTATTTTAGTTTTACACTGACACCGTGCGATTACAGAGAATATAGCATTTTTGTAATAAAAGAAAGCAAAAAAGGAGAAAGAAAAAAACCCCAAGGATGTCTCTGTGCTTTCAGCACCAGGATGATGGACAGCGATTTTTAAAAACTAGATTACCCTTTCAACAGTTTTGTTATATCAGTAACCTGCATGAAAGTGCATACAGAACCACCTGGCATGTGAATGCCAGAATCTCAGCAAGTGTCAAATTATACATGAAAACCATGTCAGACGACGTCTTTCTGACGTCATGCCAATACATAAGCCAGCCCTGCGCCTTTCAGCACATTCAGATATTTGTAGGATTGGAAAATATTGTAAGCCTTTACTTCTTACCTCCAGAGAGGCTCGTCTCCTTCGATCTGGAATAACTAGTGTATTCCCGTTGCTGCCTGGGACTATTGTAGAACCGATACTCATTCTGGGCCCAACTAGCATGTACCGCTTGTCCCCGGATCTGTACTGGATGCTGTGGCACAGTGTCCCGTCATAGTTCGTGTCTTGCATGTATTTGGAGGAAAAGTCATTGGGCTTAGAACACTGCATAGCCACCAGCACGGCTATGCTGATGAGAAACAGTACCGACACGGATCCCAAAGTAACAATTAAATAAAATGTCACATTTGACTCCCCATCATTAGCGGCTGTGCTTTTTACATCAGAAGAGGCAAATGCCTCTTTTGGTTCCACCACGTTGATTTTAACGATTGCTGTTGCCGAACGTGAAACGTTACCATTGTCTTTGACTAGTATAACCAATTTATGTTCAGCTTCGTCAGTTTCCGTGAAAGGTCGTAGAGTCCTTATCTGTCCTGTATAGCGATCCAAACCAAAGAGAGTGTGGTCGGTAATTTCTTGAAGCGAAAATAATAACCAGCCGTTGTATCCTACATCAGCATCATAGGCCCTCACTTTAGTTACCAAATGCCCGGCGTTGACATTGCGCGGAACCTCTTCTATGCCTTCAGCAGAACCGTTGGCACTGACAGGAGACAGAATAACTGGAGTGTTGTCATTCTGATCTAATATAAAGACGGTCACTGTAACGTTACTGCTAAGCGATGGAGTCCCAGAGTCAGTGGCGAGAACTTGAAATTGAAGCATTTTCATGGTTTCAAAGTCGAAGCTTTTGAGAGCGTAAACATTTCCGTTTTCGGAGTTTATGTTGAGGAATGATGTATATTTATTGTCCTCACTACCACAATCTCTGCAAATCTGATAAGTAACTATGGCGTTTTGATTAATGTCCCGATCAGATGCAGACACTGAAAACACGGAGTCGCCTGGCACATTGTTCTCTGTCACATAAAACATGTATGGAGTGTTCACAAATTGTGGAACATTATCGTTGATATCTGATATTAATACAGTTAGAGTCTTTACAGATGACAACTGTGGCTGTCCTGCGTCTTTTGCAAAAATTGTAATTTCATACTTGTCTGTGTTCTCTCTATCTAGTGGTGCATTTGTAGTTAAGGAGTACGTGTTATCTTGTAAAGACTGCATTAATTTGAAAGGTATATCATCAGTTAAAGAACAAGATACTTTGCCATTAAGCCCAGAGTCCATATCATTCACACTGATCAAAGCAACAGTTGTCCCTGGTCTGGAATTTTCAGGGATTGCATTTGAGAATGATGTTATTTCCATTTCTGGCGCGTTATCATTTACATCAACAATTTTAATTACTACACTTTTATATGTAGTTAGAGGAGCGACTCCTTTATCAGATGCCTGTATATCAATTTCATAACTATCCTTCACCTCAAAATCTATAGTTCCTTTAACAAATATCTCGCCTGTTATTGGGTCTATATCGAATAGTTTACGTAATTTATTGTTTATGTTCTTCCCAATGGAGTAGATTACCTCGCCATTTGCGCCCTCATCTAAATCAGTAGCATTTACTTGTATAATTGCTGTTCCGATCGGGGTGTTTTCATTTAATCTGACAGAGTACACATCTTTTGTGAAAACGGGCGTATTGTCATTAACGTCCAACACATCCACATACAGATTCAGTGTTCCAGACCTAGGAGGTCTCCCGCCGTCGAGTGCAGTGAGTAACAAATGCTGCGTTTTTGTCGTTTCTCTATCTAATGGCTTTTGAAGAACTAAAATGGGAATTTTACCATCCTCGCCACGGTCTCTGACCTCGAGGCGGAAATGATCGTTGTTACTGAGTTTATATGTCTGTACTGAATTCATGCTACCATCGGGGTCGTGCGCAGCCTGAAGCTGAAATCGAGCACCTGCCAGCGCCGACTCTGATATCTCCAAGCGTGTTTCATTTACAGGAAAGCGGGGTGCATGATCATTAACATCAACCACGTCCACAGTTACATAGTGGAGCTCCAGCGGATTCTCCAAAGCGAATTTTAGATTGATCACGCATGCACTACTTTGCTCACAGATCTCTTCTCTGTCTATTTGTCCATTCACATACAGTATGCCATCGTTACGATTTACCCGGAATAGTGTGTCGCTTGAACTAGACACGATGCGAAATCCTCGCTCATTTAGTATTCGGTGATCGATGCCCAGATCTTTGGCAATATTTCCCACGACAGTCCCTTCTTTCTGTTCTTCCGAAATCGAGTACCGTACCTGCGCAAAACATCCTTTCCGAACCAAGAAGATGGCTAGGAAAAACAGCCAGTTCCTTATATCCTTCCACGAGACACGCCGGCTTTGTTCCATTGCGACGTCCCACATTATTTCTGACAGTGTTCTCAGAACTTGGCAGGACGTTCATACATATTGTCAACACGTTTATGCTTAACTATACTTCCACAATGACGGAATAGCAAATGATACCGATCGACACTTTTCTTTCCGACAACTGAGAGCGCGCACAAAGGAATAGCGTGAAGAGGCGAATTCGGCGAGCTGTGACGTATTTGCTCCCTGTGAAACACATTTGTTTTGCTCACAGTGACACCACGCGATTATTCTGTGCATGGCAATTTTAAGAATAGTGGTCATCTGCTAAATGCATATCACCTTACAACATACATGAGAGAAAACAATCCACGCAACCCCAAAAACTCAATTTTAACACATCTGAATGTTGCTGCTCCCAACGCATTTTCAGCACCTGCGCTATGGACAGCGATATACCCAGACAACATAACACAATGCAGCAGGATCAGCTTTTCAATGATTTTCATTGTCATATAGCCATTTCAATGTGCACATTTGAGCTGTTTCAAATTTAGTGTTAAATAGCGTGTAATTATTTTGAACCCTTACCTCTCCAGATGCTCTACTCCTTCGATCAGGTACAACCAGAGTATTCCCATTGCTGCCGGGAACTATGGTAGAACCGATACTCATTCTAGGCCCAACCAGCATGTATCTTTTATCACCAGATCTGTACTGGATGCTGTGGCACAGAGTTCCATCATAGTTCGTATCTTGCAAATACTTGGACGAATAGTCTTTTGGTTTTGAACACTGCATTACAACCAGGACCACTATGCTTATGAGAAACAGAAAGGAAACGGACCCCAAAGTAATTATTAAATAAAATGTGACATTGTCTTCGCTGGTGTCTGCTGCGGCATTATTGACTTCAGATGCAGAAAATGCCTCTTTGGGCTCCACGGCGTTAATAATAACCGTCGCAGTTGCAGAAAGTGAAGTGTTCCCATTGTCTTTTACCAGTATGACCAGTTTGTGCTGAGGCTCGTCTGTCTCTGTGAATGGCCGAATGGTCCTAATCTGTCCAGTGTAACGGTCCAAACCAAATAGCGTGTGGTCGCTAACTTCTTGAATAGAAAATAGTAACCAACCGTTGTATCCTACATCAGCGTCATACGCTCTCACTTTGGTCACCAAATGGCCAGCTTTTGCATTGCGCGCAATTTCTACCACGCCTTCAGCTGACCCGTTAGCGCTGACCGGTGACAGAATCACCGGTGCATTGTCATTTTGATCCAGAATGAATACATGTACCGTCACGTTACTAGTTAGGGGCGGTCGTCCAGCGTCCAAAGCGAGTACATTGAACTTAAAAGTCTTGATTGTTTCGAAATCAAAACTTTTTAGTGCGTAAACATCTCCATTCTCAGAGTTAATGTTCAGAAAGGACACTACTGAGTGGTCTGCTCCCTCGCCTTTTATAATGCTATAAGCTAGTTGGGCATTTTCATTTTGGTCTAAATCTGACGCGCTGAGAGAGAATAGCACAGCGCCAGGTGTGTTATTTTCCACCAAATAAAACGTATATGGACTTCGAGAAAATACAGGACTGTTGTCATTAACGTCTGAAATATCAACACTAATAGTTTTCTGTGATGACAGGGGAGGATCTCCTTTATCTACAGCAGCTATAGTGATTGTATAAACTGAGGCAGATTCTCTATCAAGCCGTGACTTGGTGACTAAAGAATACATGTGCCTTTGAAAGGATGGTTTTAATTCGAAGGGCACGTCATTTTCAAGACTGCATATAACTACACCGTTGTCACCCGAATCCTTATCTGATACACTGATTAAAGTTATCGTCGTGCCAGGTTTCACGTTCTCAGGAATTTCGCCAGAGAGGGACGTAACATCTATTTCTGGCGCATTGTCATTCACATCTTTGACATTAATAATAACGCTAGAATGCCCAACCAAAGCCACCGGGCCTTTATCAGAAGCTTGCACGTCGATTTCGTAACTATTCTTCTCTTCAAAGTCTACAGCTCCTTTAACAGTTATCTCTCCTGTCAAGGCATTTATCTGAAATATATCAAGAGCTATGTTTTCAAGACTATGGTCAAATGCGTAAATAACCTGTCCATTTTCGCCTGCATCTAAATCTGTGGCGCGCAGTGTAACAACTGATGTGCCCGGAGGAGCATTCTCTGCTAAGTTGACTGTATACACCTGTCGCTCAAAGATGGGTGCGTTATCGTTTATATCTAAAACAGTTATAGAGATATTTACAGAACCCGATCTTTCTGGCTTCCCTCCATCATATGCAGTCAGTACTAAAATTACTTCTGGTTCTTGCTCTCTGTCTAGCGGCTTTTTCAGTATCAAGAAAGGGATCTTTTCCTCGCCACGAGATTTGACATCCAAATCGAAGTGGTTATTCGAACTGAGGGAGTACTTACGAAGAGAATTCACTCCTACATCAGGGTCACGCGCTGCATCTAGGGGGAAGCGTGTGCCCTGGAGAGCAGCATTCTCAGATATTTCCAAATGCTTTTCTTTTCCGGGAAACACGGGAGAATGGTCGTTGATATCCATTATCTCTACTTCGACATAATGAATTTCTAAGGGATTTTCCACAGCGATTTTTAGGTTGATGAAGCACTGAGTGTTTTTCTCACATATGATCTCTCTGTCGATATCTCCGTTTACATACAGCGCGCCATTGTCTTGGTTAATCTGCAAAAGATTCTCCTTTGAGCCTGACACAATACGAAACCTTCTTTCGGTCAGTGTGTTTACATCAAATCCCAAATCCTTTGCGATGTTTCCCACGAAAGTGCCCTTTTTAGACTCCTCTGGAACCGAGTAGCGAATCTGCCCTGATGCTCTATGACAAAGGTACATAGAAACAACACAAAGCAGGAGCACTTCCACTCTCCCGAATGTCTTTCTGTTCCGTCCGATCACCATGATGCCACGCATTCTTTCTTAACCCACATCACCAGATCTGAAATCCAAGTGAAACACGCTGATCAAACTAATTACATTCAATATGATAAACAGACTCGTGAGGTATGTCAAAAATCAGAAGGACTATCCGCCGTCTCTGTCACACTTGGTGTAATGGACGCACATTGACAAACTGATTCTGAGCACGTGCAAGAGATGGGAGGAGTTTAGATATGTCTATGTGAAACCATTGCATATACCTTAAGTTGTATTGCAGCGACACCAGATGATACAATAATACAAACGCAGAGAAACGCAATGCAAAATAGATCGTCTAGACTGTAAGTGAATGTCACATAAGCAAGCATCACATAACTTTCCGCAGTGACACCACGCAATTTTTCTGTGCATGGCAATTTGAAGTATAATATCGTCTGCCAAATGCATATCACCTAATACACTGGAGAGAAAAGAGTCACGCAACACCAACACTCAGTTTTAACACCTCTGAATGTTGCTGATCTCAACGCATTTTCAGCACCTGCGCTATGGACAGCAACATACCCAGACATCAGATGTACCAGATGCATCAGTTCAGCAGAATCAGATTTTCAATGATTTTCAGTTTCATATAGCCATTTCAATGTGCACATTTGAGCTAGTCTGTTTCAAACTTAAAAGCGTGTAATTATTTTGAACCCTTACCTCTCCAGATGCTCTACTCCTGCGATCAGGTACAACCAGAGTATTCCCATTGCTGCCAGGAACTATAGTAGAACCGATACTCATTCTGGGCCCAACCAGCATGTATCTTTTATCACCAGATCTGTACTGGATGCTGTGGCACAGAGTTCCATCATAGTTCGTGTCTTGCAAATACTTGGACGAATAGTCTTTTGGTTTTGAACACTGCATTACAACCAATACCACTATGCTTATGAGAAACAGAAAGGAAACAGATCCCAAAGTAATTATTAAATAAAATGTGACATTGTCTTCGCTCATGTCTGCTGCGGCATTGTTGACCTCAGATGCAGAAAAGGCCTCTTTGGGCTCCACGGCGTTAATAATAACTGTCGCAGTTGCAGAACGTGAAGTGTTCCCATTGTCTTTTACCAGTATGACCAGTTTGTGCTGAGGCTCGTCTGTCTCTGTGAATGGTCGAATGGTCCTAATCTGTCCAGTGTAACGGTCCAAACCAAAGAGTGTGTGGTCGCTAACTTCTTGAATAGAAAATAGTAACCAACCGTTGTATCCTACATCAGCGTCATACGCTCTCACTTTGGTCACCAAATGGCCAGCTTTTGCATTGCGCGCAATTTCTTCCACGCCTTCAGCTGACCCGTTAGCACTGACGGGTGACAGAATCACCGGTGCATTGTCATTTTGGTCCAGAATGAATACATGCACCGTCACGTTACAACTTAGGGGCGGCCGTCCAGCGTCCATAGCGAGTACATTGAACTGAAAGGTCTTGATTGTTTCAAAATCAAAACTTTTTAGTGCGTAAACATCTCCATTCTCAGAGTTAATGTTCAGAAAGGACACTACTGAGTGGTCTGCTCCCTCGCCTTTTATAATGCTATAAGCTAGTTGGGCATTTTCATTTTGGTCTAAATCTGAAGCGCTGAGGGAGCATAGCACAGCGCCAGGTGTGTTATTTTCCACCAAATAAAACGTATATGGACTTTGAGAAAATATAGGACTGTTGTCATTAACGTCTGAAATATCAACACTTATAGTTTTTTGTGACGACAGGGGAGGATCTCCTTTATCTACAGCAGCTATAGTGATTGTATAAACTGAGGCAGATTCCCTATCAAGCCGTGACTTGGTGACTAAAGAATACATATGCCTTTGAAAGGATGGTTTTAATTCGAAGGGCACGTCGTTTTCAATATTGCATATAACTACACCGTTGTCATCCGAATCCTTATCTGATACACTGATTAAAGTTATCGTTGTGCCAGGCTTCACGTTCTCTGGGATTTCACCGGAGAGGGACGTAACATCTATTTCTGGCGCATTGTCATTCACATCTTTGACATTAATAATAACGCTAGAATGCCCAACCAAAGCCACCGGGCCTTTATCGGAGGCTTGCACGTCAATCTCATAACTGCTCTTCTCTTCAAAGTCAACAGCTCCTTTAACAGTTATCTCCCCTGTCAAGGCATCTATCTGAAATATATCAAGAGCTTTATTTTTAAGACTGTGATCAAATGCGTAAACAACCTGTCCATTTTCGCCTTCATCTAAATCTGTGGCGCGCAGTGTAACAACTGATGTACCCGGGGCAGCATTCTCTGCTAAGTTGACTGTATACACCTGACGTTCAAAGACGGGTGCGTTATCGTTTATATCTAAAACAGTTACAGAGATATTTACAGAACCCGATCTCTCTGGCTTCCCTCCATCAAATGCAGTCAGTACTAAAATTACTTCTGGTTCTTGCTCTCTGTCTAGTGGTTTTTTCAGTATCAAGAAAGGGATCTTTTCCTCGCCACGAGATTTGACATCCAAATCGAAGTGGTTATTCGAACTGAGGGAGTACTTACGAAGAGAATTCACTCCTACATCAGGGTCATGCGCTGCATCTAGGGGGAAGCGCGTGCTCTGGAGAGCAGCATTCTCAGATATTTCCAAATGTTTTTCCTTTTCGGGAAACACGGGAGAATGGTCGTTGATATCCATTATCTCTACTTCGACATAATGAATTTCTAAAGGATTTTCAACAGCGATTTTTAGGTTGATGAAGCACTGAGTGTTTTTCTCACAAATGCTCTCTCTGTCGATATCTCCGTTTACAAACAGTGCGCCATTGTCTTGGTTTATCTGCAAAAGATTCTCCTTTGAGCCTGACACAATACGAAACCTTCTTTCGGTCAGTGTGTTTACGTCAAATCCCAAATCCTTTGCGATGTTTCCCACGAAAGTGCCCTTTTTAGACTCCTCTGGAACCGAGTAGCGAATCTGCCCCGATGCTTCATGACAAAGGTACATAGAAACAACACAAAGCAGGAGCACTTCCACTCTCCCGAATGTCGGTCTGTTCCGTCCGATCACCATGATGCCACGCATTCTTTCTTAACCCACATCACCAGGTCCGAAATCCAAGTGAAACACGCTGATCAAACTAATTACATTCAATACGATAAACAGACTCGTGAGGTATCTCAAAAATCAGAAGGACTATCCGCCGTCTCTGTCACACTTGGTGTAATGGACGCTCATTGACAAACTGATTCTGAGCACGCGCAAGAGCTAGGAGGAGTTTAGATATGTCCATGTGAAACCATTGCATATAAGTTGTATTGCAGCGACACCAGATGATACAATAATACAAACGCAGAGAAACGCAGTGCAAAATAGATTATTTTGACTGTAAGTGAATGGCACATAAGCAAGCATCACACAACTTTCCGCAGTGACACCACCGATTGTTCTGTGCATGGCAATTTGAAGTATAATATCGTCTGCCAAATGCATATCACCTATATAATACACAGAGAAAAGATTCACGCAACTCCAAACACCTCTGAATGTTGCTGCTCTCAACGCATTTTCAGCACCTGCGCTATGGACAGCAACATACCCAGACATCAGATGCACCAGATGCATCAATTCAGCAGGATTAGTTTTTCAATTATTTTCATTTTCATATAAACATTTGGTGATGTGCACATTTGAGTCTGTTTCAAACTTAGCGTTACATGGCGTATAATTATTTTGGACCCTTACCTCTCCAGATGCTCTACTCCTGCGATCAGGTACAACCAGAGTATTCCCATTGCTGCCAGGAACTATAGTAGAACCGATACTCATTCTGGGCCCAACCAGCATGTATCTTTTATCACCAGATCTGTACTGGATGCTGTGGCACAGAGTTCCATCATAGTTCGTGTCTTGTAAATATTTTGATGTGTAGTCTGATGGTTTTGAACACTGCATCACAATCAGCACAATGATACTGATTATAAAAAGGCCCGAGACTGAACTTAGAGTGATGATCAAGTAAAATGTTACATTGTTCTCGTCTTCACTTGTCACTGTGTTCTTGGTATTGGAGGCAGCAAACGCCTCTTTTGGTTCCACGACATGCACAATAACTGTAGCTGTTGCAGAGAGTGAGGTGTTTCCGTTGTCCTTGATGAGAATAATCATTTTATGCTGAGCTTCGTCCGTTTCTGTAAATGACCTAAGTGTTCTGACTTGTCCAGTGTAGCGATCCAAACCAAAGAGAGTGTGGTCGGTTATTTCTTGAAGAGAAAATAGGAGCCAGCCATTGTAACCGATATCTGCATCGTAGGCCCTCACCTTGCTGACTAAATATCCAGGATTCACATTACGCGGAACCTCTTCTATACACTCAGCGGAACCATTCGTATTTATTGGGTACAAGATAACTGGAGCATTATCATTTCGATCCAAAATGTACACGTTAACAGTGACGTTGCTACTGAGCGGCGGGTTTCCCGAGTCCGTGGCCACTACATGGAATTGGAAAGTTTTCATAGTTTCAAAGTCAAAGCTTTTAAGCGCGTAGATATTCCCGTTATCAGAATTAATATTAAGGAAAGCTGACATATCTTGTTGTAAACCGTCGCCTCTAACTAGATTGTATGCGATGGCAGCGTTTCCATTCAAGTCTTTATCAGTTGCTCTCATGGACAGTATGCTTGCACCTGGACCATTGTTCTCCATTAGATATAGTTCAAGAGGATTTTGAGGAAATTCTGGCGCATTGTCATTTACGTCTGATACCTGCACGTTCAATACCCTGGATGCTAACAGAGGAGGCTGACCCAGGTCTGACGCGGTAATTGTGATGTCATAGAAAGATGTTTCCTCTCTGTCCAAACGTGCCTTTGTTACGAGGGAATACATGTTTTCTTGAATGGAAGGTTTCAACTCAAAACCCACGTTTTCTGACAGATTAACTGTTACTTTTCCATTGGGACCAGAATCCCTATCTGTAACACTGATTAAGGCAATAACGGTCCCTGGTTTAGAATCTTCTGGAACTAAGTTCAGCAACGAGGTAATTTCAATTTCTGGCTTGTTGTCATTTACGTCTTGTATCTTAATGATGACTCTGCTTTCTGCTGCCAAAGGAGGCTGTCCTTTATCTGTGGCCTGCACGTCCAGTTTAAAAACTTCTGTATCTTCAAAATCTACCTGTCCTTTCACGGATATTTCACCTGTTATTTTATCCAGTTGAAATATGTCATAGACTTTACGTTTCAGGGTTTTTCCGAGGGCATATTCAATTTCCCCATTCAAACCTTCATCTAAATCGGTAGCATTAACTTTAAGGACTATTGTTCCAGGTGCAGTATTTTCTTGTATTGTGATCACATATGTGTCTTGACTAAACACTGGACGGTTGTCATTCGAGTCTAGGACAATAATGCTTATATTTAGACTTCCAGACTTTGGTGGATTTCCACCGTCTATTGCCGTAAGAAGCAATCGATGGTTCTCTTTACTCTCTCTGTCCAGCGGCTTTTTCAACACTAAAAACGGTATATTGTCTTCATCGCCTTTCCTGAAATCAATTTCAAAATTATCATCCCTGCTCAGTTTGTAACTGCGCACTGAATGCACGGCGGTGTCAGGGTCTCTGGCTGCATGTAGCTGGAAGCGCGTTCCGAGCGCTGTTTGTTCCCCTATCTCAAAATGTTGCTCTTTTTCTGGGAAAGTAGGAGAGTTGTCATTGACATCCGCAATGTCCACTCCAACATAATGTATCTCAAGGGGGTTTTCGACGACTAGTTTTAGGTTAATCAAACAAACTACGTTATCACACAGCTCCTCTCGGTCGATGTTATTACTGACATACAATACGCCATTGTTCTGATTTACCTGAAACAGCGCGTCATTAGATCCAGAAACGATACGAAATCGTCTCTCTTTCAATGTACTGACATCAAGTCCCAGATCCTTAGCAACGTTTCCAACGGTAAATCCCTCCTTCACACCTTCTTGAATAGAATACCTTATCTGTGCAGACACACGATCCAAGAAAAGCAATAACGAAAACAGCCGAATAATCCACCAGCAGTCCATTCCGCGCCTTTGTTCTTTGCATCCCATCATGAATGTCGTAGACCTCCTGGATATCAGATGCCTCCGATTAGCTATAAACACACCCCAAAATATGTGCTGAAAACCCGGCGCATCGCCGTTAAATATGAGGTGAAATCATTACAACACACCGCATGTCTGTCTTTAGTAAAAACGGACGGTGCATTTCCCTGGCTTTGTGTGTGAGCAGCTCTACGTAGTCAAGTAGGCAGAGCAAAGCGTTAAGCATTTTCTTGTATAACACTGACACCACTTGGCGTACTACAAGTACAACAAATGCCACATCTCCGCAAAATAAGTAAGTTAAAACACAAGGGTAAACGTAATGACTCCAATACTTCTAACACATATCCAAGCATCTGACCCGGTAAAAAATCCATCTGTGATATTTAGCTTGAAGTAAACCCAACGGATGCATTTCAAATGTGGCTTAGTGAGACATGTTGATGCATTGTGCTTTTTGTGTGTGTTTTGTCGCACTTGTATCACCATTGCACGCTTGTAGTATTATTTGAACTTCTCTTACCTCTCCGGATGTTCGGCTCCTGCGATCTGGTACGACAAGAGTATTTCCATTACTTCCAGGAACAATAGTGGAGCCAATGCTCATTCGGGGACCAACTAGCATGTAGCGCTTGTCTCCAGATCTGTACTGGATGCTGTGGCACAATGTCCCATCGTAATTCGTGTCTTGTAAGTATTTGGAGGAGTAGTCTGTAGATTTTGAACACTGCATAGCTATGAGCACTACGATACTGACGAGAAAAAGCACTGACACCGAGCCCAAGGTGATAATCAAATAAAATGTAACATTACTCTCATCTTCATTGCTTACTGTGCTTTTGACATCGGACGCTGCAAAGGCTTCTTTTGGCTCAACAACGGTGATTATTACTGTTGCTGTAGCTGAGAGTGAAACATTTCCATTGTCTTTGACCACTATGGTCAGTTTATGTTCAGCCTCGTCTGTCTCTGTAAATGACCGAAGAGTTCGTATCTGTCCCGTGTACCGGTCAAGTCCAAAAAGAGTATGATCAGTAACTTTGTGAAGTGAAAATAGTAACCAGCCATTGTATCCTACATCTGCGTCATAGGCCCTCACTTTCGTAACAAGATGCCCTGCGTTCACATTTCGTGGAAGCTCCTCAACACCTTCTGCAGAGCCATTGGCACTGACAGGAGACAGAATGACTGGTGGGTTGTCGTTTTGATCAAGAATATATACTTTTACTGTAACATTACTGCTGAGAGGAGGACTTCCAGAGTCTTTTGCAAGAATCTGAAACTGAAAAGTTTTTACCTTCTCAAAGTCAAAGCTTTTCAACGCATGTATATGTCCGTTATCAGCGTTAATATTCAGAAAAGAAGCCATGTCATTTTGCGTTTCCTCATTTCTCACAATGTGATATGTGATGGCAGCGTTCTCATCCAAGTCTCTGTCTGATGCCGTAACAGACAATATGGAGGCGCCAGGCGCATTATTTTCCTCCAGGTAAAGCTCAAGAGGATTGTGGGGAAACTGTGGACTGTTATCATTAACATCTGATATTTCTATTTTCAATGTTTTGGAGGTAGACAAGGGAGGTTGACCAAAATCAGTTGCTGTTATTGTTATTTCATAGTGCGAAGTCACTTCTCTATCTAACTGTCCTTTTGTCACCAAAGAGTACATGTTATTTTTAAATGATGGCTTCAGTTCAAATGGTACATTGTCAGGCAGAGAACACATCACTTTCCCGTTGTCACCTGAATCCTTGTCTGTCACACTAATAAGTGAGATAACTGTCCCGGGTTTGGAATCCTCGGAAACGATGTTAGAAACCGAAGTAATGTCAATATCTGGAGTGTTGTCATTTACGTCGATTATTTTTATAATGAGACCGGCTTCTACTGTTAAAGGTGGCTGTCCTTTATCTGAAGCTTCCACGTCCAATTTGTATATCTGAGTATCTTCATAGTCCACATTGCCTTTAACTCGTATTTCACCTGTTATGCTATCTAGCTGAAACACTTCATAAACCTTACGATTTAAATTTCTGCCGAGAACATATTCAATATCGCCATTTGAACCCTCATCTAAATCCGTAGCCTTTATTTTGATCACAGTTGTTCCCACTGGGACATTTTCTTTTAGGTCAACAGCATATGTCTCCTGGCTGAACACAGGGCGGTTGTCATTTGAATCGAGCACTGTGACAGTAATATTTAAGATTCCTGACTTCGGAGGGCTCCCCCCGTCTATAGCTGTCAGCACAAGTCTGTGTATACTTTTCATCTCCCTGTCCAGAGCTTTCTTCAAAACAATGAAAGGTATTTTTTCTTCATGCCTCTCCCTTGTCTCAATTTCAAATTGGTCATTTTGGTTAAGTTTATAAAAGCGAACAGAATTCATACCCACGTCTGGATCCCATGCGCCCTGAACTTGAAAGCGTGTTCCTACAATGGTCTGCTCCCCCATATCAAAATGCTGTTCACTCTCTCGGAATTTAGGAGAGTGGTCATTTACGTCCGTGATCTCCACATCTACATAATGAATTTCCAGTGGGTTCTCGACAACAATTTTTAAATTTGTCAAACAGGCGCCGCTTGCATCACACAGTTCCTCTCTGTCAATATTTCGGTGCACGTATAAAACGCCATTGTTCTGGTTTACCTCGAAAAGAGGCTCCTCTGATCCGGAAACGATACGGAATCGCCTTTCCAACAAAGAACCAGTGTCAAGACCCAAATCCTTCGCAATATTTCCAACAACAGATCCCCTTGTCACCTCCTCCGGAACAGTATATCGTATCTGGGCAGAGACTGGTCTCCCGATGCACAACAACAAAGAGAAGCACACAGCAACCTTCAAGCAATTCCATTTGCGTGTTTTCCAGTTTCCCATCCTGAAGGAATTATTTTAGACGACGCCAGTCTGATAAAATGTTACGTTTTAAATAGCTAACATGATATTTTATATAATGTCAAGTCGTTTTCAAAGAGTACACATCACCGAAGATAGGCTCCCATGCCACATAGCCCGTTTGTACAGGATGAACAGTGATGTAAGGTGGAACCAAACGCGTAAAGCAAACCGGAAAAGGGGGCAGGACTTGGCCTTCCACTTTTTACTTTGGTAACACTGACATCATGTGGTTTACAAAATTGCTACTGAAAATTCAGAATGTAATTTTATAGTTAAATGTGTTACTGCTCACAAGTGAAATGTTTGAGCGCAGAAGGAGATAAAATCAGTAGTCAATTAAACATTCAAATATATATTATCTGGGTATATATATTATTCTCAACAATACAACACCATCATTCATTATTTATCATTCATCAACCCTTAATCTGTTGGAAAAAGAAAAAAAAAAATACTTCCAGGGCGGAAGGCACCATTCAGCACAATGGACGGACGCGAAGGCACCATTCAGCACAATGGACAGCTCCAAGCCTCCATTATCCTGAATTTCTGTACTGAACTATGTGCACAGACTTTAATAAATGTGTACACACTAGTAATTCGTAACTTGTCTGAGCATTGTAAGAAACAAGGCATGTGTAAGTGCCCATGCACCCACTAGTGTCATGTAAATACAAATGAGTCTTGTTCATACTGTTTCAAGCCTGCGTGCAGATCAAAAAGTGCATTCTAAAACATATTGCTTATTGGCAAGGTGTTTAGAGTAGATTTATACAGATTCTTACCTCTCCGGATTCCCTCCCCCTGCGATCAGGAATAACTAGAGTGTTTCCATTGCTGCCTGGAACTATAGTAGAACCGATACTCATTCTGGGCCCAACCAGCATGTATCTTTTATCACCAGATCTGTACTGGATGCTGTGGCACAATGTCCCATCATAGTTTGTGTCTTGTAAATATTTAGAAGTGTAGTCCGTAGGTTTTGAGCATTGCATTGCAATCAACACAACGATACTGATTATAAAGAGACATGAAACTGATCCCAATGCGATAAATAAATACAATGTCATATCGCTGTCCTCGTCATTGATGACGGCACTCCTCACATCGGATGCTGCAAAAGCCTCCTTGGGCTCCACAAGAGTGACGATCACAGTAGCAGAGGCTGAGAGTGAAACGTTCCCATTGTCTTTGACTAGTATAACAAGTTTATGTTTAGCCTCGTCTGTTTCCGTGAATGGCCTAAGCGTTCTTATCTGTCCAGTATAGCGGTCCAAACCAAAGAGTGTGTGATCAGACACTTCTTGCAGAGAAAACAGTAGCCAGCCGTTGTATCCTATGTCAGCGTCATAGGCCCTCACTTTTGTTACCAAATAACCTTGGTTCACATTGCGCGTAGTCTCTTCCACACCTTCAGCAGAGCCATTTGCACTGACTGGAGACAGAATCACTGGGGCGTTATCATTCTGATCCTGAATAAATACTTTAACGGTAACGTTACTGCTAAGCGGTGGGTTGCCTGAGTCTTTGGCAAGAACTTGGAACTGGAAAGTTTTTATACTTTCAAAGTCAAAACTTTTTAATGCATGGATATTTCCATTTTCTGAGTTTATGTTTAAGAAAGATACAACGTCCTGTTGCGCTCCCTCACTCCTAACTATGTGATATGAGATGGCGGCGTTGTTATTCGCATCCTTATCAGACGCACTTACAGAAAATATGGAGGCACCGGGAGTGTTATTCTCCACCAGGTAAAGCTCCAGGGGATTCTGGGGGAACTCCGGGGAGTTGTCATTAATATCAGATATTTCCACTTTAAATGTTTTAGAGGTGGACAAAGCTGGCTGGCCAAGGTCAGTGGCTACTATGGTGATATCATAGTCAGGCACAAGCTCTCTGTCCAGCTGTCCTTTGATTACAAGGGAATACATATTGTCTTGAAATGAAGGTTTCAGTTCAAAGGGGACATTTTCTGATAAGTTGCAGATAACTTTGCCATTAACACCAGAATCTTTATCAGTGACGCTAATGAGAGAAATAACGGTTCCGGGTTTAGACCCCTCTGAAACCACATTGGACAGTGAAGTAACCTCAATGTCAGGTTTATTGTCATTCACATCAATTACTTTTATCATCACTCTACAATTTGTCGTCATAGGAGGCTGTCCTCTATCTGAAGCTGTAACATCGGCTCTGTATACTTCAGTGTTCTCAAAGTCAATTGTGCCTTTCACTCGAATTTCCCCTGTAACTTTGTCTACTTCAAAAGTGTCATACACATTCTGTTTTAAATTACCATTAAATGAATATACCACTTCACCATTTAAGCCGTCATCAGCATCACTAGCATTGACTTTTAACACGAATGCATTAGCTGGGGTATTCTCTTTGATAGATGCTGTGTAGACATTTTGACTGAAAACGGGCCTGTTATCATTTATATCTAGCACAGTTACAGTAATATTTATGCTGCCTGATCTGGACGGGTTCCCACCATCAACTGCAGTCAACATTAAATTATGTTTAGATTTATGTTCTCTGTCTAAAGACTTCTGTAATTTTAAAAGTGGAATTTTGTTCTCTTCGCCATCGTCACGCACTTCGAGTTCAAAATGTTCATTGTGACTCAGTTTATATAGACGTAGAGAATTCACACCCGAGTCAGAATCGCGGGCAGCTTGTAATGGGAAATCTGCGCCCGGTAATGTGTTTTCTGCTATTTCCAAATGTTGTTCTTTCTTGGAGAAGCGTGGAGCATGATCATTAACATCCACGATCTCAACCGACACATAATGAATCTCCAAAGGGTTTTCTACTGCTATTTTCAGGTTAACTAAGCATGCTGAATTGCCATCGCACAGCTCCTCTCTGTCAATCTTCCTATGAACATACAAGGCGCCGTTGTTCTGGTTTACCTGAAAAAGAGCGTCCTCAGATCCGGAAACAATACGAAAACCTCTCTCTGCCAAAGTACTAACGTCCAGACCCAAATCCTTTGCAATATTCCCGACAACAGATCCCTCTTTCACCTCCTCTGGAACTGAGTATCGTATCTGTGCCCAGGCCGTCTCCTCCAAGCACAAAAGCATAAAGAGCTGTACAGCAATCCATGGATACTCCAATCTGCTCCTTTGTCTGCCGCCTCCCATAGCGAACGATTCCGTGTCTGTATTCTCAGTATTCTGTATGTATGATCAATCTCGAACGCCGGTTTCAACTCTAACATTCAACATTTTGCCGTGAACGTGACATCGTGCGAACGTGCCTCATGCGAAAACCATGTTTTCTTACTGCCAAGCTCTGAAATATCACACTGCGTCTGAAACAACAAGCTGAACGACAGCGTAAATGGGCAGGGCTTAGCTTATCTCAGATGGATAGGTAGTACAACACTGACATCATCTGGTCCTCAATGTGAAATTCAAATTCATCTGTAGCTGTGATGCTGCTGCTTTAACCGTTCACCTTTAATTAATTTAAGCACCAAGGACAGAGACATATAGGCACATATTCAACTAATAAGACTAATTGCAGTGTCTGCTCTGCAAATACTTTCTAATATGCGTGGGACATATATGATAAGTGCATTTCCCTAGAGAAGATATTTTGGACATAACTCCAACAAACGTGCAATTGCATTATGACATTGACGATCATTGTTTTAATTATCTGTTAAATCTTACCTCTTCGGAAAGAGTTCTCCTGCGATCGGGAACAACCAAAGTATTCCCGTTACTGCCCGGTACTATGGTTGAACCAATGCTCATTCTTGCTCCAACAAACGTGCAATTGCATTATGACATTGACGATCATTGTATTAATTATCTGTTAAATCTTACCTCTTCGGAAAGAGTTCTCCTGCGATCGGGAACAACCAAAGTATTCCCGTTACTGCCCGGTACTATGGTTGAACCAATGCTCATTCTTGGTCCAACTAGCATGTAACGTTTATCTCCAGATCTGTACTGAATGCTGTGGCACAGTGTCCCGTCGTAGTTAGTCTCTTGTAGATATTTGGATGAATAATCTGTTCGTTTAGAGCATTGCATCGCAATCAAAACAACGATGCTGACGAGAAAAAGCACGGAAACCGATCCCAAAGTTATGATCAGGTAAAAAGTGATGTCATTGTCCTCTGTCTCCCCTGTTGCTTTAACATCAGACGAAGCAAACGCTTCTTTGGGCTCCACTAATTTAATGATAACAGTCGCTGTTGCAGACTGTGAAACATTTCCGTTGTCCTTTACTAATATAACTTGTTTATGCTCTGCTTCGTCTGTTTCTGTTAAAGGACGAAGCGTCCGTATCTGTCCTGTATAGCGGTCCAACCCAAAAAGAGTATGGTCAGTAACTTCCTGAAGAGAAAATAATAGCCATCCATTGTATCCAACATCTGCATCAAATGCTCTCACTTTGGTGACCAAGTGGCCTGGTTTCACATTTCGAGCAATTTCTTCCACGCCTTCAGCCGAACCGTTTGCACTGACAGGAGACAAAATGACTGGAACATTGTCGTTTTGATCTAAGATGTATACATTCACCGTCACATTGCTGCTCAATGAGGGGCTTCCAGAGTCATTCGCCACCACTTGAAACTTAAACGACTTTGTGGTTTCAAAATCAAAACTTTTTAGCGCATGGATTACTCCTGTGTCAGAATTAACGTTCAAGAAAGACGCCATGTCATTCCCCTCTCCTTTAAAAATGTGATACGTGATGGCAGCATTTTTATCCAAATCCTTGTCTGAAGCAGTTACAGAGAATATAGACGCACCGGGGACGTTATTTTCTGGTAGATACAGCTCAAGAGGATTTTGAGGAAATTGTGGTCTGTTGTCATTTACATCGGACACTTCTACAACCAAACTTTTGAATGCAGTCATTGGGGGCACTCCAAGGTCTGTCGCTTGTATCGTGATTTCATACTGTGACACCTTCTCCCTGTCTAAACTTGTTTTAGTTACCAAGGAGTACATATTTTCTTGTATGGACGGCTTTAACTCGAATGGTAAAGTGGTTGAGAGGCTACACAGAACTTTACCGTTTACACCAGAGTCGATATCCCGAACACTAATAAGAGATATCAACGTCCCAGGCTTAGAATCTTCAGATATCACATTAGAAAGCGAAGTTACATCTATCTCTGGTTTATTGTCATTTACATCTTGTATCTTTATCATTACTCGACAGTCAGCAGTCATAGGGGGTTGGCCCTTATCAGTGGCTTGTATGATTAAGCTGTGAAGTTCATGTTCTTCAAAGTCAATTTCACCTTTAACTTTAATTTCACCAGTGGCACTATCTAATGTAAAAATGTCATGCACCCTACGTTTTATGTTTCTACTAAAAGAATACTCAATTTCACCATTAATACCCTCGTCAGCATCTGTAGCGTTTATGGTCATAACAGAGGTACCAACAGGTGCATTCTCCGGTAAATCTACTGTATACACACTTTGACTGCATGCAGGTCGGTTGTCATTTGTGTCAAGCACCTTAACAGTAATGTTTAGACTACCAGATCTTGGGGGAATGCCACCATCTGTCGCTGTCAATTGAAACATATGCTGTTGGATATTTTCTCTGTCTAGTGTTTTTTGCAAAACTAAAAATGGGGTTTTATCTCCGTATCCACTGTCTTGTAATTCCAAGTCAAAATGCTCATTTGGAAGCAATTTGTATGAGCGTATAGAATTGATACCAACATCTGGATCACGAGCGCTCTGTAGCTCGAAGCGTGCGCCCTTTGGTGTATTCTCTGCTATTTCTAAATGTAAGTCTCTCTCTGGGAAACTCGGCGAGTGGTCATTTACATCAGTGATTTCAACACCAACATAATGAATTTCAAGAGGGTTTTCCACAACAATTTTTAAATTGATCACGCATGCCTCGTTGCCATCACACAGCTCCTCTCTGTCCAGTTTTCTACTGACTAATAAAGCGCCATTGTTCTGATTTACCTCGAACAGTGTGTCTTTCGATCCAGAAACGATACGCAACCGTTTTTCCACCAACGTGCTGGGGTCCAGACCCAAATCCTTAGCAATGTTTCCAACAACAGATCCTTCTTTAACCTCCTCTGCAACAGAATATCGGATCTGTGCCGAAGTCTGCTTCGCGAAACACAACAGCAAGTAGAATCCTAGTGCAGTCCACCCGCACTCCCACCATCCCCTTTGTTTTCGGTCTTCCATCACAAAAATAGAGCTAATTCATCTGACGTTAATGGACGTAACGTGCTCCTTCAATTTAGAAGAGTAAAGCAATATATACAGTAAGACATACCATTTCAAGTTCGGTTAGCCGAGTGGAGCATATAATAGCCTACCTAGCTAGGCAACACTGATGCGACCCTGCGCATCTCTCTCTCTCAGAGCTGCACAAAGAGCTCATACGTACCAGAGGGCAGGACTTAGTCTCAAAACTGCTTCCTTGTGTAACACTGACATCGCCTGGTGCCCATTGGCATTATTATAAGACAATAATATGTGTATTGAAATCATTTCACTAAGAATCACCGTCCAGACTTTCATATCACTGTGAGATGCAGTTCACAGATTTATCATTAACTTTTATCAACCATAATAATACACATCACGCAACCACGAATGATATAACCTTAACTTGTCTAGGATAAATTGCATGAACATGAATTTACTTATATGTCGCATAGCACTAGCCATCTCACTTTTGGTATTATGACATATGCAAATCCTGCAAAAATGAAAAACATGATTCAAAATTCAAATGGCCCCAGCTAGAATTATTGAAAAGATAGAATCGTCTCTTACCTCACGACACGTCCCCCCTCTATGATCCGGTAACACGAGGGTATTCCCGTTACTTCCCGGAACAATCGCGGAGCCGATGCTCATTCTAGGGCCAACTAGCATATACCTTTTGTCTCCAGATCTGTACTGGATGCTGTGGCACAATGTTCCATCGTAATTTGCGTCTTGTAAGTACTTGGAATTGTAGTCTGTGCGTTTTGAGCATTGCATGACGATTAAAGTAATTACACTAATTAGAAAAAGGGCTGAGACTGACACTAAGGTGATTATCAAGTAAAATGTCACATTAGTCTCATCTTCGTCTTTTACTGCGCTCTTCATATCAGACGCTGCAAACGCCTCTTTTGGCTCCACAAGCTTTATTTTCAAAGTCGCTGTCGCTGAAAGTGAAACATTTCCATTGTCTTTGACCAGTATGACCAGTTTATGCTCAGCATCGTCTGTTTCCGTGAATGGACGGAGGGTCCTTATTTGTCCCGTGTAGCGGTCCAACCCAAAAAGAGTGTGGTCTGTAACTTCTTGAAGAGTAAAAAGTAACCAGCCGTTGTAACCAATGTCAGAGTCGTACGCTCTGACTTTAGTCACTAAGTAGCCTGCATTGACATTACGTGGAACCTCCTCCACCCCCTCAGCGGAGCCGTTACTGCTGACTGGAGCAAGTATTACCGGTGTGTTATCGTTCTGATCTAGTATGAACACGTTAACTGTCACATTACTACTAAGAGGAGGTGTTCCGGAATCCTTGGCAATCACGTGGAATTGGAACGTCTTCACTGTTTCAAAGTCAAAGCTTTTCAGCGCATGGATATTCCCGGTATCAGAATTAATGTTCAGGAAAGATGTCAGGTCATTTTGTGAACCATTGCCTCTTGCTATTTGATAAGAGATTAAAGCGTTTTCATTGGCATCTTTATCTGACGCGCTGACAGAGAATATGGATGCGCCAGGAACATTATTTTCCGCTAAATACAGGTAAAGCGGATTCTGGGGGAATTCTGGACTGTTGTCATTAACATCTGACAATTGTACATGAAGAGTTTTGAATGAGAAGAGAGGTGGGTGTCCAAGGTCTGTGGCTGAGACAGTAATATCATAGTGTGACACGGCCTCTCTATCCAGCTGTCCTTTTGTTACAAGTGAATACAAATTATCTTGCCCTGAATGTTTTAGTTCAAACGGTATATTATCTGATATGCGACACACTACTTTGCCATTATCACCAGAGTCTTTATCTACAACGCTAATGAGTGAAATTACATTTCCTGGTTTGGAACTTTCAGAGACCATGTTAGAGAGAGACGTAACTTCAATATCTGGCATATTGTCATTTACATCTTTTATTCTTATTATAACTCTGCAATCAGTAGTCATTGGAGGTGTTCCCTTATCGGTAGCCTGGACATTGAAACGGTATACCTCGTTTTCCTCAAAGTCAATCGGACCTTTTACTCGAATTTCTCCAGTGATGCTGTCTAAAGTGAATAAATCTTTTACCATTGTTTTCAAAGATCGCCCCAAAGTATATTCAACCTCTCCATTTGGACCTTCATCAGCATCAGTCGAATTTATTACAATTACAACTGTTCCAAACGGAGCGTTTTCTTGAATTGTTGCAGAATACACTTCCTGACTAAATACAGGTCTGTTGTCATTTATGTCGAGGACGGCAACGGAGACGTTTAAAGTTCCGGATTTTGGAGGACTCCCACCGTCCACGGCTGTCACATGCAAAATGTGTTTAGCAGTTTTCTCTCTATCTATAGTTTTTTCCAAGACCAAAAACAAGACTTTTCCTTCATCTTCGTTATCTTTCAGCTGCAACTGAAAGTAATCATTATGACTTAACTTATACAGACGAACAGAATTGACACCAGCGTCTGGGTCTCTTGCCAGTGGTAGTTCGAAGCGTGCACCGGGAAGAGTATTCTCGGAAATTTCTAAATAGAGATTATGTTCCGAGAATGACGGGGAATTGTCATTAACATCGGTGATCTCCACTCCTACATAATGTATCTCGAGAGGATTTTCAACAACGGTTTTTAGGTTTATCAGGCAAGCCGTGGTAGCATCACACAGCTCCTCTCTGTCAATATGCTTGTCCACATATAACGCGCCATTGTTCTGATTTACCTGAAACAGAGCAACATCGGATCCGGAGACAATACGAAATCTTCTCTCTTTCAAAGCACCAACATCAAGACCCAAATCCTTTGCAATATTCCCAACGATAGATCCTATTCGGACGTTTTCCGGAATTGAATATCTTATCTGGGCAAAAGCATGTTCCCGAAAACACAGAATCAAAGAGAGACGTAGAGCAATCCACCACCACTCCCGCCTGGGTCTTTGTCCTCCGTTTCCCATTGTGGTGTAGTTGTGTCCGATTAGTATATCGAAAAAGAACGCATTGCTTCTTAGAAAGGATAGTTATACACAGACTACTAAATATGCCATTCTCTGTTAGCGACCAAGTTATATTATGGTGCGAATACCATCGGTCCTCTTGTGCAAACGTCAAGCTAATGTGTTACGTCAAATAGAATGAAAAGAGCTCTCGTGACTGTGAGAGGGCTGGGCTTATTTTGCAGACCTTTCTCTGTGTCATACTGACACCATCTGGGACACATGAGCTATGTCAATGATGCGCGTTAAATACACATTTCTAATTCACTTTAATTCAATCATTCAGCTCATTTTTTGAACAACAAGCGCATATTCTTATTTTACTGATACAGTCATACAGACTCACAGTATCTCCAATTCTCGAAACCATATTCAGACAAATGCACAGACACATACGTTATTCGATGGTATCTCAACCGCTCACATAAGAACATGAGTTGTATCCATCGTAACAGCAGCTGCATTGTTTCAGCATCGTGGCCAGCGCACTCGTAACTGCATGAAATGGGTAACTGCAATCTGCTAATTTGTTTTCTTAGAGACAAAAACGCGTGCGGAAAATTGCGTGACAATGTAATAGCAAAACAAAATAGGTTCCACACCATGCAAAAGCTTGTTTAACATTGCTGAATAAAAACTACCATCAGAGACACTAAGTTGAAAGTAGCATAATCTTCAAAAGCTGCATAATCACGCCATAGCACCCCTTAGCGCATCAAATGACCGTAATAATGACATAAACTGTGATGGAAACTATGATTTGTAATGCTTACCTCTTCAGAAGCCCTCCCTCTGCGATCGGGTACAACTAGAGTATTCCCATTGCTGCTGGGAACTATAGTAGAACCGATACTCATTCTGGGTCCAACCAGCATGTATCTTTTATCTCCAGATCTGTACTGGATGCTGTGGCACAGCGTGCCGTCATAGTTTGTGTCTTGTAAATACTTTGATGAGTGATCTGTAGACTTTGAACATTGCATGGCAACTAGCACGATGATGCTTATAAGAAAGAGGGTTGAAACCGCAGCAAGGGTTATGATTAAGTAAAACGTGATTCCGTTTTCTTCGTCATCTTTTACAATACTGTTAATATCAGAGGCAGCAAAAGCCTCTTTAGGTTCGACAACTTTGATGATCACAGTCGCCGTGGCTGAGAGTGACACGTTTCCATTGTCTTTGACAAGTACAACGAGTTTATGTTCTGATTCGTCTGTTTCTGTGAATGAGCGAAGAGTTCTTATTTGTCCAGTGTAACGATCCAGACCAAACAGCGTGTGATCAGAAACTTCATGAAGAGAAAATAGTAGCCATCCGTTATATCCAATGTCTGCGTCATAGGCCCGTATTTTAGTCACCACATGCCCTGCGTGCGCATTACGAGGAATTTCTTCCACACCCTCGGCGGATCCGTTAGCACTGACTGGAGATAAGATCACGGGAGCATTGTCATTTTCATCTAGAACAAATACGTTCACAGTAATATTATTGCTAAGGACGGGAGTTCCGGAGTCCGTGGCAATCACGTGGAATTTGAACTTCTTAATAGTTTCAAAGTCAAAACTCTTCAGTGCATGGACACTTCCAGTTTCAGAGTTGATGTTAAGAAAAGATGACTGATCATTTTGTGTTCCTTCACCTCGGACAATATGATAGACAATTGCTGCATTTTCATTCAAATCTTTATCTGATGCACTAACAGATAAAATAGATGCTCCAGGTGAGTTGTTTTCTCGCAAATATAACTCAAGTGGATTCTCAGCAAACTCGGGTCTGTTATCATTCACATCTGAAACTTCTATAGTCAAAGTTTCTGTAGCTGAAAGAGGCGGTTGACCTAAATCTGTCGCTGTTATAGTAATATCATAGTGAGATTCAAGTTCACGATCTAACCTCTGCTTGATTACTAAAGAGTACATATTGTTCTGTACAGATGGTTTCAACTCAAAAGGCAAGTTTTCTGAAATATGACAATCCACTTTTCCATTGACGCCAGAGTCTTTGTCTGTTACACTAATAAGAGAAATGACCGTCCCGGGTTTTGAATCTTCCGAAACTAAGTTAGAGAGTGATGTCACCTCTATTTCCGGTTTATTATCGTTCAAGTCTACAATTGTGATGATAACCTTGCAGTCGCTATCCATAGAAGGTTGGCCTTTATCAGATGCCCTTATACTAAGTCTGTACATTGCATTTTCTTCGAAGTCTACTTTGCCTTTAACTCGTATCTCGCCTGTAACTTTATCTAGTTGAAACATATCTTGTATTTTATGTTTGACCACTCTGCCAAAGCTATATTCCACCTGCCCGTTTACACCATCGTCTAAATCTGTTGCATTGACAGTAGTGACAATAGTTCCATTAGTGGCATTCTCTTCCAGGGTGACTGAGTATGTCTCTTGACTGCAAACCGGGCGATTGTCATTTATATCTAAGACTGTAACAGTAATATTAAGAGTACCAGATTTAGGTGGATTTCCACCGTCTAGTGCAGTCAGTAATAATATGTGTTTGTCACTTTTCTCCCTGTCCAGAGTTTTTTTTAATACCAAATGTGGACTCTTATCCCCATAACCACTGTCACTTAACTCTAAATCGAAATTGTCGTTTGGATTTAATTTATAGTAACGCACCGAATTGATACCTACATCAAGATCCCGAGCTGTTTGCAGTTCAAAGCGTCTCCCTGTCATGGTATTTTCTGCCAGCTCTAAAAATTGCTCTTTTTCGTGGAAAGATGGGAAATTATCGTTCACATCTGTAATTTCAACTGCCACATAATGTATCTCTAGAGGGTTTTCTACCACTATTTTCAGGTTTATCGAACAAGCGCCACTGTCATCACATAGTTCCTCTCGGTCAACAGTATTGTCCACATATAATACGCCAGTGTTCTGATTTACCTGGAAAAGAGCGTCCTTGGAGCCAGAGACGATACGAAATCGTCTGTTCACCAAAGAACTGATATCCAGACCCAAATCACTAGCAACGTTGCCCACAACTGAGCCCGCTTTTGCTTCCTCTTGAATGGAGTATTTTATCTGTGCCGACACACGGTCTCTAAAACAGAGCAGCAACGAGAAATGCAACGCCATCCACCAGTAGTCCCATCTGCGCCTTTGTCCTATTTTCTCCATCGCCAACAGACAAAAATAATCCTTTTCAAACGGAATTTATGAACTAATTCACAAAGATGATGAAAGAAGATGTTCCGAATTCTGATGTATGTTGCTCAATAGTGTTTCACTCCTCATTTCATTGTTTTCACGATTCCCCCCAGCCAACACAACCCGCTCGTGTCCATCGTTTTGTGTCGAACGAAATACCCTGTATGCAATAGAAGGGGCAGGGCCAAATCTTGAAAGCAAATCTCCTATGGTGTAATACTGACACCGTGAGGTGTATAACTAGCTTTGTGTGCACAATGCTGTTGCAAGAAAGACTGCTTAGCTTGGTTTGATATTTACAAAATATATTTAGGGGACAAGGAAATCACGAGGCATCATCAATTGCATGAAGTCGTTACATGGTAGTAGACCTACTTGCATAATGCATAATGATGAAATATAGTTCTGCTGATGGCTATTCTTATGAATACAAATACCAACGTCACCACCTTCAGCCTCTCCTCACCATGAACTGCTCTCTAAACATTGCCCCCTCTCCTGGGCCAGGTAACTCCCCTTAAGTAGTAGTAAAACAGACTAACAAACAGGCAGTCCGATATGAAACGATATTACGCATGGCCATAATCATTCTAATTCATTCCATTTTCATTATTTTAATCAAGTGTGAGTGGACAACAGTACATTTCATAATGTTTGAACATGACTTACCTCTTCAGAGGTTCTTCTTCCACGATTGGGAACAACTAGCGTGTTGCCATTGCTACCTGGAACTATAGTAGATCCAATACTCATTCTTGGCCCAACCAACATGTACCGTTTATCTCCAGATCTGTACTGAATGCTGTGGCACAGGGTCCCGTCATAGTTTGTGTCTTGTAAATATTTTGAGGAATAGTCTGTTGATTTGGAGCACTGCATAGCTATCAGCACTGTTATACTGATGAGGAAAAGCGCAGAGACTGATCCCAATGTAATAATTAAATAAAAAGTCACGCTGCTTTCCTCCTCGTCATCCACTGCGTTTTTAACATCAGACGCTGCAAAAGCCTCTTTAGGCTCCACGACATTAACAATCACGGTGGCTGTGGCGGAAAGTGAAACATTCCCGTTGTCTTTTACTAAAAGAATAAGTTTATGTTGTGGCTCATCCGACTCCATAAATAACCGAAGGGTCCGAATCTGTCCAGTATAGCGGTCCAAACCAAACAGAGTATGATCTGTCACTTCCTGGACTGAAAACAGTAGCCAACCGTTGTATCCGATATCTGAGTCATAGGCGCGAATTTTAGTCACCAAATGTCCAGAGTTCACATTGCGCGGTATTTCCTCAATCCCCTCAGCTGACCCGTTCGCGCTGACTGGAGACAGGATCACAGGTGCGTTGTCGTTCTGATCTAGAATATAAACTTTGACCGTGACATTGCTGCTCAGCGATGGAGCGCCAGAATCCGTGGCGACTACTTGGAACTGGAATGTTTTCACTGTTTCGAAATCAAAACTTTTCAGTGCATGAATATGTCCATTTTCTGAATTAATATTCAGGAAAGAAGTCATATCAGTCTGCGTTCCGTTGCCCCGAACAATTTGGTATGTTATGGCAGAGTTTTCATTTAGGTCTTTGTCAGTGGCACTCACAGAGAATATTGAGGCTCCTGGTGCGTTGTTTTCCATTAGATAAAGTTCTAGAGGATTCTGAGAAAATTCTGGGTAGTTATCATTCACATCTGAAATCTCCACAGTCAATGATTTTAACGTGGACAGTGGCGGCTGACCAGCATCTGTGGCTGTTATTGTTATTTCATATGACGATGTGTGTTCTCTGTCTAATGTACTTTTGGTCACTAAAGAATACATGTTATCTTTGAAGGATGGTTTTAACTCAAAAGGCAAGCCATCGGACAGAGTGCACCTAACTTTACCATTTTCTGCAGAGTCTTTGTCCGAAACACTTATGAGAAATATAACAGTACCTGGTTTAGAATCTTCAGGAACTACGTTAGACAGTGATGTTACGTCTATCACTGGTTTATTGTCATTAACGTCAGTCACCTTTATGACAACCTTGCAGTTAGTTGTTTTAGGGGGTTGTCCTTTATCGGATGCTGTAACATCAGCCCTGTATATTTCCGTGTCCTCGAAATCCACACTACCCTTGATGGTGATTTCGCCCGTTTCTTTATCCAAGTCAAATGTGTCGTACACTTTTCTCTTGAGACTTTTTACAAAAGAATATACAACCTCGCCATTCAGACCTTCATCCATATCTGTCGCGTTGACTTTAAGTACTAGAGAGTTAACTGCAATATTTTCTGGTATGGTTACAGAATATGCGTCTTTATCGAATGCAGGTCTGTTATCGTTGTTATCTAACACTACTATAGTTATGTTCATGCTACCTGATCTCGGTGGATTTCCTCCGTCTACTGCAGTTAATATTAAATTATGTTTGGATTGATGCTCTCTATCCAGGGCAGTTCTCAACTTTAGAAATGGCATTTTCGCATCTTCTCCGTTGTCCCTTAGTTCAAGTTGAAAGTAATTAGTTTGACTCAGTTTATAAAAACGGATTGAATTTTGCCCATGATCAGGATCACGTGCCGGATGCAACTGAAAATCCTCGCCCGGAGCTGTCGATTCAGCTATCTCAAAATTCTGTTCTGACTCGGGGAACATAGGGGAGTGATCATTTACATCGGTTACCTCGACCTCTACATAATGAATTTCCAGAGGATTTTCAACAACAATTTTCAGATTAACGACGCAGCTCACACTGCCATCACACAGCTCTTCTCTGTCGATTTTCCTAAGCACGTATAAAGCTCCATTGTTTTGATTTACCTGGAAACGAGCGTCCTCGGATCCAGAGACTATACGAAACTGTCTCTCTGCCAATGTACTGACGTCGAGGCCCAAATCTTTAGCAACATTTCCAACAACGAAGCCGTCTTTTACTTCCTCTGGAATAGCGTACCTTATCTGCGCCAATGTATGCTGCCAGAAGCACAGCAACAATAAAAACCGCAAAGCAACGCACCAGTGTAGCCATCTGCGCCTTTGTCCTCGGTATTCCATCGTCAATGAAATTGTATATTCCAAAGATCAGCGTGAATCAGGCACCAGGTCTTCACAAATAATCAAACTCCAGCTTAAAGATCATTCCATATCAGCTATTTATGCCATGGTGATTTCAAGAAAACCATCGCAGCCTGCACATCCCTTCAAGAAGGACATACCCAGTTATTATGCCAAACAGAACAACGACCTTAATGCAAAGGAAGGGGAATGGCTTACACACTAAACCATTTCTTTGTATAATACTGACACCGTCTGGCGCAGACGATCATTGGTCTAACCACATATCAAGGGCTCTCTCTTTCAAACGCATACACGTATTCCCACGTCCTTTTGCTTTTCATAACTTTTATAAATGACTAGGGCTGTCTTTCAGATAGCTGTAAGGAAAATTGAAGAGGTCTATTCATAAAATCCAGGTAACATAAGTAATAATATTCAAACGTAGAAGTTTTTCAGCACCACGGACAGCTCCATACAATGACAGTAAATTATTTATGTCATTTAACTACTTCCTCATACACTGATTTTTTTTTTTAATCCCATGACGGAAAATAACGAGCTAAAGTTAAAAATTAGACCAGCCCTTACCTCACCAGATGCTCTCCTCCTGCGATCAGGTACAACCAGAGTATTTCCATTGCTGCCAGGAACTATCGTAGAACCGATACTCATTCTGGGCCCAACCAGCATGTAGCGTTTATCACCAGATCTGTACTGGATGCTGTGGCACAGAGTTCCATCATAGTTCGTATCTTGCAAGTACTTGGAGGAATAGTCTGTAGTTTTGGAGCACTGCATTATAATCAAGACTATGATACTAATGAGAAATAATGTTGATACTGATCCTAAAGTAATGATCAGGTAGAATGTAACGCTATTATCCTCGTCGTCTTTAATTACACTATTGACATCAGCTGCAAAAGCCTCTTTGGGCTCCACAACATTGATGAGAACTGTTGCTGTTGCAGAGAGTGACACGTTCCCATTGTCTTTCACAAGTATGACCAGTTTATGGCGCGAGTCATCTGTCTCTGTGAATGCACGGAGAGTTCTTATCTGTCCAGTGTAGCGGTCCAACCCAAAGAGTGTGTGATCACTGACTTCTTGAAATGAAAACAGCAGCCAGCCGTTGTATCCAACATCAGCATCGTAGGCCCTTACTTTAGTGACCAGGTAGCCTGCGTTCACGTTCCGCGGAATTTCCTCCACGACCTCTGCTGAACCGTTCGTGTTTACAGGTGATATGATAACAGGTGCGTTGTCATTTTGATCCAAGATGAAAACATGAACTGTGACATTACTACTGAGAGATGGTGTTCCTGAATCTGAGGCGCCCACCTGAAACTTGAACGTTTTGGCAGTTTCAAAGTCAAAGCTCTTTAGCGCATGTATGTTTCCATTCTCAGAATTAACGTTGAGGAAAGATGTCATATCATTTTGCATGCCTTCACCTCTGATTATATGATAAGAGACAACAGCATTTTCATTCAAGTCCTTGTCATAGGCGCTGACAGAAAATATAGATGCACCTGGAGAGTTGTTTTCCACTAAATAAAGTTCAAGAGGATTTTGAGAAAACTCCGGGCTGTTGTCATTGACATCGGAAACTTCTATATGCAGTGTTTTAACTATAGAAAGTGGTGGTTTGCCCAAATCCGTTGCAGTTAATGTGATATCATAGTTTGATATACGTTCCCTATCTAAGCGCTCCTTTGTTATTAGAGAATACATATTGTCTTGTACAGATGGTTTTAGTTCAAATGGCACACCGTCATCTAAGTTGCACAAAACTTTACCGTTCACTCCAGAATCTTTATCAGTGATGCTAATAAGGGAAATAACAGTTCCAGGCTTTGAATCTTCAGATACCCTGTTAGAGAGTGATGTCACTTCTACCTGAGGCTCATTGTCATTTATGTCTAAGATTTTTATAATAACCCTACAGTCCACTGTCATTGGAGGCTGGCCTTTATCAGAGGCCAAAATATCCAGTCTATAAACATCCATTTCTTCGAAATCAATTGCTCCTTTAACTTTAATTTCACCACTGTTGCCATCTAATTTAAAAGCCTCATACACTTTCTGGTTCAACTTCTTGCCAAGGGTATAGACCACTTCACCGTTTACGCCTTCATCCAAATCCGTCGCATTTACTGTAATTACAATAGTCCCAATGGGTACATTTTCTGGTAAATTAGTCGTGTAAACTTCCTGCTGAAACACAGGTCGGTTATCATTAATATCTAGAACTGTGACAGTTATGTTCATAGTCCCTGATCTGGAGGGGTTGCCTCCATCAACAGCGGTCAGGAGTAACGTATGTTTTCTCTGTTGTTCTCTGTCAAGTAATTTCCGTAAAATCAAAAAGGGAATTTTTTCGTCACCTCTATCTCGTATTTCTAGATCAAAGTTGTCATTATGGCTTAATTTGTAAGCTTTAACAGAATTTATTCCTGTGTCTGGATCACGAGCTGCGTCTAACTGGAAACGCGCTCCGGGAAGGGTGCTCTCAGCGATCTGAAGAAGCAGCTCTTTTTCTGGGAATTTCGGTGAATGGTCGTTGACATCCGTAATCTCAACTCCTACATGATGAATTTCTAAAGGATTTTCCACCACTATTTTCAGGTTGATCAAACATGCGGCGTTAACATCACACAGTTTCTCTCTGTCAATATTTTTGTGAACATATAGGGCGCCATTGTTCTGGTTTACCTGGAAAAGACTGTCCTCAGATCCAGATACTATGCGGAAACGCCTCCCAGTTAAGGTACTGACATCAAGACCCAAATCCTTGGCAATATTTCCAACAACGGACCCTTCTTTCACTTCCTCCGGAATAGAGTACCGTATTTGTGCAGAAGCCTGCTCGCCGAAAAGCAGGAGCAGAAAGGAAACGAAGGCAAACCAGCAGTATTCCCATCTGTGCCTTTGTCCGCGGTCTCCCATCATTACTGAGATGCCTCTGACGAACGTTCTACATCCAAATATCGTATTCGCACTTACAGTTTGCCTCTGGTCTCACGTTTACAGTGCACCATTTTCTTTAGATAACGATAAATCCCAGGGAGAAGCAGACTACTCGTAAGACGACAGACTGACGGTTCATCTCTCGGCGGTTCAGAACAATACCCAGCGCGTAATACATGGGGCAGGGCTGAATGTTAACACCGTTGCCTTGTGCAATAGTGACACCATCTGGTACAGGAAATCTTTATCAACAGTTACACAAGCCGCGCGTCCGCTCCCACATACACACACACAAAAACACACACGTGTTCAACATGCAAATACTGTAAAACGTAGTGTATGGACCCACAATAAATTGACAGGCGTATCCTCAGATTATGAAATTGCATGTAAGGACTAACCGTAGCTAAAACTCAAATTCCCGTTACATCACACACATACAAGTTTCTCTTTCTTGAGCGCACATTTACAAAGACGTAGCAGAATATGTAGGTCTATGAAAGTCTATGAAAAAGTAGACGAAGAGAGATAAACACATCTTCATCTCATACGATTTAAAAAACGTTTTTCATCTCGCAAGGAAAAATATGATCAGATAAAATGTCTAACACTTTAGTGAGAATGATGAGGTGCACCTACCACCAGAAGCAAAGTATGACTGTATTTTAACAGGTGTCACTGCTCCATCACGCATTTGCAAAAAAAACACTTTCATTCACATAATTCTAGCAGTGTATAAATGCGTAAAGACAACCATTTGTAAAAAGCATGGCCCCACGACAAGGAGCATCAACAGATCAAGGTATTAATGGTATCTGCCCTTACCTCCCCTGACGCTCTCCTCCTGCGATCAGGTACAACCAGAGTATTTCCATTGCTGCCGGGAACTATAGTAGATCCGATACTCATTCTGGGCCCAACCAGCATGTATCTTTTATCTCCAGATCTGTACTGGATGCTGTGGCACAGAGTTCCATCATAGTTTGTGTCTTGTAAGTACTTGGAGGAATAGTCCGTAGATTTAGAGCACTGCATTATAATCAAGACTATGATACTGATCAGAAATAGAGTTGACACCGATCCTAAAGTAATGATCAGGTAGAATGTAACGCTATTTTCCTCGTCATCTTTAATTACACTATTGACATCAGATGCCGCAAAAGCCTCTTTGGGCTCCACAACATTGATGAGAACTGTTGCTGTTGCAGAGAGTGACACGTTCCCATTGTCTTTCACAAATATGACCAGTTTATGGCGCGAGTCATCTGTCTCTGTGAATGCACGGAGAGTTCTTATCTGTCCAGTGTAGCGGTCCAACCCAAAGAGTGTGTGATCGCTGACTTCTTGAAATGAAAACAGCAGCCAGCCGTTGTATCCAACATCAGCATCGTAGGCCCTCACTTTAGTGACCAGATAGCCTGCGTTCACGTTCCGCGGAATTTCCTCCACGACCTCTGCGGAACCGTTCGTGTTTACAGGTGATATGATAACAGGTGCGTTGTCATTTTGATCCAAGATGAAAACATGAACTGTGACATTACTACTGAGAGATGGCGTTCCTGAGTCTGAAGCGCCCACCTGGAACTTGAACGTTTTGGCAGTTTCAAAGTCAAAGCTTTTTAGCGCATGTATGTTTCCATTCTCAGAATTAATATTGAGAAATGAGGTCATATCATTTTGCATGCCTTCACCTCTGATTATATGATAAGAGATAACAGCATTTTCATTCAAGTCCTTGTCATGAGCGCTGACAGAAAGTATAGATGCACCTGGAGAGTTGTTTTCCACTAAATAAAGTTCAATAGGATTTTGAGAAAACTCCGGACTGTTGTCATTCACATCTGAAACTTCTATATGCAGTGTTTTAACCGTAGAAAGTGGTGGTTTGCCCAAATCCGTTGCAGTTAATGTGATATCATAGTTTGATATACGTTCCCTATCTAAGCGCTCCTTTGTTATTAGAGAATACATATTGTCTTGTACAGACGGTTTTAGTTCAAATGGCACATCTTCATCTAAGTTGCACAAAACTTTACCGTTAACTCCGGAATCATTATCAGTGATGCTAATAAGGGAAATAACATTTCCAGGCTTTGAATCTTCAGACACCCTGTTAGAGAGTGATGTCACTTCTATCTGAGGCTCATTGTCATTTTTGTCTAAAATTTTTATAATAACGCTACAGTCGACTGTCATTGGAGGTTGACCTTTATCAGAAGCCAAAATATCTAATCTATATACATCAGTTGCTTCAAAATCAATAGGTCCTTTAACTTTAATTTCGCCACTGTTGCTGTCTAACTGGAATGCCTCATACACCCTCTGGTCCAATGTATTGCCAAGAGTATACACCACTTCTCCGTTTGCGCCTTCATCCAAATCTGTGGCATTTAATGTAATTACAATAGTCCCAGCAGGTACATTTTCTGGTAAATCGGTTGTGTAAACTTCCTGCTGAAACACAGGGCGGTTGTCATTATTATCTAGAACTGTGACGGTTACGTTCAGAGTCCCTGATCTGGAGGGGCTGCCTCCGTCGACAGCAGTCAGCAGTAACATATGTTTCCTCTGCTGCTCTCTGTCCAGTAATTTTCTTAAAACTAAAAAAGGAATTTTTTCATATCCCCTATCTCTTATTTCTAGGTCGAAGTGATCGTTGTGGCTTAATTTGTAAACCTTAACAGAATTTATTCCTGCGTCTGGATCACGAGCTGCATGCAACTGGAAACGTGCGCCGGGAAGGGTGCTCTCTGCAATCTCTAGAAACAGCCCTTTTTCTGGGAATTTCGGTGAATGATCATTCACATCCGTAATCTCAACTCCTACATAATGAATCTCCAACGGATTTTCCACTACTGTTTTCAGGTTGATCAAACATGCGGCGTTAATATCACACAGTTTTTCTCTATCGATATTTTTGTGAACATATAGGACGCCATTGTTCTGGTTTACCTGGAAAAGACTATCCTCGGATCCAGATACTATGCGGAAACGTCTCCCAGTTAAAGTACTGACATCAAGACCCAAATCCTTGGCAATATTTCCAACAACGGACCCTTCTTTCACTTCCTCCGGAATAGTGTACCGTATTTGTGCAGAAGTCTGCACGACGAAAAGCAGGAGCAGAAAGGAAACTAACGCAAACCAACAGTATTCCCATCTGTGCCTTTGTCCGTGGTCTCCCATCGTTACTGACGGCCTCCGATGAACGTTCTACAGCAAAATAGCGTATTTGCACACTTACAGTTTGCCTCTGGTCTTGTGTTTAAAGTATACCATGTTCAATAGATAACCATAAATACCACGGACAAGCAGACTACCCATTAGACGACAGACCCGACTGTACATCTCTCGGCGGTTCAGAACAATACCCAGCGCGTATGACGTGGGGCAGGGCTGAATGTTTACATCGTTGCCTTGTGCAATACTGACACCATCTGGTACAGGGAATCTATATCAAGAATCACACACTCGCACACACACCGCGCACGCACTCACACACATATTCAACATGCAAATACTGTAAAACACATGCGTAAAACTTAATATATGGACGCACGAAAGTGACCGCGGATATCCCGAGTACCAGGCTATGCAATTGTATTTAACAAGGCTTATTACCTAGCTAAAACCTCTCTTTCCGATTGGCAGAGAATAGCTTACTCCATTATGAACATCATAAGCATACACATCTCTCTCGGGTACACATTGACAGAGAGAGAGAATAGAATATGTAGGTCGATGTAAAATAGACGGAGAGAGACGAAAAACATTTTCCATCTCGCAAGGAAAGAATATGATTGAATCAAAGCGTCTAACACTATATTGAGACTGATTAGGTGCACCATATCACCAGAAGCAGAGTATGACTGGACATGCTGAACAGGTTTCACTGCCTTATCGTGCATTTGCAAAATAATACATTTCCATCACATAATTCTAACAATGTAGAATGTGCGTAAAGACAGGAATTTGTACAATTCATGACCCCAGGACAGTAAGTATCAACTCAGCACGGTATGAATGGGATCTGCCCTTACCTCTCCAGACGCTCTCCTCCTGCGATCAGGTACAACCAAAGTATTTCCATTGCTGCCGGGAACTATAGTAGAACCGATACTCATTCTGGGCCCAACCAGCATGTATCTTTTATCACCAGATCTGTACTGGATGCTGTGGCACAGAGTTCCATCATAGTTCGTGTCTTGTAAGTACTTGGAGGAATAGTCCGTAGATTTAGAGCACTGCATTATAATCAAGACTATGATACTGATCAGAAATAGAGTTGACACCGATCCTAAAGTAATGATCAGGTAGAATGTAACGCTATTTTCCTCGTCATCTTTAATTACACTATTGACATCAGATGCCGCAAAAGCCTCTTTGGGCTCCACAACATTGATGAGAACTGTTGCTGTTGCAGAGAGTGACACGTTCCCATTGTCTTTCACAAGCATGACCAGTTTATGGCGCGAGTCATCTGTCTCTGTGAATGCACGGAGAGTTCTTATCTGTCCAGTGTAGCGGTCCAACCCAAAGAGTGTGTGATCACTGACTTCTTGAAATGAAAACAGCAGCCAGCCGTTGTATCCAACATCAGCATCATAGGCCCTCACTTTTGTGACCAGATAGCCTGCGTTCACGTTCCGCGGAATTTCCTCCACGGCCTCTGCTGAACCGTTCGTGTTTACAGGTGATATGATAACAGGTGCGTTGTCATTTTGATCCAAGATAAAAACATGAACTGTGACATTACTACTGAGAGATGGTGTTCCTGAGTCTGAAGCGCCCACCTGGAACTTGAACGTTTTGGCAGTTTCAAAGTCAAAGCTCTTTAGCGCATGTATGTTTCCATTCTCAGAATTAATATTGAGGAAAGATGTCATATCATTTTGCATGCCTTCGCCTCTGATTATATGATACGAGATAACAGCATTTTCATTCAAGTCTTTGTCATGGGCGCTGACAGAAAATATAGATGCACCTGGAGAGTTGTTTTCCACTAAATAAAGTTCAAGAGGATTCTGACAAAATTCCGGGCTGTTGTCATTCACATCTGAAACGTCTATGTGTAGTGTTTTAACAGTAGAAAGTGGTGGTTGGCCCGAATCCGTTGCCGTCAATTTGATATCGTAGTTTGATATACTTTCCCTGTCTAAGCGCTCTTTTGTTATTAGAGAATACATATTGTCTTGTACAGATGGTTTCAGTTCAAATGGCGCACTGTCATCTAAGCTGCACAAAACTTTACCGTTAACTCCGGAATCTTTATCAGTGATACTAATAAGGGAAATGACAGTTCCTGGTTTTGAATCTTCGGATACCCTGTTAGAGAGTGATGTCACTTCTATCTGAGGCTCATTATCATTTATGTCTAATATTTTTATAATAACCCTACAGTCGACTGTCATTGGAGGCTGGCCTTTATCAGAGGCCAAAATGTCCAGTCTATAAACATCAGTTTCTTCAAAATCAATCGCTCCTTTAACTTTAATTTCACCACTGTTGCCATCTAATTGAAAAGCCTCATACACTTTCTGGTTCAACTTCTTGCCAAGAGTATACACCACTTCACCGTTTACGCCTTCATCCAAATCCGTCGCATTTACTGTGATTACAATAGTCCCAATGGGTACATTTTCTGGTAAATTAGTCGTGTAAACTTCCTGCTGAAACACAGGTCGGTTGTCATTATTATCTAGAACGGTTATCGTGATGTTCATAATTCCTGATCTGGAGGGGCTGCCTCCGTCAACAGCGGTCAGGAGTAACGTATGTTTTCTCTGCTGCTCTCTGTCAAGTAATTTCCGTAAAATCAAAAAGGGGATTTTTTCGTCACCTCTATCTCGTATTTCTAAATCGAAGTGGTCATTATGGCTTAATTTGTAAGCTTTAACTGAATTTATTCCTGCGTCTGGATCGCGAGCTGCGTCTAACTGGAAACGCGCTACCGGAAGGGTGCTCTCAGCGATCTCAAGAAGCAGCTCTTTTTCTGGGAATTTCGGTGAATGGTCGTTGACATCCGTAATCTCAACTCCTACATGATGAATTTCTAAAGGATTTTCCACCACTATTTTCAGGTTGATCAAACATGCGGCGTTAACATCACACAGTTTTTCTCTGTCGATATGTTTGTGAACATTTAGGACGCCATTGTTCTGGTTTACCTGGAAAAGACTGTCCTCAGATCCAGATACTATGCGGAAACGCCTCCCAGTTAAGGTATTAACATCAAGACCCAAATCCTTGGCAATATTTCCAACAACGGACCCTTCTTTCACTTCCTCCGGAATAGAGTAGCGTATTTGTGCAGAAGCCTGCTCGCCGAAAAGCAGGAGCCAAGGCAACAAAACGAAGGCAAACCAGCAGTATTCCCATCTGTGCCTTTGTCCGCGGTCTCCCATCGTTACTGAGGTGGCTCTGATGAACGTTCTACATCAAAATAGTATATTATGCACTTATAGTTTGCAATTGGGCTCACTTTTAAAGTACATCATATTCATTAGATAAGCGATAAATCCAACGGAGAAGCAGGTTTCCCATTAGAGGACAGACCGACTGTTCCTCTCTCTACGGTTTAGACAACAATACCCAGCGCGTATGATATGGGGCAGGGCTGAAAGATTACTCGCTTGCCTTGTGCAATACTGACACCATCTGGTGCAGGGAAACTTCATCTAGAGGCGCACACATGCACCAACCTGATCTCACAGAGCACACACCGCGCCCGCGTACACACACTCTTCTTCAACATGCAAATACTGTGTTAAACTGAATGTTTGGAGACAGAGAGAGAGAGCATATTCACCAAGAGAGAACAGAACATGTCGGTCTATGAAAAATAGACGAAGAGGGAGGACAAAAAACGTTTTTCTATCTCGCTAAAAAATATGATGTTATCAAAAATGACTCTGTAATGAGGATAATCAGGTGCACCACACCATACCACCAGAAACAGTATGACCAGACATGCTTAACAAGTATCACTGCTCCATCATGCATTTGCAAAAATCACACTTTCCATCACGGTTGCAATTCTGACAGTCTATGAATGCGCAAAGACAGAGTAAGGTATGAATTAGACCAGCCCCTTACCTCACAAGAAGCTCTACTCCTTCGATCAGGTACAACCAGAGTATTTCCATTGCTGCCAGGAACTATAGTAGAACCGATACTCATTCTGGGCCCAACCAGCATGTATCTTTTATCACCAGATCTGTACTGGATGCTGTGGCAGAGAGTTCCATCATAGTTCGTGTCTTGTAAGTACTTGGAGGAATAGTCTGTAGTTTTGGAGCACTGCATAGCTATCAGTATGACTATGCTGATTATGAAAAGCACTGAAACAGATCCCAGAGTGATGATCAAGTAAAACGTAACGTTGTCTTCTTCGTCTTTAACAACACTTGTCAAATCAGACGCTGCAAAAGCTTCTTTCGGTTCCACGACTTTAATTACAACTGTGGCAGTTGCTGAAAGAGAAACATTTCCGTTGTCTTTTACAACAATGATTAATTTGTGTTCGGCCTCGTCTGTTTCTGTGAATACACGGAGAGTCCTTATCTGTCCCGTATAACGATCCAAACCGAATAAAGTGTGATCCGTAACTTCATGAAGAGAAAATAATAACCAGCCATTATATCCCGTATCAGCGTCATATGCCCTCACTTTGGTAACTAAATGTCCTGCGTTCACATTACGTGGAATCTCCTCCACACCCTCAGCAGATCCGTTTGAACTGACTGGGGACAAGATAACGGGAGGATTGTCGTTCTGATCCAGAATATACACTTTTACTGTGGCGTTGCAGGTGAGGGGTGGAGTCCCAGAGTCAGTGGCTAGCACGTGAAATTGGAATATTTTCACTGTTTCATAGTCGAAACTTTTGAGTGCATGTATGTGGCCGTTATCAGGGTTAATATTGAGAAAAGAAGCCATGTCGGTCTGTGCTCCGTCTCCTCTGAGAATATGATACCTGATTTCTGCATTTTCATTCAAATCTTTATCAAATGCGCTTACTGAAAATATAGACGCACCAGCTGGATTATTTTCGACTAAATACAATTCAAAGGGATTTTGAGGAAATTCTGGACTGTTATCATTTACGTCTGATATGCCAAAGCTTAATGTTTTAAATGCAGACAAAGGTGGCTGACCAAAGTCTGTGGCTGTTATTGTGATGTCGTAATGAGATTGGCTTTCTCGATCTAAACGTGCCTTTGTCACAAGTGAATACATGTTATCTTGGATTGAGGGCTTCAGTTCGAATGGTACATTTTCTGATATTTTACATTGCACTTTGCCGTTTAGACCAGAATCTGCATCCGTCACGCTAATCAGAGATATGACTGTGCCAGGCTTACTGTCCTCAGAAACCACGTTGGACAAAGATGTGACCTCGATGTCAGGTTGGTTGTCATTTATATCTTGAATTTTTATGACCACTCTACAGTCAGAAGTTGTAGGTGGCTGGCCATTATCAGAGGCCTGAACGTCCAACTTGTAAACCGCATTTTTCTCAAAATCCACTCCACCTTTGACTAGAATGTCCCCAGTGGCACTGTCTAAACTGAAAATGTCAAACACTTTTGAGTTTAGGTGACTTACAAATGAGTATATGACATCACCATTTGGGCCTTCATCTAAGTCGGTTGCAAATACTTTTATTACAGTTGTTCCTACCTCTACATTTTCGTGTAATGTAGCAGAATACACATCCTGGCTGAAAGCAGGGCGGTTGTCGTTAATATCTAATACAGAAATCGTTATGTTGAGATTTCCTGATCTTGGTGGACTACCTCCATCGGTAGCAGTCAATATTAAAGTGTGTTCAGCTTTGCGCTCCCTATCGAGAGGTTTCTGTAGTATCAGGAAAGGGAGTTTATCATCTCCCCTATCTCTTATTTCTAAATCAAAGTGTTCATTTTGACTTAATTTATACAAACGGACGCCATGTGTCGCTAAATCAGGATCGTGCGCTGTTTGGAGTTGAAATCGAGCTCCTGGTTGCGTGTTCTCCGCTATTTCTAACCGGTTTTCGTTATCAGTGAAAGTGGGCGAATGGTCATTTACATCAGTTATTTCAATAGCAACGTAATGTATCTCTAAAGGATTTTCAACAGCAATTTTCAGGTTTATCACACAGGCTTCATTGCCATTACATAGCATTTCTCTGTCAATTTTCTTCTCAACATACAACACGCCATTGTTCTGGTTAACCTCGAAAAGAGCTTCCTTAGATCCAGAAACCACTCTAAACCGTCGCTCCACCAGAGTACTCACATCGAGACCGAAATCCTTAGCAATGTTTCCGACAATAGTTCCCTCTTTTGCCTCCTCTGGAACGGAATACCTTATTTGTGCAGAAATCCGCTCTCCGAAAGACAGCAGCGAGACACATAAAGCAATCCGCCACAACTGCCCTCTGTGTCTTTGTCCTGCGTCTGTCATCGCAAAAAATCCTCGCTGAACTCCCAGTTAGTATCCTATTACTGATTTATGGATGATGGGAAAGGTATGTTACAGAAAGTAACATTTTAGATAAAAACCTCAGTCAGGCAAAATAGTTAACGATTTTCACAGCGCGACCGTTCGGTAGCTCTTTCTCTGTATGAATGAGACTGAATTGACACAGAGCTACATAAGAGGGCACTCTACCTTCGAAGCCAACACTGACCCCGTGTGGATATCATATGAGGAAGTTTGTGTCGTGTGAGTTTGTGTTGTATTTGAAACAATCCAAGAGGTAGCCTACTGACTGACGTGATACGCAGCATTAGAACAAAACAAATCTTATCTTTGATCACAGTGGAAAAGATCCAGAGTTCCGTGCTCTTAATATAATCTTGGGTATAGGCCTAATAGGATAAATAACCTACAAGCCTTTACCAGAAATCTTCAGGACCCTGGAGAGCTCCAGGACCGGACTTTAGCCCTTATCCATAAGCTTTTCAAGCTAATTAACTCATAATTCCATGTAATTTTGAGCGATATTAGAAACCCCAACATGGTTTTCCATTCAACAGACCGATTCTAGCAAATTAAAACTTTGTTATGTCTGTTTTCCTTTACAATATGCTAAATTAGTTTATTTTAGAACAACGTGTTCTGTGGCTGCACTTTTACACATGTGAACTCTTGAACCACTTCAATCCGTCTCCCACAACAGTATACAGCAACCCAGTTACACCTTATCAACAGTAACCTGTCGGTCATGTTTTCCTTCAGTAGCATTTGATCCAAGAGCATCAACGTGAAATCTGCGAGTAAAAAGTTAGATCAGCCCTTACCTCTCCAGATGCTCTACTCCTGCGATCAGGTACAACCAGAGTATTTCCATTGCTGCCAGGAACTATAGTAGAACCGATACTCATTCTGGGCCCAACCAGCATGTATCTTTTATCTCCAGATCTGTACTGAATACTGTGGCACAGAGTTCCATCATAGTTCGTGTCTTGTAAGTACTTGGAGGAATAGTCTGTAGTTTTGGAGCACTGCATAGCTATCAGTATGACTATGCTGATTATGAAAAGCACTGAAACAGATCCCAGAGTGATGATCAAGTAAAATGTAACGTTGTCTTCTTCGTCTTTAACAACACTTGTCAAATCAGACGCTGCAAAAGCTTCTTTCGGTTCCACGACTTTAATTACCACTGTTGCAGTAGCAGAAAGAGAAACATTTCCGTTGTCTTTTACAATGATAACTAATTTGTGCTCTGCCTCATCTGTTTCGGTGAATAAACGGAGAGTCCTTATCTGTCCTGTATAACGATCCAAACCGAATAAAGTGTGATCCGTAACTTCATGAAGAGAAAATAATAACCAGCCATTATATCCCGTATCAGCGTCATATGCCCTCACTTTGGTAACTAAATGTCCTGCGTTCACATTACGCGGAATCTCCTCCAAACCCTCAGCAGATCCGTTTGAACTGACTGGGGACAAGATAACGGGAGGATTGTCGTTCTGATCCAGAATATACACATTTACAGTGGCGTTGCAGGTTAGGGGTGGCGTCCCAGAGTCAGTGGCTAGCACGCTGAATTGGAATTGTTTCATTGTTTCATAGTCGAAACTTTTGAGTGCATGTATGTGACCATTATCAGGGTTAATATTGAGAAAAGAAGCCATGTCAGTCTGTGCTCCATCTCCTCGGAGAATGTGATACTTGATTTCCGCATTTTCGTTCAAATCTTTATCAAATGCGCTTACTGAAAATATAGACGCACCAGCTGCATTATTTTCGACTAAATACAATTCAAAGGGATTTTGAGTAAATTCTGGACTGTTATCATTTACATCTGATATGCCAAAGCTTAATGTTTTAAATGCAGACAGAGGTAGCTGACCAAAGTCCGTGGCTGTTATTGTGATGTCGAAATGAGATTGGCTTTCTCGATCTAAACGCGCCTTTGTCACAAGTGAATACATGTTATCTTGGATTGAGGGCTTCAGTTCAAATGGTACATTTTCTGATATTGCGCACTGCACTTTGCCGTTTAGACCAGAATCTGCATCGGTCACGCTAATGAGTGATATGACTGTGCCTGGTTTGCTGTCCTCAGAGACCACATTGGACAAAGATGTGACCTCAATTTCTGGTGTGTTGTCGTTAGCATCCTGAATCTTTATAATGACCCTGCAGTCAGTGGACATAGGTGGCTGTCCACTATCAGATGCCTGCACATCCAACTTGTAAACTGCAGCTTTCTCAAAATCGATCTCCCCTTGAACTACAATGTCCCCGGTTTTGCTATCGAGACTAAATATGTCTAATAGTCTAGAGTTAACATCACTCCCAAACGTGTACACCAGATCCCCATTTGGGCCTTCATCTAAATCAGTGGCATATACCCGTACTGCAATTGTTCCCACCTTTACGTTTTCATCTAACGTTGCAGAATATACATCCTTGCTAAAAACAGGTCTGTTGTCATTGCTATCAAGAACAAAAACTGTAATGTTCAGTTTTCCTGATCTGGGTGGACTGCCTCCGTCAGTGGCTGTTAAAATCAAATGATGCTGAGCTTTGCGCTCCCTATCGAGTGGTTTCTGAAGTACTAAGAAAGGGAGTTTGTCCTCCCCTCTGTCCCTTATCTCTAAATCAAAATGCTCATTTTGACTTAATTTATATAGACGAACACCATTTGCTCCTGAATCAGGATCATGCGCTGTTTGGAGTTGGAAGCGAGCACCAGGTAGTGTTCCTTCTGCAATTTCAATCCGTTTTTCTTTATCAGTGAAAGTGGGAGCATGGTCGTTTATATCAGTTACTTCTATCCCAACGTAATGTATCTCTAAAGGGTTTTCAACAGCTATCTTTAAATTCATTATGCACGCGTCATTGCCATCACATAACATCTCCCTGTCGATTTTCTTTTCGACATACAACACGCCATTGTTCGGATTAACCTGGAAAAGAGCGTCCTTAGATCCAGAAACGACTCGAAATCGTCGCTCGACCAGAGTACTCACTTCGAGACCGAAATCCTTAGCAATATTTCCGACAGTAGTTCCCTCCTTTGCCTCCTCTGGAACGGAATACCTTATTTGTGCAAAAATCCGCTCTCCAAAAGACAACAGCAGCGAGATACATAAAGCAATCCGCCACAACTGCCCTCTGTGTCTTTGTCCGGCGTCTGTCATCGCGGAAAATCCTCGCTAAAATTCACAGTTAAAATCCACTTAGTGGTTCATGTATGATGCGAAATGTGTCCAGTTGTTACAAAAACTGACATTTTTAGATAACAAAACACCGTAATCCACTATATCGTTTTCACCAGCAGTTCCGACCCATAGCTCTCTCTCGGTAAGAATGAGACAGCCCTCACACAGAGCAATATAAAGGGCAGGGCCAGTCCTTTCCAAGCCAACACTGACACCATGTGGATATTACACAGTCAAAGTTGCGCGGTAGAAGTCTGCTTAAATCACAATGTAAAGCTGATTTGGCGGTTGACGCCCGTCATCTTGTATATCAAAACATAGCACTATAAATAGCTGTTTTTTTCACACTGATGATGCAGCTAGACCAAGCCTTAATGTGCACATCACATAAAAGGTTTTTCTTACCTCTCCCGAAGCTCTGCTTCTGCGATCCGGCACGACTAGTGTATTTCCATTACTGCCTGGAACAATAGTTGATCCGATACTCATTCTGGGCCCAACTAGCATGTACCGTTTGTCTCCAGATCTGTACTGGATGCTGTGGCACAGTGTTCCGTCGTAGTTTGTATCTTGTAAATACTTGGATGAATAATCTGATGTTTTGGAACATTGCATGGCAATCAAAACGGCAATGCTAACCACAAAAAGTATGGAAACCGCTCCCAAAGTTATCATCAGGTAAAATGCAACGCTACTGTCATCCTCTGCATTCTGATCACCTTGAACATCGGAGGCGGCGAATGCCTCCATGGGTTCCACTGCTTTTATGATCACAGTTGCTGTTGCTGATAATGAAACGTTGCCATTGTCTTTGACAACTAAGATCAGTTTGTTCTGAGCTTCATCAGTTTCTGCAAATGACCGAAGCATTCGTATCTGTCCAGTGTAACGGTCCAACCCAAAGAGAGTATGGTCAGCAACTTCGTGTATAGAATACAGTAGCCACCCGTTGTACCCAATATCTGCGTCATACGCCCTCACTTTAGTGACCAAATACCCTGGGTTGGCATTGCGCGGAATCTCCTCAATGCCCTCCGCTGAGCCGTTTGCGCTTATTGGAGATAAGATGACTGGAGCGTTATCATTCTGATCCAGAATGAATACTTTTACAGTTACATTACTACTTAAAGGCGGTTTCCCAGAGTCCTTTGCTATTACTTCGAATTGGAAAGCTTTTACGGTTTCGAAGTCAAAACTTTTAAGCGCACTAATTTTCCCATTTTCTGAATTGATATTGAGAAATGCTGCCATTTCACTATGAACCCCGCGAGAAATCTGATAAGAAATAGCCGCATTTTCATTTAAGTCTTTGTCAGTCGCACTGACAGAGAAGATAAACGCACCTGGAACGTTGTTTTCAAACATGTAAAGCTCAAGTGGATTCTGGGGAAATTCTGGGCTGTTGTCATTCACGTCCGATATCTGGATGCTCAAAGTTTTGAATGTTGAAAGTGGTGGCTGGCCAAAGTCGGACGCAGTTATTGTGATGTCATAATATGACACAAGCTCTCTATCAAGCTTCCGTTTCGTAACAAGGGAAAACATATTATCTTGAATCGATGGTTTCAGCTCAAATGGCACGTCACCAGACAGACTACATAACACTTTTCCATTAATGCCCGAGTCTTTATCTATTATGCTAATAAGTGAAATAACTGTGCCAGGTTTTGCATCTTCAGAGACTTCTGTGGAAAGTGATGTTACTTCAATCTCTGGTGTATTATCGTTAACATCTAATATTTTAATGATGACTCCACATTCGGCATTCATAGGCGGCTGGCCTTTGTCTATGGCCTGAATATCTAATTTATACATGGGAGTCATTTCAAAATCAAGCGCACGTTTTACTTTTATCTCACCAGTAATACTGTCTAAATCAAATATGTCATATAATTTTGGATCGAGATCGGTGCCCATTACATACTCTAATTCTCCATTCGTGCCCTCGTCATTATCCGTGGCCTTAACTCTTACTACAACTGTTCCCAATTCCACATTCTCTGGTATGGTTACTGAGTAAAGTTCTTGGCTAAATGCTGGTGGATTGTCATTTGTGTCAAGAACAGTGATTGTTACGTTTAGAGTCCCTGATCTAGGGGGAGTTCCTCCGTCATACGCCGTTAAACAAAGGCGGTGTTCGGCTTTATTTTCTCTATCGAGGTGTTTCTGTAAAACTAAATATGGAAATCGATCCTGTCCCCTCTCTCGGACTTGTAGCTCAAAATTCTCATTTTGACTTAATTTATATGACTGCACAGTATTAATTCCGATGTCTGGGTCGCGTGCTGCTTGTAGCTGAAATCGAGCTCCTGGCAGTCTGTTTTCGGCTATCTCGAGTCGTTTTTCCTTTTCGGGAAAGCTGGGAGAATGGTCGTTTACATCCGTGATTTCAACTCCAACATAATGTATCTCTAAAGGGTTTTCAACGACGATTTTGAGATTTATCAAACAAATGCCGGAGCCATCGCAAATGTCCTCTCTATCAATATTCGTGTTGACATACAAGTCGCCATTGTTCTGGTTTACCTGGAAAAGGGAGTCCTTAGAACCCGAAACGATACGCAGTCTTCTCTCCACCAAAGCATTTATGTCTAAGCCCAGATCCTTCGCAATATGTCCAACGACAGATCCCTCTTTCTTCTCCTCTGGTATAGAGTATCGTATTTGAGCTGAAACCAGTTCTCCGATGCATAACAGTAAAGGAAGATGCACCATCCACGAACGCTCACGTAGCAGCCTTTGTCCTCCGTCTCCCATCGCGAGTCACCCCAAATCACTCTCCGTACCAATATAAACCCCAAATAACAAACACTATTCAAGTCATTATTGTATCTAATTGAATGTAGAACAAGACATTGTCTCCAAAGATCTACTCAGCGTACGCGTCCTCCGTGTTATTAGTATCAGACGCAAATCGCACCCCACACTGAGCCAAGGAGGGCAAGGCTTGTGCTTGTCATGTGCCGCTGTGTTTTCCTAATGTTGTAGTGACACCACATGGTCTTACTCTGAGATGTTATTTTTTCACAGTGCCATAGCATGTACGTTTGTTTTCATGACAAGTCGTAAGGCCATGATGTGTCTGTCAAGATTGTAAATAGTTTTTTCCCTCTTCGGCATATAACATGTTAAATTGATGCTTACTTCTTTATCAATTATGTTTTATGTTTATCAATTATGTTTTATGTAACATTTACGTCTAGATTCAACAGTCAATGTAGCATCCACACGAAAGTATTGTTTTGGTGAACAGAATGACAGTAGCAATAGATAAACTATAAAGGTTGCTACATTTCAGCACCACGGAGAGCTCCACACTTCTCAGAGATCTCCCGTGACCGTTTCACACACAAGCATGCACACTAGTGGACACCAAGTGCACAACTAGAGCAATGATTTCTTCCACTCTACACGAAAGACCCCATTTTATTACACAATTACATTTTAATGTTTTGTTTGTGTTTTCGTTTATTTGTTCATTAGAATGGGAAAAAACAATACGCGTGAAATGTATTAATTGACATAAGACCAGCTCTTACCTCTTCAGAAGCTCTTCTCCTTCGATCCGGTATGACAAGTGTATTCCGATTGCTGCCAGGAACTATAGTAGAGCCAATACTCATCCTGGGTCCGACCAGCATGTATCTTTTGTCACCAGATCTGTACTGGATGCTGTGGCATAGAGTTCCATCATAGTTTGTATCTTGTAAGTACTTTGAGGAATAGTCCGTGGGTTTTGAGCACTGCATAATCATCAGTACTATGATGCTAATGATAAAAAGAACAGAAACTGAGGCTAAAGTTACGATTAAATAGAATGTAATGTTGTTTTCTTCATCGTTGTCTGTCGCGCTTTTAACATCGGATGCTGCAAAAGCCTCTTTGGGCTCTACCACGTTAACAATCACAGTTGCTGTAGCTGAGAGCGAAACGTTCCCATTGTCTTTTACTAATATGATGAGTTTGTGCCGAGCATCGTCAGTCTCTGTGAATAAACGCAGAGTTCGTATCTGTCCTGTATAGCGGTCCAAGCCAAAGATAGTATGGTCACTAACTTCCAAAAGTGAAAAGAGTAACCAGCCGTTGTATCCTATATCAGCATCATAGGCCCTCACTTTAGACACTAGATGTCCTGAGTTCACGTTGCGTGGTACTTCTTCCACTCCCTCAGCGGAACCGTTTGCGCTTACCGGGGAGAGAATTGCAGGCGCGTTGTCATTCTGGTCCAAAATAAAAACATTAACAGTCACGTTGCTGCTCAGAGGTGGAGTTCCTGAGTCTTTGGCAATGACGTGAAACTGGAATGTTTTAACTGTCTCAAAATCAAAACTTTTCAATGCATAGATAGTTCCATTGTCTTCATTGATATTTAAGAAAGATGTCACACCGTGCGCTGGACTTTTTCTATCCAGTGAATATGACACACGAGAATTATCTCCGTCATCTCTGTCATTTGCACTGACGGTGAAAATAGACATGCCTGGTTTATTATTCTCAGACAAGTAAAATGTGTACGGGCTTTGACTGAATGTAGGACTGTTGTCGTTTACATCCTCTATATCAACTTGAATGGTCTTAGTGGTGACTAAAGGGGGTGTTCCTAAATCCTTTGCTGATATTTCAATGCTATATGTTGCCTTTGATTCTTTATCTAGGTGCTCTTTAGTTATAATGGAGTAAAAATTGCCATCTGAGGACTGCTTAAGATCGAATGGTACGTCTAGAGGTACGGAACAAACTACCTGACCATTCATGCCAGAGTCTAGATCTGTTACTCCTATCAGTCCAACTACCGTACCTGGTGGCGCGTCCTCTGGTATACGGCTTGAGAGAGATGTGACGTCGATCTCTGGTTGGTTGTCGTTCACATCCTCCACCTTAACTACGACATTACAGTGTGTGGATAGTGGCCAAGCTCCTTTGTCCGAAGCCAGTATTTTAAGATCATACACTTGTTTCTCTTCAAAATCGAGACCGCTTTTTATTCGCAATTCACCAGTTTTATTGTCCAGACTAAACAGGTCAGACGCGCCATTCCTAAATTTGCTTCGTAATGAAAACAATATTTCGCCGTTGACTCCCACATCTGCATCAGAAGCGTCAACTCGCACTAGAAATGTACCCTCAGGTGCATTCTCTTTGACACTCACTATGTATTTAGATTTATTACATACAGGTGTGTTGTCATTAACGTCTAACACGATAATACTGATATTTAGAGTTCCCGACTTCTGTGGTTTACCACCATCTAAGGCTGTCAGTAATACATGTATTTTTCCTGTATGCTCCCTGTCGAGTTGTTTTTGTAAGATTAAAAAGGGAGTTTTGCCTTCCTCTCCGAACTCATCTGTTTCTAAACGAAAATATTGGTTTTGGCTGAGTTTGTAAGACTGCAATTCGTTTATACCTATGTCAGGATCATGTGCCCCCTCCAGTTGGAATCGTGTCCCTGTTGTAACAGATTCCAGTATTTCTAAATTATAATTTTCGTCTGTAAAAGACGGGGGATTGTCATTTACATCCGTTATTTCCACATTTATTTGATGCATCTCCAATGGGTTCTCGATTACAGCTTTGAGAGTAACCAAACACGGGCTCGTTTTGACACATAACTCCTCTCTGTCTATCCGTTGACTGACGAACAAAGCACCGTCTTTCTGGTTTACCTGAAACAGCTCCTGTTTGGTCCCTGTAACTATGCGTAGGTTGCGACCAGGTAATGTTGCAGAGTCAAATCCCAGATCCTTAGCAATATTCCCAACCGTAGTTCCGACCTTTAATTCCTCATGGATGGTGTAACGTATCTGCGCCGCGATTCCTCTCCAGAGAAAGAACAAATACGCAAAATGAAGGAGTGTACTTCCGAGTAATCTCTTTCGAACACTTTCCCTCGCCATGCTGAGAATTTCATTGACAAATATTAACCACACTACCGATCAGACTGGTCACATTCTATGTGATGGTAATAATAGCAGGTGCTGCCTTCATTGTTGGTCCCTTCTGTGCCTCGTCTTTTTTGTCTCCCCTTCGCGAAGCTGCATCTGGGATTGAGGCTGGACTGATACACCCCAATGAAAAGCGTTGATGATCCAACAGCGCCCCGTAAGGGAGAGGATGATGAGAGTAAGACAACCCAGTTGAGTTCATTACGTAGACAACACACAGGGTGGTCGCAGTTTTCTACTTGAATTAAATTACCAAATTCATTCAAAAGAGCATTTTTGTGTGATTTTACTGATGCAAATGCTTGCAAAGCACGACAATCTACGTTTAATTTTGCATGAGAATGGCACTGTGGCCATGTTTGTCTATTATTAATGCAAATGTGCATTTCTGCATGTCGTTATTTCACATTTCAAATGTTATTGTGTTAGGCTACGGTGTAGGTGAAGTGCTTGCATGTGGTATTAGAAGAATGGTGCACATATTTGTGTGACATTGATTGTAATATTAAGCTCATTCGACAATGCTTGTGCAGAAGTCCAGCATAAATCGCATTCAGCCAGATCTGCGCAGCGCTGCATGCAGAGGACGTGATTGACTTGCCCAGTCTTAGAACACACCGCTCTCTAATACTGGTGAACAGCGACGCTCTGTGGCGACTACGAGCAAATCACGTGACCAATCTGTTTTGACGTCACTCTGCCACATTGCAGTGAGCATGCGGGCTTTTCAGCTTTGCAGCCAACTGCACATGTCATGTCCTAATAGTGCCTTTCATACCGGCAGGCTGAGCTATAGGCGGTATGCAGCCTGAGTCTAAGTGATAAAAATTCACTACAATAACTGCCGGTTCGGTTTTCATAAGGGCTTTTTAATGGAGCATGCTTTCTTTGCTTGCACACAAAGAAAACACTGTTATATTATAGTATCTCTGCATAGTGAGTAAAATGTAAACAGAGAGATCGCCTAGATATTATTTGCAGAGATGTGTTAAGCAGTAGCCTATTCTTCGTCATATCCATGAGCTTCCCTGAAAATTAACGGATTTGCGGTTCTTGTATACATTGCAAAAATATGTTGTTCATTTATGTCACACGAGGACAATAGTCTGACTTTGGTGTGGTGTAAGATGAGCAGAGGCGCATGTCAGAATATCAAATTACAGACTGCTGGAGAGCTCAGCACAATCTCCCCCCTCTCCCGGCGAGCACGATGTTTCTATGGCAACGGACCTTGCACGAGACAGGTCGTTGTCCGCGGTGCTGAGGCAGGCGCTAGATAAGGAAACGGGGTGGGGGAGGATGGTAAAGCCATATTTCCCCCAAATAAATTACAGTCGAATCTCAGGTTTTCTGAATTGTATTTTACATTTAGGTTTAAGTGAAATTACACTGTAGAATCTGTATTGTACCCCCCCCCCCCCCCACTCCTTTTGCACCCCTCCCCCTAGCCCTACCCATAATCAGTCAGTATTGTCAAGGGAGACTGCTGTCGCCTAGTAACATGCTGTCTCCACTGTTCTGCTCAGCATCATGTATGTGTGTGTGTGTGTGTGTGTGTGTGTGTGTGAGTGAGAGAGAGAGAGAGAGAGAGAGAGAGAGAGAGAGAGAGAGAGAGAGAGAGAGAGAGAGAGAGAGAGAGAGAGAGAGAGAGTGAATGAGAGACAGAAACAGGGTGTGTCTGGTTTGGGGGAGTTGGATGCACAATGATGTGGGTGGGGACTGGGAAGGGATGGATGCAAATGCAGCAGTGAGTTTGAGCGTGTGTGTGTGTGTGTGTGTGTGTGTGTGTGTGTGTGTGTGTGTGTGTTCTCTGCATCAGCCTCTGAGCAGTACAGAGAGCAGTGCTGCAGTCTTTCTTTCTGTGTGTGTGTGTGTGTGTGGGAGGGAGGCAGAAATCTGGGTCAGGAGGAGTAGAGTGGCAGAATACTGCATACCATTTTGGCACACTGCACTGAAAGACAATCAAGCCAAAGCCAGGTCTCATTTTAAAGCTTTATTCACACAGTTATATTTACAGTTTAATATGTCTAATGCTAAACAGTATGTGATTATTACCAATAGCTACATACAGTATAGTTGTCATTTTAATAAAAAGATTGTTCATATAGAAATGAGACACCATCTTCAGGCCATTCCTACCACTTCTCATTGTGACACCATCTTCAAGATGACCTCATCCCCATCCACCCAAACAAACACCACGCCGCACGCTTACATGCTTGTGCATTCTACACACACAAACACACACACACACACACACACACACACACACACACACACACACACACACACACACACACACACACACACACACACACACACACACACACTGCCTCTCACACTCAGACACAGACTGACACATGTAAAGGCAGGCATAGACATAATACAGCTCATTAATATCCAAACATAAGAGCCATGTGATTTCTTTTACCAACATTGATCATAACATAGATCAATTTGATTTTTAGCTGTAACACAGTCACCATTATACAGAATAAACAGCTATTACATCAGAGCAATGCTCCCTTTTCTTAAAGAAACCCCTCACTGCTGTCTCTGCCATGGTTACCAATACCTTATAAAAGCTGATATTTGGACAAGACTTTCTGTGCAACCCAAATTACCCAAACGTGTCTCAGTTCATAGTGCTTTCGAAGACCATTTTCCTACATGTCTGTAGCAAGAAAATGCATTAACATACCATGCCCACTGAAAGGGGCAATGACACTTGACATCAAATGTTTCTATATTTCTATTGTAGAGTAAAATGAAGTGATGAAATTGTGGATCATACTCCACAGCTTGTTGCTTTTTTTATTATCATTTCCCTTTTTACCCCACGTATGTAGCTAGAAGACAACACTGTACACAAAACAACCAGCTGAAGCAGTCAGGGTCTAAGAAGCCATCTCAGGCCCCATATGTTCTGGGCTGGGCCTGAATTAGTCCCTTGGAACACACACACACACACACACACACACACACACACACACACACACCGACTTTAAAAAGGCCTTTGAAGCCAGCTGATCACCAGCAGTGCAGTAATACAATTACCCCCCCACTTCCACCCACTGCAGGCAAACAGACTCGGTCACATTAGGGCTGCCTGAGAGGATGGAGTGAACTCCCCCAGTGGCTGTCATGAAAATGAGTCCCTCTTTTGCCTATCAGCCTTTCCTCTGATATTTATAAATAGCCTAGGCGCTCCATTTCCAAAATCAGTGGGGAAAAAAAGCTTCAGGTTAAATGAATAATTGTGGCTTTCATGAGCTGTGTGTGTGTGAGAGAGAGAGAAAGAGAGAGTGACCCAGTCCCAGCCGCAGTAACCTCAGCAGCAGCCAAGACTTAGCATGTCTTGCATGAGAACTTGGTGTTCTGAGAATTGGCTGGAATTGGTCCCTGCTGTTTATCTTGTACACACACAGCCCACGCACACAGCTGTTTTTCATCACCCTCTCCTCCTCTCTCTTGCATTCTCTTTCCCCAGTTGCCTAACAGAGTTCAAAGCTGAGAACAGCTTTAGTTGGGCCTGCATGGCCTCGTTGGCCTGAGAGAGCTTCCAGACCCTTCTGCTTGTTTTACCAGGAAATCTATCAAATTCATAAGCATAACCATGACTGCTGAAGGGGCAGTGTAGCATTAAAACAACACAGTATAATACTGTATTTAAAAAAAGAAGACACCTACATATTGCACCACAAGTAGAATACCATACACAAAGCACTTTCAGAAGCTTGCACAATAAATGAAAGCAGCAGTTGCAGTTAGGGTCAATGTTACAAAATATCTAGCATTTCGTCATACTAATTGCCATTTTTTTGTATATAAAAAACAAACATATATTTAAAAAAATGAATCAACAAACTAGACAGGTTGCTGTTGCTGCTGAAGCAGTCAGGGTCTAAGAAGCCATCTCAGGCCCCATATGTTCTGGGCTGGGCTTGAATTAGTCCCTTGGAACACACACACACACACACACACACACACACACTCACACCGACTTTAAAAAGGCCTTTGAGGCCAGCTGATCACCAGCAGTGCAGTAATACAATTACCCCCCCACTTCCACCCACTGCAGGCAAACAGACTCGGTCACATTAGGGCTGCCTGAGAGGATGGAGTGAACTCCCCCAGTGGCTGTCATGAAAATGAGTCCCTCTTTTGCCTATCAGCCTTTCCTATGATATTTATAAATAGCCTAGGCGCTCCATTTCCAATATCAGTGGGGAAAAAAAGCTTCAGGTTAAATTAATAATTGTGGCTTTCATGAGCTGTGTGTGTGTGTGAGAGAGAGAGAGAGAGAAAGAGAGAGTGACCCAGTCCCAGCCACAGTAACCTCAGCAGCAGCCAAGACTTAGCATGTCTTGCATGAGAACTTGGTGTTCTGAGAATTGGCTGGAATTGGTCCCTGTTGTTTATCTTGTACACACACAGCCCACGCACACAGCTGTTTTTCATCACCCTCTCCTCCTCTCTCTTGCATTCTCTTTCCCCAGTTGCCTAACAGAGTTCAAAGCTGAGAACAGCTTTAGTTGGGCCTGCATGGCCTCGTTGGCCTGAGAGAGCTTCCAGACCCTTCTGCTTGTTTTACCAGGAAATCTATCAAATTCATAAGCATAACCATGACTGCTGAAGGGGCAGCGTAGCATTAAAACAACACAGTATAATACTGTATTTAAAAAAAGAAGACACCTACATATTGCACCACAAGTAGAATACCATACACAAAGCACTTTCAGAAGCTTGCACAATAAATGAAAGCAGCAGTTGCAGTTAGGGTCAATGTTACAAAATATCTAGCATTTCGTCATACTAATTGCCATTTTTTTGTATATAAAAAACAAACATATATTTTAAAAAATGAATCAACAAACTAGACAGGTTTAGTACATTGCACACTACCATCTTTTCTTGTAATGATGAAGCATTACCATATAATCAAAGCACATTGAAGTCACATTCCCAACAATCAGATAATCGCTTTAACAGTCGCACAGAAAAAGGAGATTAAGGGAGGAAAAAAAACTTGTTAAAAACGAGCGGTTACCATGGTAATCATGATGAGTTAGACTCAAAAGCCGAGGAAACCATCAGGCTCAATCACTGCTTGAGCATATCATGAAGATTAGAATGGTTTTAAACCAAATTGAAAGTCCTGTTTGAACAAGCTGGGACAGGGACCGTTTTCTGGCATTCGTCCACTGGTCAGTCCCTTGTCCAAGTTTGTCCTCTTGGCACCCCGTAAATTGGCCTGACTGAACTGAACTGGTTTTATCAGCTGTTGGCTGAGAGGCGCTCTGTAAGTAACATCAGAACATTTGGCCTTCAGATTCACTAATCAATCTGGCCCCTCACTCAGTGGTGAGTAGTTTATGAATATTTAAAAAGTGGACCAGCAAAGCACTTTGTGTGGCTTTGTTTGCGTGCAAGAGAGAAAAAGACAGAGACAGAGTTGGGATGGCATGGGAATATAGAGAGGCTCACAGATATGAAGAAAGGGTACATTTAGTCTGAAGTAGAGAGAATAACAAGTAATGGAACGACATGAGAATAAATAGAGACTCACAGACATAAAGAAAGGGTGCATTCAGTTTGATGTAAGATGCAGTATGCAGTGAGAGAGAGATAGAGAGAGAGATGGTGAGAGAGAGAGGGTGTCACTTTTTGCAGTGAGTGTGTCCAGTGCAGAAGAAATCATGTGAGTCTGTGTGGCCTGATTGTTAACTGACATCATTCAGTATGAATATGAAAATGGCTCATTTTCATAAAGTACTGGAGTCAGAGTGTGCTTCCATTAACGTCTATGAGCACATGTGTGGGGTGTTTAGCGGCAATACAAACTTGCATGAATATGTGAGGAGCTAGGTGGTCTGAGCACATATGTTAATATGTGAGGAGCTAGGTGGTCTGAGCACATATGTTACTGATATTTGCAGGCAATTTGCAGGAACATATCCCTTAATAATCTGGAAACAGTAATACTACATAGTCTGAAGATATCCTTTTTTCTATATTTTCATACTTTTCTTTTTTATTCTCATTTTTGTACACATACACCCCTCTCAACCCCTCCAGCTCACCACCTTTTAGAACCAGATGAAGGGGACATTTCATTTCAGGTCATCAGATGAGGTTCCCCACCAGGAAGATAATCCCTTATTCCTCTCTGCATCCCTGCCGCATGTTGGGTTTTGTAGTTTTCTGCGATGTCGTTCCCGAACCAGTCCACAGCCGTAGCGCTTTCCCAGTGGTCCTCTCTCCAGGGTCATGGTGGAACATGAAAGGGCCATAAGCGTGTCAGTCTCTGATGTACGCGGGAGTCATGCGGGCAGACAGGCTGGGTAAAAAAGGCTCTGATTTGTGGGCAGTGGCGGAGTGTTCCAGGGCAGCGAGGGGCAGTGAGGGCGGGCAGTCCTGGGAGGGGTGATGGGCAGGGGGAGACGTTACCGTGGCTCGTGCAGGTGCGCGTGGGAGTATGAGTGGACATGAGAAGGGGCAGACGGCCTCGGGATCCTCCTGGTTGGTCAGCTCATCCGGGGCAGGGCTGGAAAGGGACAGGGGTAGGGTTGGGGCGATTTGGCGTTTTGCGATCCTCCTGAAGTCGCTCCGGCGTCAGCGTAGCCAGGAAGGGGCCTCATGAGGAGCTGCTGCTGGTGGTGGTGGACGCCTGGCGGACGAGAGAGAGAGAGAGAGAGAGAGAGAGAGCGAGAGAGAGGAGAGAGAGAAGAGAGAGAGAGATAGAGAACAGGCATTAGGACCCAACATCAGCCGCCACTCGCACCGCATCCAAACCCCAGCACCTAGGGCCAGAAATCTCACACATCACATCACATGCAGCCGAAGGCCTGTCAATCAAAGGGGGGGTGGGAGAGGGGCTTCAGGCATGGCGATAAAGAAGGGAAGAGGAGAGTGGGGCATTAACCATGCGAGTAGACTGTATGAGGGGTGGAGGAGTGGGGCTGATGGAAGACTTTGTGGGGTGTTAACTTTGGAGATCAACCCTCAGGAGTACAGAGTCCGGTCACATCACATGTCAGTGAACGGGGATATTCCGTATGTGAACACACTAACAACCATTTTGCCCATCAAACAAACAGTCCAACTCTCACGAAACGATCCATCCATCCAACATACATACGTCAAGTCAAGTACATTGATTTGTTTAGATCTACTGAATGGCGTAACAAAAAGGGCTCTTAATCCTGCTCTTGGGGAACCACTTGCACTGCATACATCCCATCCGCGTCTGTCTCAAGCACCTCTGATTGAAGTCTTTGTTTTGTTTTGTTTTGTTTTTATCACACCCTTGGTTAGCTACACCAGGAGTGGTCAGCTAAACAAGAGTGCCACTGATGAGCTGTTTCAAGCACACAGAGTGGGGACAGATGGAGCGCATGCAGAGCAGAGGGTCCCCAGGAACAGTATCTAGAACCCTTGAAGTAAAATATACAGACACACGTCAGTAAACTCATGCACAGAACCGTGTGGAAGGCCTTGAGGTGTGAATTAAGGGAACAGATATGGATTTGTTTTGTTTTGTTTGGTTGGTGTTCTCCTAAATCCTGCCACTAAAGAGGATAAGTGCAGCTATGGAAGGGAACTGGCTGCAGTCTTAGCGTGTCAGGGTGTGACATTCTACGTGCCCAAGAAGGAGTGGAGGTGAGAGGGGACATACTGTACCTTCCTCCCTTGCCTCGGCACACATTAGCACTTTAGGCTGGGCCTCTGCCAAAACACACGAGCAGAGAAACCATCAGTACTTAAATGCTCACGACTACACAGCCATGGTGGCGAGGGATCACCTGGCAAACGCCGACATAGCCACTGCTTAAAAGACTGAGACATTTTGAGCAACATGCATGTGGGCTGTTTATCTGGCTGTGATATATGATGTATGATGAGATGTTATGTGATGTCCTAAGGATCATCCATTGTCAAAAGGTCTTGGTTAGATGGGCCAATCAGCTGTTAGTCAGGCCTAAAGGAGCTGCATCGGGGATGAATGGTTGGGGGGGGGGGGGGCACTATATGATATAGGCTCACAGCTCCTCCTCCAGTGAGGTTAGGTTAACACAACAGAGAGAACTTCACTGACAAGGAAACAAACACACATCAAGGAGAAAACAAACACTCGTTTCTGGAAACATCAAAGGTCATCATCATTCAGGCCTCCTAAGGGCCAAGAAGGGCTGCATACCTCCAGCTGTGGGAAGGGATCGCTCTCATTTTGAGTACTTCAGAACAGAAACAAAAGAAGAAACAAGCATTTCAATGAGCAGATCATCATGAACAGCACAGAAAGGAAGCCTATTATCCTATGTGAGTCAGGCATTTTGACATATCTGTCTAAAATTATCCAAGGATAATCAAAACTAAGATGATTATTTTTCATTATCATAATATACTATTTATTAGAGCTGGAATAAGCTCTTACTGCACATTTTAGGTCATTATATACAGCTAATCTATGTCAGAACAAGTTCATTTAAATAAAACAACACATGTAAGCAGGATATTCCAGTTCATGGTAATGCCATTTTATCAGTGAGAGAACACAGGAATTTAGTGAGGACATGAATAGAGGTCAGATATATGCTGGACATCCTGAGGAGGAGGAGAGAAATGTTAGACGAAAAAAACATTCTGCATTTCTGACTGTAGTCTTTCTCCTGTTTCTATGTGGATAACATCCAACCTCTCCCTCCCCCTCTTACACAAACACACACGCGCTCGCACACACACACGCATACAAGCACAAGCATTCATGCACACACGTTCAGTTTGAGGGAGAGACAGAGATAACACTTCCCTCTTGGTTCTTTTTGCTTTGCTTTTGTAACCTTGATCAAAAAGAGATGCTTGGTTAGACATGGTTTTCAACTGACACAGTAAGCATTCAGTATATGTATTCTTGCAAATGCAGTGTAGGCCTGAAAACTATGACAATCAATACTATATCTAACATGATCATTTACTGCATCTGTATACTTTGTGTAGCGAAAAATGGCAAAAAAATATTTCTAAATCTATGCAATGAAACACCTTGATCTATTAGAATTCTCCACATACTACTTATACAACAGTGAATTCACTGTCCATTAATAATCATTGATACGCACACGTTCTGAACCGTAACATTCCGTAATCCCAGAAACCGTTGTCAATAAAAGATGCATTTCACAAGAGTATAGTTCCTCTGCTGCCACAATGTAGGCTCCTCCTGAACAGTCACACAGAACAAGCCTCATAGCATCCGTGTCTGCATTTGTAACCGTGGATGTGAAATGTAGGTCACAGAGCCGAGCACTAGGGCTGCTAACTTTTCCGACCACCAGCCTGGGCTGGCGCAGCCGTGTTCAGCACCAGGTGATCACAGACGAGCCAGAGGCCACCGCGCACAGCTGACGAGGGGAGACCTGTGAGCACGCTTCCATTTCAGAGCACCAGGCCCAACACCAGATGAACAGAGCAGCACAACACATGCGCTTGGTTGCCACCTATTACACACACACACAGTGCCTATACCCTGTCTGCGTCTGCATGATAACAGCAGGCTACTGTATGTACATCCCCCTTTTGACAAGCACAGCTGATTACCTTGTTCTTTTGATGGATTTTTCCAACAATTGAGACCTCACACAGGTATGCATGTATTATTTGCTGGACACTCAGATAGAAAATAATATAACAAAAAAAGGAATAATGCACGCTTTCCCTGAAATGTACAAATCTGCTCTTTTAGCATTGGTCTTTTAATACTACTGTCCTTTCTTCAGATCTTCCTAATATGGTGCCTCAGTTGTATAAGATGAGGATTTGCCCATCATTGTCACAGTGGAGAGTTGGATGGTCACAGTGGCAGAAAGCACAGGCTCTCCTCTCTCTTCAGTAGAGACTATATAAGGCAATATTGGCTGAGATTTGTGTGGCTGAACACTCTCATTGTTCTCATTTCTCCACTGTCTGGATTCAGGCTGAATAAAGAAGTGTCTGGGTATTGATGGAAATGTCATGTTATATAAGAGTTTTGGAATGAGTCGACCTTTGAGGGAATCACTTTGGCTACCAGAGGCCCTTTTTAACAGAGGAAGCTTTCTTTTCCTGTAAGGCCATGAGACTATGACGGAAGTGTTCTGTTCTGGTCCCCAATAATGATGTGAACATGAACAGTAGCACTCAGTGGGGGAGTGACCGAATCCCTATCTTTGACCTGGGGGGGGGTCTCATATATCAGTCTCATAATCAAATTGTAAAGGTTGCCATTCTCATGGTGAAAATGGAATAGCAAGGGAATGGAAGCATCTGCTATCTACATCTGACCGTTTCTATGATGCAATAGATGAAATACTGATTGAGATGTAGATCTGGATCCACCGCTAATGACTGAGCACGGTGGCAGGTCTGGTGGGTTGTTAAGGGTTACATTGCACATTAGAATAAATATCAAAGACTTCTAATGTGATTGTTTCATTGTATGATAATGGGGTATAGCCTCTGTCTGTCACAAAGAAGGTGACCTTATATTCTGAACCTTTTCCCGGTCCAGTGGTCCTGATCATATAAACTGCCAGATGACTCTCATTATAAATGGTACTGGCCCAGATATTTGAATATCAACTTCCCCATTTAACCCTGAATCTTTAACACTAACACACAAACGCTGTCACTGTGTTAATGAAAGCTTCTCTCACTGCTGCCTACCCTGATTTGACTGATCTCTGGAAGATGGTCATTCTGTGACTAACATGGTTCATTTGCATCATCCAGATGAAGAATGGACATGTTTGTTTTTGGGAATTCTATCCATATCATGCATTCCTTGTAGTAAATCAGATTTTTAACTTGTAACTCTCCACTGTTTTGATTTAAACTAAATATCTCCTGAATCTTCCCTGAAGTGCTGAATGAAAAGTCAGTGTCTGAACTAGGCCTCTCATCTGAGCCTGCTACATTAAGGTAACCAAAGTAACAGAATTTTCAATGAGATTTATACTGCAGATTTCTCTGCCACATGCCGGGGTATAATTACTGACAGCCAAAGCATGCACAATTATACTCACACTGCTTAAACACACAGAGATGCCTCCATCCACAACAACAAGTATTAAACTGTGATATGAATGCACTTCTCAGTTCAACTGTTTCTTTATGATCAAATCAACATACCGTGGCCCATGTCAAAAATATTAATTTTCACTAAGATGGTAAGCTTGGATGGAATTTGTGTTGATATTTAGATCCACAGCATTAATTATTGAGACCCCCTCACCAACAGAGGCAGATTCAGAAACATCAAGACTAATATGTAGTGAATAACTTTGACAGCTGTGTGCAAGGTGGTATGAACTTTCACAAATTATCAAATCATCAAATGGCATATCTTAAATGCTTAGATGTTTAAATAAATAATGCTTGACAAAAGTAGGTTTGCAACTGATGTTAATGCCTCAGGCTTTTATTATGGTCAGAGATGAGGACCTCTCCACTCTAGTGTTGTTTGTGTCAACAATAATGTGTGACTGCAGTGGGAGGAAATATGCCTCTAGAGATGTCAACTGATTTGACAGCGTATTATTGTCTCACCTGAAGTGTAGAGGCAGCCGAGTCAGTGGGTTCGGACAGGCCTGTGCTTCTCGGTAGGCTTGACACAACGTACCTCGCTCCTTTTGGAACTGGCTGTCGAACAACCAGCTTCCCTTTACGTGTCTCTGCTAGGAACATGCTGTACCAGTATGCGTCATTGGAGACCAGGGTGGAATCTGCGAAGGTTGAGTTCCTCTCGCTGACAACACTGTTCCTACTGGGAGGAGCTGGTTTACTGTGTTTGGCTTTCTGACACTTCAGCACGATGGTGACCAGTATGGTGATGAGTAACAGAAATGACACTGAGCCCAGTCCGATCACCAGATAAAGATTCAAGTCCGAAAAGATGTCATATTCCAGAGGCACTTCAGTCATGTCAGCGTAGGATTTCAGGGCCGTTTCCACAGTTGAAAGTTTGATTGTTACTGTTGCAGATAACGCTGGCTCTCCATTGTCTTTTGCTATCACCACCAGGCGCTGGTGGCGCGCATCTCTGTAACTGAACATCCTCATGGTCCGAATCTCGCCGTTATATTGGTCCAGACTAAATAAGGTAGCATCTGTTTTCTGCAGGAACTGATACGTGATTCTAGAGTTCAACACGGAGTCTGTATCGATTGCGATAACTTTGGACACGAGAGAGCCTTTGTCTGTGGATCTTGGAATCTTTTCCTCAACCACGGAGCCGTGCGCGCGCCACGGAGAAACAATAATGGGTGTGTTGTCATTCTGGTCCATTATAATAATATGAACTGTAACATTATTACTGAGTGGTGGGACACCGGAATCCCTTGCTTCAATGTGAAAAAGAAACTCTTTCTCTATCTCGTAGTCAAAAGTTTTCAGCGCGTAAAGATTTCCATTCTCTGGGTTGATGGAGAAAAGCATGGACATGGATGTGTTCGCAATTTCCTTTTCTAAGATAAAATACACTAAGTATTGGTTTTCGTGGAGGTCTGGATCAAAAGCTGTCAGTGAACTTAGCAGCGCCCCAGGTGCGTTGTTCTCCATAACTTGAATCGTATAGAATGACTTTGGGAATAGTGGGGCGTTGTCATTAACGTCTAACAACTCTAGCGTTATGGTTTCATTATCGAACAGTGGTGGGGAGCCCCTATCAGTAACTGTAAATGTTATGTCATACTCTGGCACTTTTTCCCGGTCTAATGGTTTTGAAACTACAAGCTCATAGTAGTTATCAGCTGACTTTTTCAGTGAAAATGGTAGGTTGTCAGAAATGTGAATGTCCACAATACCATTTTCTCCTGAGTCTTTATCACCGACACTAACCACTGCAATAACAGTGTCTACTTCCACATATTCTTTAATTGGACTCTGAAAGGACTTTATTGATATTTCTGGATGATTGTCATTCATATCGGTCACCAAGATGGTTAATTTACATTGGCTGGACAGGGAATTAGCGCCTTTATCCTTGGCTATAACCTCCATGTCATAAATTTTGAAATCCTCATAATTGATCATGGATTTGACACGAATTTCGCCATTAGTGGGATTTAAGCTGAATGTTTCCTGAGTCTTTTCTGATGTATACAGACTGAATGTGTATTCAATATCTGAGTTGGAACCTTCATCTAAATCCGTTGCATTTAATTTAACCACAAGGCTACCAATAGGCGCGTTTTCTGGTATGTTTATGGTGTAGTTGTCTTTATCAAACTGAGGTGCATTGTCATTTGTGTCCAACACGCGAACAATGATACTTGTTGTGCCAGAGCGCGTGGGGACCCCGCCATCTAAAGCTGTGAGTATCAGGTTATACATTGCCGTCTTTTCTCTGTCTAAAGGTTTTGTCAGAATTAAGTCGGCAAATTTGGAGCCATCTCTACCTGTTTGTATTTCAATACTGAAATGTTCACTCTCACTTAAACGATATGTGTTAATTGAATTTGAGCCGAAATCAGGATCAACAGCATTGTTAAGAGAAAACCTCTCGCCCGTAGAAGTAGACTCAGAAATATCTAAATGCATGGTATCTCTACGGAAGTGGGGTGCATTGTCATTAATGTCAGTTATTTCTAACTCAATGTTGAACATACGTATGGGATTCTCGATGGTTGCTTCCAATTTAAGAAAACAGTTCGAAGTCGTCATTTTAACAGGACACAGAATCTCTCGATCAATCCTTTCCAAAATGTAGAGTTCACCAGTCTCTCTGTTCACATCCAGATATTTCCTGTTGGCGATAACATCTAACCGCACCTTACGTTTCGATAAAGACTTAACGTCTAGCCCTAGATCTGTAGCCAGGTTGGCCACCACCGATCCTACCTCCATTTCTTCTGGTATGGAGTAGTGGGTAACGGCAGATGTTCTTCTCAGGCTGACATACAGACAGATAAATACCGCTACATACCTTATCCAGTGCGAGCCTCTAATAATTGACTCCATCTTTCGATTTGTCACCAGTATAGTCCACGAAAAAAGGAAAAGAATCGTGATCAAATACAACACGGGTTTCTCCCAAAATGCATCATAAAGCATAAAGCACTGATACTGGGCGTGAAATGAGCGCAACGTCCTTATGACTGCATGACGTATTGTGATGACAACTCTCGCGTAGGCCTATATTCAAGATTTGTGAGTGAACAGCGACACGTTGTGCAACAAGCCAAATAGGACATACTTCTTATGAAAATGGCCATATCAAATTTTCAGAAGTTTGCAAAATATCCACCAATACTTTTAACTCCTCGAGTTAATAAGACCTTTGATTATTCTCTGGAAATTTTGATTACACACCAACAGGTCATAACTTTGGCTTTTCTATAAAACTCCACAGTGTATATAAGATCGCAACTTCCTCTTACCTGAAGAGTAGAAGCAGCCGAATCACTGGTCTCTGTCAGGCCTGTGCTTCTCGGTAGGCTTGACACAACGTACCTCGATCCTTTTGGCACAGGCTGTCTCACAACCAGCTTCCCTTTGCGCGTCTCCGCAAGAAACATGCTGTACCAGTATGCGTCATTGGAGACCAGGGTGGAATCTGCGAAGGTTGAGTTCCTCTCACTGACCACACTGTTCCTACTTGGAGGAGCTGCTTTACTGTGTTTGGGTTTCTGACACTTCAGCACGATGGTGACCAGTATGGTGATCAGTAACAGAAATGACACTGAGCCCAGTCCGATCACCAGATAAAGATTCAAGTCCGAAAAGATGTCATATTCCAAAGGCACTTCAGTCATGTCAGCGTAGGATTTAAGAGCAGTCTCTATCGTGGAGAGCTTGATGGTCACGGTTGCTGAGAGCGCAGGCTCTCCATTGTCCTTGGCGATCACCACTAGGCGCTGGTGGCGCGCGTCTCTATAGCTGAACATTCTCATGGTCCGGATCTCTCCGTTGTACTGATCTAAGCTGAATAAAGTAGCGTCCGTGTTCTGGAGAAACTGGTACGTTATCCGATAGTTGTGAACAGAGTCCGTGTCAATGGCGATCACTTTGGCAACTAGAGATCCTTTATCAGTGTTTCTGGGGATCTTTTCCTCAACTACGGTGCCATGCGCGCGCCATGGAGACACTATCACTGGAGTGTTATCATTTTGGTCCATGATGATGATATGAACCGTAACGTTACTGCTGAGAGGAGGAACGCCTGAATCCCGGGCTTCAATGTGAAAAAGAAACTCTTTTTCCATTTCATAATCAAACGTCTTTAGTGCGTAAAGGTTGCCATTCTCTGGGTTAATAGAGAATAGCATGGACATAGAGGTGTTGGCAATCTCCCTTTCTATGATGAAATAAACGAGGTATTGGTTTTCATGGAGATCTGGATCTACAGCGGTAAGGGCAGCTAATAGTGCTCCTGGTGCGTTATTCTCAGTCACTGGTATTGTGAAAAACGTCTGATTGAACCGAGGGACGTTGTCATTAACATCAAGCAATTCTACGGTTATAGTCTCGTTATCAGATAATTGAGGTGTGCCCCTGTCTGTGACAGTAAATGTAATATCATATTCGGGAACCCTTTCTCTATCAAGAGGGGTGGATACCACTAATTCGAAATAGTTGTCTGCAGACTCTCTTAATGCAAAGGGCAAATTATCATTTATTTTAATGTCAACAACACCGTTTTCCCCAGAGTCTTTGTCACTGACGCTTACAACAGCAATGACAGTATCCACTTCAACATTTTCCTTAATTGTACTTTGAAAGGACTTCACTGAAATTTCTGGATGGTTGTCGTTTATATCAGTAATCAATATAGTTAATTTGCATTGCCCTGATAAAGAATTTACAGCTTTGTCCTTTGCTATGATCTCCATATCATACATTTTAAAATCTTCGTAATTAACCATGTCCTTTACCCTAATCTCGCCATTATCAGGATTTAAACTGAACGTTTGTTGTGTTTTCTCCGATGTATATAGGCTAAATAGATAAGTGATATCTGAATTTGAGCCTTCGTCTAAGTCTGTAGCATTTAATTTCACAACCAGACTTCCAATGGGGGAGTTCTCTGACAGTGTTATCGTGTAGCTTTCTTTGTCAAACTGGGGGGCGTTATCATTTGTGTCTAACACCTGCACTACAATGCTGGCTGTGCCAGACCGTGCAGGGACGCCACCATCCACAGCAGTAAGTATTAAGTTGTGAATATTCTGCTTTTCTCTGTCCAAAGGCTTTTTCAAAATCAAATCTGTAAATTTTGATCCATCGCGACCAGATTGTATTTCAATGTTAAAATGCTCGCTCTCACTAAGATAATACGTTTTGATTGAATTCGACCCAACATCAGGATCCACAGCATTGTTCAAAGAGAATCGTTCACCAACTGGTGTGGATTCAGATATGTCCAAATGCATAGTATCTCTGCGAAAATTTGGCTCATTGTCATTTATGTCCAAAATTTCCAGTTCAATATTAAACATTCGAATGGGATTTTCTATTGATGCATCCAGCTTTAATACACATGTCGATTTGGAAGTGCAGAGATATTCTCTGTCAATTCTCTCGAATATGAACAGTTCTCCTGTCTCTTTGTTGATTTCGAGGTATTTTTTGTTTGCAATATTATCCAGACGCATCTTCCTTCTGCTTAGTGTTTTTACGTCAATGTTCAAATCAGCAGCTAGATTTGCGACAACAGAGCCAATCTCCATTTCCTCGGGAATTGAGTAATGTGTTACGGCAGATGTTGATTGCAAAAGGCATAACATTAGAAATGCTAAGACATACCTTTGCCCTTGACGCGCGCTAATATGGGTATCCATTGTTCTCCGATAGACTTGTGCGCGCAGTTTGTTGTGGATCGCTGGATTCTGATATTCTTACCCGTAAATATCCACTCTAGGCTACCTCCACCTGCCTTGATCTAACAGCACGAATAAATTAGAGCGGTAGTCTAATGTGTTGAAGCACTGGCTTCTGCAACCGTCTCAGAAAAATAGAACGTTACCTCATGACGATGCGTAATGGCGTCTCAGGGAGGATACCAATGCGACTTTTGCTGACGAACAGCGACCCTTTGCGCTTTCACGATCTCAGTGCAGCCTTTATTGTTGTTCTCGCAAAGTTTTAGAAGCAGTCAACATATGTATTTTACATCAAATAGTCTTCGCCTGTCTATTACATAATTGCATGTATGTTGAACTCAACAGGTCTTCCCCATAAATAAAAACACCTCTGTAAACCAAACTTAGAACTGTCCATTTCTCCATACCGTACAGTGCGTGGCATCTTAATGCTAAAACTCAGTAAGATGACCCGCGTCAATCAAAAAATGATCTAATGCGCCGAATATATGTGACACATGGGTGTTGAATTGAACACTATTGAAAATTGAATATAGTGTATCTATGAAGGAATAACACATCTCTCACCTGTAAAGTAGATGCAGCTGAGTCACTGGTCTCTGTCAGCCCTGTGCTTCTCGGTAGGCTTGACACAACGTACCTCGATCCTTTTGGCACCGGCTGTCTCACAACCAGCTTCCCTTTACGCGTCTCCGCAAGAAACATGCTGTACCAGTATGCGTCATTGGATACCAGGGTGGAATCTGCGAAGGTTGAGTTCCTCTCGCTGACAACACTGTTCCTACTGGGAGGAGCTGCTTTACTGTGTTTGGGTTTCTGACACTTCAGCACGATGGTGACCAGTATGGTGATCAGTAACAGAAATGACACAGAGCCCAGTCCGATCACCAGATAAAGATTCAAGTCCGAAAAGATGTCATATTCCAAAGGCACCTCAGTCATGTCAGCGTAGGATTTAAGAGCGGTCTCTATCGTGGAGAGCTTGATGGTCACGGTGGCAGAGAGCGCAGGCTCTCCATTGTCCTTGGCGATCACCACAAAGCGCTGGTGACGCGCGTCTCTGTAGCTGAACATTCTCATGGTCCGGATCTCTCCATTGTATTGATCTAAACTAAACAATGTGGCATCCGTGTTCTGGAGGAACTGGTACGTTATGCGAGAGTTGTGAACAGAGTCCGTGTCAATAGCAATCACTTTGGCCACCAAACTTCCTTTATCAGTGTTTCTTGGGATTTTTTCCTCAACCACGGTACCATGCGCGCGCCATGGAGACACTATCACTGGGGTGTTATCATTTTGGTCCATGATGATGATATGAACTGTGACGTTGCTGCTGAGAGGAGGAACGCCTGAATCCCTGGCCTCAATGTGGAAAAGAAACTCTTTCTCTATTTCATAATCAAACGTTTTCAGTGCGTAAAGGTTGCCATTCTCTGGGTTAATAGAGAATAGCATAGACATAGAGGTGTTGGCAATCTCCCTTTCTATTATGAAATAAACGAGGTATTGGTTTTCATGGAGATCTGGATCTACAGCGGTAAGGGCAGCTAATAGTGCTCCTGGTGCGTTATTCTCAGTCACTGGTATTGTGAAAAACGTCTGATTGAACCGAGGGACGTTGTCATTAACATCTAGCAATTCTACAGTAATGGTCTCGTTATCAGATAATTGAGGTGTGCCCCTGTCTGTGACCGTAAATGTAATATCATATTCAGGAACCTTTTCTCGATCAAGGGCTGTTGATACTACTAATTCATAGTAATTGTCTGAGGATTCTCTTAATGCAAAGGGCAAGTGATCGTTGATTTTAATGTCAACAACTCCGTTTTCTCCAGAATCCTTATCGCTAACACTTACAACAGCAATGACTGTATCTACTTCGACATTTTCCTTGATTGTACTTTGAAATGATTTGACTGAGATCTCTGGATGATTGTCGTTCATATCAGTAATCAATATAGTTAGTTTACATTGTCCTGATAAAGAATTAGTGCCTTTGTCTTTTGCTATTATTTCCATGTCATAAATTTTAAAATCTTCGTAGTTAACCATGTCCTTTACTCTGATCTCGCCGTTGTCAGGATTTAAAGTGAACGTTTGTTGTGTTTTCTCCGAGGTGTAAAGACTGAATAGATAAGTCATGTCTGCGTTTGAGCCTTCATCTAAATCCGTTGCATTCAGTTTCACAACAAGACTTCCTATAGGAGTGTTTTCGGAAAGGTTTATCATGTAGTTCTCTTTGTCAAACTGGGGGGCGTTGTCATTAGTATCTAACACCCGCACAACTATGCTGACTGTCCCCGACCGTGCGGGCACTCCACCGTCTACAGCGGTGAGTATTAAGCTATGTACATTCTGCTTTTCTCTGTCCAAAGACTTTTTCAAAATAAGATCCGTGAATTTTGAACCATCTCGTCCAGACTGTATCTCTATGTCGAAGTAGTCACTCTCACTAAGGTAATACGTTTTGATTGAATTCGACCCGACGTCAGGATCCACAGCATTGTTCAAAGAGAATCGTTCACCGACTGGTGTGGATTCTGATATGTCAAGATGAATTATATCTTTACGAAAATGTGGGGCATTATCATTAATATCTAATATTTCCACCTCAATGTTAAATATTCGAATAGGGTTTTCTATTGTAGCGTCCAGTTTCAATACACATGTCGATTTTGCAAGGCAGAGGTATTCTCTGTCAATTCTCTCGAATATGAACAGCTCTCCTGTCTCCTTGTTGATTTCGAGGTACTTTTTGTTTGCAATGTTATCCAGTCGCATCTTCCTTCTACTCAGTGTATTGACATCGATGTTCAAATCTGCGGCTAGATTTGCAACAACGGAGCCGATCTCCATTTCCTCAGGAACTGAATAATGTGTTACAGCAGATGCCGAATGCAGGAGGCATGACATTAGAAAAGCTGAGACGTACCTTTGCCAGTGACGCGCGCTAACATGGGCATCCATTGTCCTCTAAAAAAATAGACTTGTGTGCTATATCTCAGATTATTGATCGGTCGATTCCGATGTTGTAATAATTGCAATATCCACTGTACTTTCGCCGGTCTTCTACTGACAACACGAATAATTTCCACCTTTATCCGTTATGGCCATGGACTAGCTACTGCAACTGCCTCAATGAATAGAGACCGTTGCCCACTTTATGACGATGTGTAATGGCGTCGTAGGGAGGATACCAATAAGACTTTTGCTGATGAACAGCGACCCTTTGTGCATTTAGAGTCTTGGTGCAGCATGTATTGTAGTCCTCAATGTCTTAGAATTATTATCAATAAATAAACACATGTAACGATCTTGAAGAGTAGCCTAGCTCTATCTCAATTTAAGTAAAGACAGGCGAAAACAAAATGATGTCAAATAAATAACTGCATGCTCGAAGTGATTTGTCAATTCGTCAGGTCCTCATCACCACCACCACCACCACCCCCAAATACATTATCTCTAAGCCATACCTTAGTTTTATCGCCAAGTCATCCACCTCTCCAAACTATAGTTCCAACTTGTTAATTACATGTCTGAATGCAATAACACCGTGACAGAAGCACAAACCCTTTGACCCGCGTCAATTCAAAAATATGCCCAGGCGCCAAATGTAAGGAGTACGCTATGTTACGCATGAATGTTGAAGTTGAATATAATGTGTCTTATGATTATGAAGGTCAAATAAATAACACATCTCTCACCTGTAAAGTGCTAGCAGCTGAGTCACTGGTCTCTGTCAGGCCTGTGCTTCTCGGTAGACTTGACACAACGTAACGCGATCCTTTTGGCACCGGCTGTCTTACAACCAGCTTCCCTTTGCGCGTCTCCGCAAGAAACATACTGTACCAGTATGCGTCATTGGAGACGAGTGTGGAATCTGCGAAGGTTGAGTTCCTCTCGCTGACAACACTGTTCCTACTGGGAGGAGCTGCTTTACTGTGTTTGGGTTTCTGACACTTCAGCACGATGGTGACCAGTATGGTGATCAGTAACAGAAATGACACTGAGCCCAGTCCGATCACCAGATAAAGATTCAAGTCCGAAAAGATGTCATATTCCAAAGGCACCTCAGTCATGTCAGCGTAGGATTTCAGAGCAGTCTCTATCGTGGAGAGCTTGATGGTCACGGTGGCTGAGAGCGCAGGCTCTCCATTGTCCTTGGCGATCACCACTAGGCGCTGGTGACGCGCGTCTCTGTAGCTGAACATTCTCATGGTCCGGATCTCTCCATTGTACTGGTCCAGGCTGAATAATGTAGCATCAGTGTTCTGGAGGAACTGGTATGTTATCCGAGAGTTGTGCACAGAGTCTGTGTCAATAGCGATCACTTTGGCAACTAGAGACCCCTTATCAGTGTTCCTGGGGATCTTTTCCTCAACAACGGTGCCATGCGCGCGCCATGGAGACACTATCACTGGAGTGTTATCATTTTGGTCCATGATGATGATATGAACCGTGACGTTGCTGCTGAGAGGAGGAACGCCCGAATCACGTGCCTCAATGTGGAAAAGAAACTCTTTTTCTATTTCATAATCAAATGTCTTCAGTGCGTAAAGGTTTCCATTCTCTGGGTTAATAGAGAATAGCATAGACATAGAGGTGTTTGCAATGTCTTTTTCTATGATGAAATAAACGAGGTACTGGTTTTCATGGAGATCTGGATCTACAGCGGTAAGGGCAGCTAATAGTGCGCCCGGTGCATTATTTTCCTTAACTGGTATCGTAAAAAACGTCTGATTGAACCGGGGGACGTTGTCATTAACATCTAGAAGTTCAAGATTTATGGTCTCATTATCAGATAACTGAGGTTTACCTCTGTCTGTTACAGTAAGCGTAATATCATACTCAGGAATCATTTCTCGGTCCAGTGGTTTAGACACCACTAATTCATAATAGTTATCGGAGGATTCTCTTAAAGCAAATGGCAGGTTTTTATTAATTGTAATGTCGACAACTCCGTTTTCTCCAGAGTCTTTATCACTGACACTCACAACAGCAATTACAGTGTCTAGTGGAACATTTTCCTTGACTGTTCTTTGAAATGACTTGACTGATATTTCCGGATGGTTGTCATTCATATCCGTAATCAATATGGTCAGTTTGCACTGTCCCGATAAAGAGTTTAGACCTTTGTCCTTTGCTATGATCTCCATGTCATACATTTTGAAGTCTTCGTAATTGATCATATCTTTAACTCGAATCTCGCCATTATTGGAATTTAAAGAGAATGTTTGTTGTGTTTTCTCTGAGGTGTAAAGACTGTACAGATATGCAATTTCCGCGTTTGAGCCTTCATCTAAGTCTGTTGCATTTAATTTCACAACGAGACTTCCAATGGGGGAATTTTCTGAGAGTTCGATCTTGTAGCTTTCCTTGTCAAACTGGGGGGCGTTGTCATTTGTATCTAACACTCGGATAATAATGCTGGCTGTACCAGACCGTGCGGGCACTCCACCATCCACAGCGGTAAGAATTAGACTATGATTGGTCTGCGCTTCCCTGTCCAAAGCCTTTTTCAAAATCAAATCGGTAAATTTGGACCCATCTCGTCCAGATTGTATTTCGATATTAAAATGCTCACTTTCACTAAGGTAATACGTTTTTATTGAGTTCGACCCGATATCAGGATCCACAGCATTGTTCAAAGAAAAACGTTCACCGACTGGTGTGGACTCAGATATGTCCAGATGAATAGTGTCTCTTCGAAAATGTGGTGCATTGTCATTAATGTCCAGTATTTCAACTTCGATATTAAATATCCGAATAGGGTTTTCTATGGTTGCATCCAGTTTCAACACGCATGCGGTGGCTGATTTTGTAGTACACAGATATTCCCTATCAAGTCTCTCTACAATGAAAAGCTGCCCCGTCTCTTTGTTTATGTCGAGATATTTCTTATTTGCTATATTATCCAGTCGCATTTTCCGTCTGTTGAGTGTATTTACATCAATGTTAAGATCAGCAGCTAGATTTCCTACAACAGAACCAATTTCCATTTCCTCGGGAATGGAATAATGTGTAACACCTGATGTCGAGTGTAGCAGAGCGAAGATGAGAAAAGCCGAGACATACCCCATGGTGCGTCGTGCGCGCTGTATAATTCCCTATTGCTTGCTGATGAAGTTAGGCGATATTCTTCAAACGACGGCGTATTGGTAGATATGGATCTTTGAATTACCATGAACATGCACGATACCTCCTCGAGAACATTGCTTTTTTGACGGAGAGCTTGGTGTATTCAAGAAATAGCGTCCGTCACAATGAAACGAGACCTCACCCTCTGCGACGAGGCGTTTAAAAAAGATAACCAATGGTGTTTAGTTGGAGAACAGCGACCCTTGGTGCACTCAGATAATCGTTACAGTCTTGGCTAGTTATTAATATTTTAACCGACACAAAATTGCCACAGTGAAAGGTCATGGTGAATAGCTCTTAGACAACATGACGTGGGACAACTACACAACGATATTTTGACTGTGCCATAGTATTATGGATTTGAAGATTTACTAAGATAACAGTTTAAGTGGTATAAGATATACAAGGAATTGAACACTGTTTACTATAAAGCCCTTACTGTAAGTTTGATATAAAGTGTGATCTTCAGCTTCCACCCCCTATAGTGTGTGTCGCTGGTTCGCGTGTAAAAGTGCATCATTCTCTGAATAAAATAAATGTGATGACGGGACTAAACCGACTTGTAGCACAAATCCTCTGGCTTATCCCATTCCAAAATTATCTCAATCATCTCAAACGGGCATCTGAATAATTTTGGTTTCAAAGCTTCAAAAATAATCATATGTCAAACATAATTATTTAACCTGAATATGATCGCACTAAAGGAGCAGAAATGTTTTTCTCACCTGCAACGTAGATGCAGCTGAGTCAGTGGGTTCTGACAGGCCTGTGCTTCTGGGTAGGCTTGACACAACGTACCTCGATCCTTTTGGCACCGGCTGCCTCACAACCAGCTTCCCTTTACGCGTCTCCGCAAGAAACATGCTGTACCAGTATGCGTCATTGGAGACCAGGGTGGAATCTGCGAAGGTTGAGTTCCTCTCACTGACCACACTGTTCCTACTGGGAGGAGCTGCTTTACTGTGTTTGGGTTTCTGACACTTCAGCACGATGGTGACCAGTATGGTGATCAGTAACAGAAATGACACAGAGCCCAGTCCAATCACCAGATAAAGATTCAAGTCCGAAAAGATGTCATATTCCAAAGGCACTTCAGTCAGGTCTGAGTAGGATTTAAGAGCAGTCTCTATCGTGGAGAGCTTGATGGTCACGGTGGCAGAGAGTGCAGGCTCTCCATTGTCCTTGGCGATCACCACCAAGCGCTGGTGACGCGAGTCTCTATAACTGAACATTCTCATGGTCCGGATCTCTCCATTATATTGGTCCAGGCTGAATAAGGTAGCATCAGTGTTCTGGAGGAACTGGTATGTTATCCGAGAGTTGTGCACAGAGTCTGTGTCAATGGCAATCACTTTGGCCACCAAACTTCCTTTATCGGTGTTTCTTGGGATCTTTTCCTCGACCACGGTGCCGTGCGCGCGCCATGGAGACACTATCACTGGGGTGTTATCGTTTTGGTCCATGATGATGATATGAACTGTGACGTTACTGCTAAGAGGGGGAACGCCTGAATCACGGGCCTCAATGTGGAAAAGAAACTCTTTCTCTATTTCATAATCAAACGTCTTCAGTGCGTAAAGGTTGCCATTCTCTGGGTTAATAGAGAATAGCATGGACATGGAAGTGTTTGCGATTTCTTTCTCTATTATGAAATAAACCAAATACTGGTTTTCATGTAAATCTGGATCTAAAGCTGTAATCGAGGCTAGCAATGCACCTGGTGCGTTATTTTCAGTGACTGGTATTGTGTAGAATGTTTTGTTAAATCGAGGAACATTATCATTAACATCAAGAAGTTCTAAAGTTATAGTCTCATTATCAGACAACGGAGGTACACCCCTGTCCGTTACTGTAAATGTAATATCATACTCTGGAACCTTTTCTCTATCCAGTGGTTTAGATACAACTAATTCATAGTAATTGTCTGAGGATTCCCTTAGTGCAAAAGGTAAATCATCGTTGATTTTAATGTCAACAACACCGTTTTCACCAGAATCCTTATCACTGACACTTACAACTGCAATCACAGTGTCGACATCAACATTTTCCTTAACTGTACTTTGAAATGATTTAACTGAAATGTCTGGATGGTTGTCGTTCATGTCGGTTATTAGTATAGTTAATTTGCATTGTCCCGACAAAGAGTTTATGCCCTTATCCTTTGCTATTACCTCCATGTCATATATTTTAAAATCTTCGTAATTAACCATGTCCTTTACTCTGATCTCGCCATTATCGGGATTTAAACTGAACGTTTGTTGTGTTTTCTCCGAAGTATATAGACTGAAAAGATAAGTGACGTCTGCGTTTGAACCTTCATCTAAATCGGTTGCATTTAATTTTACAACAAGACTTCCGATAGGTGAGTTTTCGGACAGATTGATCGTATAGCTTTCCTTGTCAAACTGGGGGGCGTTGTCATTTGTATCCAGAACCCTGACGACAATGCTGGCTGTACCAGACCGTGCAGGTATCCCACCATCCACAGCAGTGAGTATTAAATTATGAACATTTTGCTTTTCCCGGTCCAGAGCCTTTTTCAAAATCAAATCGGCGAATTTTGATCCGTCTCGTCCGGTTTGTATTTCAATGTTAAAATGATCACTCTCACTAAGATAATATGTTTTGATTGAATTCGATCCGATGTCAGGGTCCACCGCATTGTTCAAAGAGAATCGTTCACTCACTGGGGTGGATTCTGATATGTCAAGATGGATAGTGTCTCTTCGAAAACTTGGTGCATTGTCGTTAATGTCCAATATCTCCACTTCAATATTAAATATACGAATTGGATTTTCAATTGTTGCATCTAATTTCAGAAGACACGTGGCTGATTTGGTACTACAAAGGTATTCCCTATCAATTCTCTCAAAAATAAAAATCTCCCCGGTGTCTTTGTTTATCTCGAGGTACTTTTTGTTTACAAAATTATCCAAACGCATTTTCCGTCTGCTCAGTGTTTTTATGTCGAGGTTCAAATCAGCAGCTAAATTAGCAACAACCGAACCAACCTCCATTTCCTCGGGAACAGAATAATGTGTAATGGCAGATGCTGAGCTGAGAAAGAAGAAGAGGAGGAAAACCGCAACGTACCTCCTTCTCCATTGATGCGCGTTTTTACAAATATCCATTGTTATCTTGTAAAGACTGGTACAAGATAATCCAAGTTACCGCGGATGTAACTATTCAGATGCTGATATATCAAGGACAGTATCTTTATGTCGCTTATTACCACAAGCACGATTTATGTCCAAGGTCTAGGAGCACAGTCAAGAACTGACCGCCGTCACAAAAAAACCCAGCGTCGCCCTTTCTGTGACGCAATGAAAGGTTGTACAAATGCGATTTGCTGACGCATAGCGACCCTTTGCGAAATATCAACCACGGTGCAGTTCTATATGCATTCCAGTCGCTCTCTTAAATATAATCTTGAACTTTCAGAAAAGAGACTGGTCATTAGTTACTGCTAGGCAACAGTAGAGTGACAGCTATATGTATAACTTAGTTTGGGGGAGAACAGCACAGATAGGAAATAAAACTAATTTCTCACCTGTAAAGTTGATGCAGCTGAATCAGTGGGTTCGGACAGACCTGTGCTTCTCGGTAGACTTGACACAACGTACCTCGATCCTTTTGGCACCGGCTGTCTCACAACCAGCTTCCCTTTCCGTGTCTCTGCTAGGAACATACTGTACCAGTATGCGTCATTGGAGACGAGTGTGGAATCTGCGAAGGTTGAGTTCCTCTCACTGACCACACTGTTCCTACTTGGAGGAGCTGCTTTACTGTGTTTGGGTTTCTGACACTTCAGCACGATGGTGACCAGTATCGTGATCAGTAATAGAAATGACACTGAGCCCAGTCCGATCACCAGATAAAGATTCAAGTCCGAAAAGATGTCATATTCCAAAGGCACTTCAGTCATGTCAGCGTATGATTTAAGAGCAGTCTCTATCGTGGAGAGCTTGATGGTCACGGTGGCTGAGAGCGCAGGCTCTCCATTGTCTTTGGCGATCACCACTAGTCGCTGGTGACGCGCGTCTCTGTAACTGAACATTCTCATGGTCCGGATCTCTCCATTGTACTGGTCCAGGCTGAATAGTGTAGCATCAGTGTTCTGGAGAAACTGGTAGGTTATTCTAGAGTTATGCACGGAGTCAGTGTCGATGGCAATTACTTTTGCCACTAGAGAACCTTTGTCGGTGGACCTAGGAATTTTTTCCTCAACGACGGAGCCGTGCGCGCGCCATGGAGACACTATCACAGGACTGTTGTCATTTTGGTCGATGATGATTATATGAACAGTGACGTTACTACTCAGTGGTGGAATCCCAGAGTCTCTGGCCTCTATATGAAACAGAAACTCTGTCTCTATCTCATAGTCAAATGTTTTTAACGCGTAAAGATTTCCATTTTCCGGGTTAATAGAAAACAGCATAGACATAGATATATTTTTGATTTCCTTTTCTATAATGAAGTATACTAAGTATTGGTTTTCGTGGAGATCTGGGTCTAATGCTGAAAGCGAGCTTAACAAGGCCCCTGGCGCGTTGTTTTCCATGACTCGTATAGTGTAAAATGATTGGGGAAATTGCGGTACGTTGTCATTAACATCAAGCAACTCCAAAGTAATTGTTTCATTATCTGACAGAGGTGGAGAGCCCCTGTCTGTAACGGTAAAAGTTATGTCATATTCTGGAACTTTCTCACGGTCAAGTGGTTCTGATACAACAAGCTCGTAATAATTGTCTGATGATTTCTTGAGCGCGAATGGGATCCTATCAGGAATGTGTACATCAACTACACCATTATCCCCAGAGTCTTTGTCACTAACACTGACCACTGCAATTACAGTATCTACTGCCACATTTTCCTTAATAGGGCTTTGGAAAGATTTAATAGATATGTCAGGATGGTTGTCATTCATGTCTGTGATCAGAACTGTTATTTTACATTGCCCGGATAGAGAATTTGCCCCGTTATCTTTGGCAATGATTTCCATATCGTATATTCTGAAATCCTCATAATTTATAATTTCTTTAACTCTAATTTCGCCATTATTTTGATTTAAACTAAATGCTTCTTGTGTTTTCTCGGATGTGTAGAGGCTGAATGAGTACGTGATGTCCGCATTACTCCCCTCATCTGCATCTGTTGCATTCAGCTTAACAACCAGGCTACCTATTGGAGAGTTTTCGGCGAGAGTGATGGTGTAACTCTCCTTGTCAAACTTAGGGGCGTTGTCGTTAGTGTCAAGCACACGAACAATGATGCTAGCTGTTCCAGAGCGCGCTGGGACACCACCGTCTACTGCAGTTAAAATCAGATTATGAACAGCCTGCTCTTCACGGTCCAAAGCCCTCTTTAAAATCAAATCTACGAATTTAGACCCATCTCGACCCGTCTGAATCTCTATATCAAAATCTGAACTTTCCCCCAAATAGTATGTTTTAATGGAATTGCTGCCTATGTCGGGATCTACGGCATTGCTAAGAGAGAAGCGCTCTCCCGCTGGAGTCGATTCGGAAATATCTAAATGTATTGTGTCCCGTCGAAATTGAGGCGGATTGTCGTTTATGTCAACAATTTCCAGTTCTATGTTAAATATGCGCACTGGATTATCGAGAATAACCTCCATCTTCAGAAAACAGACCGTCTTTGAGGTACACATATATTCTCTGTCCATCTTCTCTAAAATGTACAGCTCTCCGGTTTCTTTGTTCACCTCTAGATACTTTTTACTCGCGATGATGTCAAGCCTCATCTTGCGTTTACTTAACGTTTTCACATCCAGTCCCAAGTCTGTCGCTAAATTAGCAACAACCGATCCTAGATCCATTTCTTCAGGAATGGAATAGTGAGTAACAGCGAACACAGATGTGAGAGTTGAAAAGACAAGAAAAATGGCAAAGACGTACCTCTCACACGGCATCATGATCATATGCAATTCCACTGTTACTCTAAAAGCTATTGCGCAGTGTCTTGAATATGCCAAGTAAATCCATCCGATGGTTAACAAACAAGACCATCACAAGTGCGTGGTATAATAGTGTAAGAAAATGCAATTTAAACGTCTTACTACTGCGAGACTGCTGCGAGACGTCCACGTTCACCACAGATAAAGAGAACGTGTCCCTGAGATGACGCATGACGCATGGCGTCAAGGAAACGATTAAACGTTTTGTTGGGAAACAGCGACTCTCGGCGTGATTGACAAGACAACACAGGGCGTGGCGTGGTGGGCGCATACATTTTATTTGCCGCTCCAGCTTCCACATCCATGAGTACAGAGTAATTAACTGTTCAAGTTTACCTGATAACTCATGGTATGGGTGTGGTTGTATTGAGCACAGCTTGATATGTTATTATTGACCTGCTAGTTATGAGGTCATATAACAGCAACACTATGTAACTGCAGTAGTAGCAAAAGAGGATGACGTTTCAGTACTATGATTGTGCAGACTTACAAGTAGCCCATTACACTTAAAATGCTTAACTAATGTATGATGTACATTATGTATGAGTGCTGTTAACTTAGGTATGAACGGCACCATAACGAGCGCATATTCAGTACATGAAATTATGGACACAAACGCAATAGCATTTAAACATTGCAATTTTGCCCAAAGAGAGAAAACAATTGGATTAAAAAAAAAGTCCAATATGCTCTTACCTGTAAAGTGGAGGTAGCCGAACCACTGGTCTCAGTTAACCCAGTACTCCTTGGTAGACTGGAAACGATGTACCTCGACCCTTTTGGCACTGGTTGTCTGACAACCAGCTTCCCTTTCCGTGTCTCTGCAAGGAACATACTGTACCAGTATGCGTCATTGGAGACCAGGGTGGAATCTGCAAAGGTTGAGTTCCTCTCACTGACCACACTGTTCCTACTGGGAGGAGCTGCTTTACTGTGTTTGGGTTTCTGACACTTCAGCACGATGGTGACCAGTATGGTGATCAGTAACAGAAATGACACAGAGCCCAGTCCAATCACCAGATAAAGATTCAAGTCCGAAAAGATGTCATATTCCAAAGGCACTTCAGTCAGGTCTGAGTAGGATTTAAGAGCAGTCTCTATCGTGGAGAGCTTGATGGTCACGGTGGCAGAGAGCGCAGGCTCTCCATTGTCCTTGGCGATCACCACTAGGCGCTGGTGACGCGCGTCTTTGTAACTGAACATTCTCATGGTCCGGATCTCTCCATTATATTGGTCCAGACTGAATAATGTAGCATCAGTGTTCTGGAGAAACTGGTATGTTATCCGAGAGTTGTGCACGGAGTCCGTGTCAATAGCAATCACTTTGGCAACTAAACTTCCCTTATCGGTGTTTCTTGGGATCTTTTCCTCAACCACAGTGCCGTGCGCGCGCCATGGAGACACTATCACTGGAGTGTTATCATTTTGGTCCATGATGATGATATGAACTGTGACGTTACTGCTGAGAGGAGGAACGCCTGAATCTCTGGCCTCAATGTGGAAAATAAACTCTTTCTCTATTTCATAATCAAACGTCTTCAGTGCGTAAAGGTTGCCATTCTCTGGGTTAATAGAGAATAGCATGGACATGGAGGTGTTTGCGATTTCCTTCTCTATTATGAAATAAACCAAATACTGGTTTTCATGTAAATCTGGATCTAAAGCTGTAATCGAGGCTAGCAGTGCACCTGGTGAGTTATTTTCTGTAACAGGTATTGTGTAGAACGTCTGATTGAACCGAGGAATATTATCGTTAACATCAAGAAGTTCTAGTGTTATTGTCTCATTATCAGATAACTGAGGACTACCCCTGTCAGTGACTGTAAATATGATGTCATACTCAGGAACCTTTTCTCTATCCAGAGGTTTTGCCACAACTAATTCATAATAGTTGTCTGAAGATTCCTTCAAGACAAATGGCAACCTGTTATCAATTTTAATATCTACAACACCGTTTTCCCCGGAATCTTTATCGCTAACACTTACAACAGCAATGACTGTACCGACTTCAATGCTTTCCTTCACTGTACTTTGAAATGACTTGACTGAAATTTCCGGATGATTATCGTTCATGTCAGTTATTAGTATAGTTAATTTGCATTGTCCCGATAAAGAGTTTATGCCCTTATCTTTTGCTATTATCTCCATGTCATAAATTTTGAAATCTTCGTAATTAACCATATCCTTTACTCTGATCTCACCATTATCAGGATTTAAAGTAAAAGTTTGTTGAGTTTTCTCTGATGTGTATAGACTAAATAGGTATGTGATGTCTGCATTTGAGCCTTCATCCAAGTCTGTTGCATTTAATTTTACAACAAGACTTCCGATGGGCGAGTTTTCGGATAGCTGTATTGTGTAGCTTTCCTTATCAAACTGTGGTGTGTTGTCATTTGTATCTAACACCCTGACGACAATGCTGGCTGTACCGGACCGTGCAGGTATCCCACCATCCACAGCAGTGAGTATGAAATTATGGATATTTTGTTTTTCCCGGTCAAGTGACTTTTTCAAAATAAGATCCGTAAATTTCGTTCCATCTCGCCCAGTTTGTATCTCTAGGTTGAAATGGTCACTTTCACTAAGGTAATAGGTTTTGATAGAATTCGAGCCGATATCAGGATCCACAGCATTGGTCAAAGAGAATCGTTCACCAACTGGGGTGGATTCAGATATGTCCAGATGCATAGTATCTCGTCGGAAATGCGGTGCGTTGTCGTTGATATCTAGTATTTCCAATTCGATATTAAACATTCGAACAGGATTTTCAATTGTGGCATCTAGTTTCAGCACACATGCTAATTCTGATTTTGTATTGCAGAGATATTCCCTGTCAATCCGTTCTAATATAAAGAGCTCCCCAGTCTCTTTGTTTATTTCAAGGTATTTTTTGTTAGCGACATTGTCCAGCCGCATTTTCCTCCTGCTCAGTGTTTTCACGTCAAGGTTTAAATCAGCAGCTAAATTTGCAACAACAGTGCCTATTTCCATTTCTTCGGGTATAGAATAATGATTAACAGTAGATGCTGATTTTAGAACTGAGGAAAAAATCAGGAAAGCAGCTACGTACCCCCTCCACTGAAATGAGTTTTTGTGGTTCTCCATTGTTCTGCGGTAGCGATTGGTATATCCACACACAGCAGACAATACGATTCACACTACATTGAACTGGAATGACAAATGTTCCGTTACCCTTTCACATTCGATGCACAAAGGCTATTTTTTTAAGAACGGGGTGCATCAGTTCGATCAGCAGTCACAATGAAAAGAGAATATCTCCTCCCTGATGACGGCATATCATGGCGTCACCAAAGGAGCGCCTAAATACATTTTGGTGATCAACAGCGACCCTTTGTGCATTCATAGGATCGGTGCACTCTGTATAAATCATTGACATATTTGACATATTTGAACAATCTTGTTTCGAAAATTAATTGTACCGTTCAGAATGACACTGTTGTATTCTATGTAAGTCTCTTCGTTTGGTTCCGTTTCACACCTTTGTAGTGTCATTGCACCCCACTGCCCATTGCACTCCTCAACTCTCGCACCAACTTACGCACTATATTTACGCAACAACCTAGCAACAACCATCAATTATGCAAAGAATTGATGACATTTGGATATGAAGATACGTGCCTGTGTTCAAGTGCTGCAAATGTAAATTAAGGAAAAGCACCTCTCACCTGCAGTGTAGATGCTGCTGAATCGCTGGTCTGTGAAAGTCCTGTCCCTCTGGGTAAACTGGACACAATGTATCTGGACCCTTTTGGTACTGGCTGTCGAACAACTAGCTTCCCTTTCCGCGTCTCTGCTAGGAACATGCTGTACCAGTATGCGTCATTGGAGACCAGGGTGGAATCAGCAAAGGTTGAGTTCCTCTCACTGACCACACTGTTCCTACTGGGAGGAGCTGCTTTACTGTGTTTGGGTTTCTGACACTTCAGCACGATGGTGACCAGTATGGTGATCAGTAACAGAAATGACACAGAGCCCAGTCCAATCACCAGATAAAGATTCAAGTCCGAAAAGATGTCATATTCCAAAGGCACTTCAGTCAGGTCTGAGTAGGATTTAAGAGCAGTCTCTATCGTGGAGAGCTTGATGGTCACGGTGGCAGAGAGCGCAGGCTCTCCATTGTCCTTGGCGATCACCACCAAGCGCTGGTGACGCGCGTCTCTGTAACTGAACATCCTCATTGTACGTATTTCTCCATTATATTGATCAAGGCTGAATAAAGTAGCATCCGTGTTTTGGAGGAACTGATATGATATCCTGGAGTTGTGCACAGAATCCGTGTCAATGGCGATCACTTTGGCCACAAGAGATCCCTTATCAGTGGATCTTGGAATCTTCTCTTCGACCACTGAACCGTGCGCGCGCCATGGGGAGACGATAACTGGAGTGTTGTCATTCTGGTCCATGATAATGATGTGAACTGTCACGTTACTGCTGAGTGGAGGAACGCCGGAATCTCTGGCCTCGATGTGAAAAAGAAACTCTTTCTCTATCTCATAGTCAAATGTCTTTAACGCGTAAAGATTCCCGTTCTCTGGGTTAATGGAGAACAGCATGGACATGGACGTGTTCGCGATTTCTTTCTCTATGATAAAATAAACTAGATATTGGTTTTCATGGAGATCTGGATCAAATGCCGAGAGGGAGCTCAACAAAGCGCCTGGGGCGTTATTCTCTATTACCGGAATGGTGTAGAATGATTGTGGGAACTGAGGCACGTTATCATTAACATCTAGAAGTTCTAATGTAATTGTTTCATTATCTGATAAGGGTGGGGAGCCTCTATCGATTACTGTAAAAGTTATATCATATTCAGGGACTTTTTCTCGGTCCAATGGCTCAGACACAATTAGCTCGTAATAATTGTCTGAAGATTCCCTTAATGTAAAGGGTAAGTGTTTAGGGACATAAATGTCAACTACACCATTGTCCCCCGAGTCTTTATCGCTAACACTCACTACCGCGATAACGGTATCTATGGCCACGTTCTCTTTAATAGGACTTTGGAAAGACTTAATTGATATCTCAGGATGATTGTCATTCATATCTGTGATCAGAATAGTTATTTTACATTGGCCTGATAGCGAATTTGTCCCTTTATCCTTTGCAATGACCTCCATGTCATAAATTCTGAAATCTTCATAATTGATCATTTCTTTAACTCTAATTTCGCCACTATTTTGATTTAAACTAAACGCCTCTTGTGTTTTCTCGGATGTGTAGAGGCTGAATGAGTACGTGATGTCCGCATTACTCCCCTCATCTGCATCTGTTGCATTCAGCTTAACAACCAGGCTTCCTATTGGAGAGTTCTCGGGGAGAGTGATGGTGTAACTCTCCTTGTCAAACTTAGGGGCGTTGTCGTTAGTGTCAAGCACACGAACAATGATGCTAGCTGTTCCAGAGCGCGCTGGGACACCACCGTCTACTGCAGTTAGAATCAGGTTATGAACAGCCTGCTCTTCTCGGTCCAAAGCCTTTTTCAAAATTAAGTCGACAAATTTAGAGCCATCGCGACCCGTCTGAATCGCAATATCAAAATCTGAATTCTCTCCCAAATTATATGTTTTGATAGAATTGCTCCCTGTATCGGGATCCACAGCATTGCTGAGGGAGAAACGTTCGCCAGCCGGTGTAGACTCAGAGATGTCTAAATGTATAGTATCCCTTCGAAAATGAGGCGAATTGTCGTTTATGTCTAAAATTTCAAGTTCAATATTAAATATGCGCACAGGATTGTCGAGAATAACCTCCATCTTGAGAATGCATGCAGTAGCAGTCTTCATGCTGCATAAATATTCCCTATCCATTCTTTCTAAAATATACAGCTCGCCAGTTTCTTTGTTCACATCCAGGTATTTTTTATTCGCGATGATGTCAAGCCTCATTTTGCGTTTACTTAACGTTTTAACGTCCAGTCCCAAATCCGTAGCCAAATTAGCAACAACTGAGCCCTCTTCCATTTCTTCGGGAACGGAATAGTGAGTTACAGCAAGCACAGATGCTAGAGTTGAAAAGACGAGAAGAAAGACGGAGACATACCTCTTCCATTGTAGGACGGCCGCCATTGTTATTGTTTCACCTTTTTGCGCAGTGTACAAATGAAGAATACAATCCCTCCAGTGCTTAACAACGTCCAAAATCACAGCGGCGTGACATTATGTTTTAAGAAGGTATAATTTAGCCGTTTCAAAGACTGTTCGGAGACCACGATGCTCACAACAGACAGAACGAGAATGTGTCTCTTTATGACAAGACATACTGGCGTCCAGGAAACGGTTATGCGCTTTGCTGGTGAACAGCGACTCTCAGCGTAACTGGTAAGACAATACAGGGTGTATATGGTACTACATAGTGTTAAATGATAGCCACAGAACGTTTCTGCTGCCCCAGTTTACTCAGCAAGTCAAGTCAAGTCAGATTTATTTTTAAAGCGCATTTAACATGCACATAGTGCAATCCAAAGCGCTCCACAAACAAGACACATAACAACAAGACACAAGATGCCGGATGGAGCGGCGTAGTCGCCAGCGTACCCATGACATCAAGACAAGACAAATACATTTTAAAAATAACAAATACAAAAAAAGCTGGACGGAGCGGCGTAGTCGCCAGCGTACCCGTGACACCAAGACATACAAGACAGACAACAAAACAAATAAAAAAAGAAAATATATTTTAAAAGGGGAAAAAGTGATGTTAAAATTAGTCCAATTTCCAAACCAGCTGAAAATGTCCAAGGGCAATGATGATCCGTGAAAACTGTGCACAGAGCTGCCGAGCTTCACAACCGATGCAATGCCAACAAAGTTCTTTAGCAACTGACCAACCCGGTGAATTCACTGGCAGTCTGGAGATAACGTTAACGTTAGAAGCTAGGCCTGCTAGACTGCAGTCTGGAGATGATGGAAGCAGCGATCGTGTAGATCCGCAATTCGGTGGACTTAACAGCGACTGTTTGTTGCTCCGTGAGAATGCAGCTCTTCACCGTTAACGTTAGTCTGCAGTTGGCAAGGCAGCTCGCAGGTCAGCAACAGCTCGGCGGCCACGGTAGATCTTTCGCAGAGTAGAGCCTAGGTCCGGCTGTCCCGAGAGATCCCTTCGACCAGACAGTGAAGTGCACTGTTCACGGATGGATGGAAGGATGTCAGAGGCCCAGTTAGTCTGCAATTGGCATGGCAGCTCGCAGGTCAGCAACAGCTCGGCGGCCACGGCAGATCTTTCGCAGAGTAGCCTCTGTCCAGCTGTTCCGAGAGATCCCCTCGACCAGACAGTGAAGTGCTGCACCGCTCACGGATAGATGGAAGGATGTTCGCTAGCCATAGCAAGCTCCCAATGGACAAATGTCAACGACATCAGCTGACTTAGGAGTAAAAAGGACTAAGAATAACACGAAAACTATCAAAAATAGCGTAAATAAATAGGGAAAACATTTAACTAGACAAACCAATACAAAAAAATAAACATGACAGTACATAAAATTACGAACATTACATAAATGAAGAAACTGCTAGCAAGAACACCCCTTGTTAGCAGTTTACTTCAGAAGGTATTGTACAGATGTGATAGCTGCTAGTTAGTATTGATATAATAGTGTTGACCTTGTAGTTGAGTAAAGCCATGGAGAAACAACATTAGACAATATAGTTTCTACCACACAATGACGCGCTCCTGTAGTGGAAAACTTAAAAGAAACGGATGGCATTTCAGCACTACCAATGTGGACAGCGTCCGTTCAAAACGTCACCACAATGCGTCTGTATTTCTGTGTAGTTATATGTTATATGTCTGACATGATGGTAGGTGTAAGACTTAGGAATTGTAATGGGCAATGAAAAAAATCACTACTAAGAAGGTATATTTTACAGTGATAAACAACAGTAAGTAGATGTTACATTTTACCTGGAGCGTAGAAGCAGCGGAATCGCTTGTCTCGGTCAGACCAGTGCCCCTTGGAAGGCTGGACACGATGTATCTCGACCCTTTTGGAACTGGCTGTCGAACAACCAGCTTCCCTTTCCGTGTCTCTGCTAGGAACATACTGTACCAGTATGCGTCATTGGAGACGAGTGTGGAATCTGCGATGGATGAATTCCTGTCGCTGATCACACTGTTCCTACTGGGAGGAGCTGCTTTACTGTGTTTGGGTTTCTGGCACTTCAGCACGATGGTGACCAGTATGGTGATCAGTAACAGAAATGACACTGAGCCCAGTCCAATCACCAGATAAAGATTCAAGTCCGAAAAGATGTCATATTCCAAAGGCACTTCAGTCAGGTCTGAGTAGGATTTCATGGCCGTTTCCACTGTAGACAGTTTGATGGTGACTGTGGCAGATAGACCAGGCTCTCCATTGTCCTTTGCGATGACCACTAGCCGCTGGTGGCGCGAATCTCTGTAACTGAACATCCTCATGGTCCGAATCTCTCCATTGTACTGGTCCAGACTAAATAAAGTAGCATCCGTGTTCTGTAGGAACTGATATGTTATCCGAGAATTGTGCACAGAGTCTGTGTCAATGGCAATGACTTTGGCCACTAGTGATCCTTTATCAGTGGATCTCGGGATTTTTTCCTCCACCACAGAGCCGTGCGCACGCCACGGGGAGACAATGATAGGAGTGTTGTCGTTTTGATCCATTATAATAATGTGAACTGTTACGTTACTGCTCAGTGGAGGAACACCGGAATCTCTGGCCTCTATGTGGAAGAGAAACTCTTTTTCGATCTCATAGTCAAAAGTCTTTAGTGCGTAAAGGTTACCGTTCTCGGGATTGATGGAGAATAACATTGACATTGATGTATTTACAATTTCCTTTTCAATAATAAAATAAACAAGATACTGGTTTTCATGTAGGTCAGGATCCAAAGCTGTCAGCGAGCTTAATAGGGCTCCGGGTGCGTTGTTTTCCATAACAGGTATAGTATAGAAGGACTGGGGAAACCGAGGCGCATTGTCATTGACGTCCAGTAGGTGGACAGTTATGGTTTCGTTATCAGTCAGAGGTGGTGTCCCGCTATCAGTCACCACGAGAGTTATCTCATATTCTGGTATCTTTTCACGGTCTAATGGTTGTGAGACTATAAGTTCATAATGGGACTCGGATGTCTTGTTTAAAAGAAATGGCAATTGTTTGTTTATCGTGAGATTAACTTTGCCGTTGTCGCCAGTGTCTCTGTCACTAATTCCCACTAGTGCTATAACTGTACCAACGGCGACGTCCTCTTTTAACGTGTTCTTCAGAGATTTTACAGTTATTTCTGGATAGTTGTCGTTCATGTCGGTTACATGTACCGTTACTCTGCACTGACCAGTAAGAGGAACAGGACCGTTGTCTTTAGCCTCAATGTGCATCTCGTAAATTTTCATATCCTCGAAATCAATAGTGCCTTTCACAGTTATTTCACCTGTGGTCGGATTAAGAGAAAACATCTCTTGAGTTTTCTCAGATGTGTATAGAGTGAAGTGGTAAGTCACCTCTGCGTTTACGCCCTCGTCTGCATCAGTTGCGTTCAGTTTAGTTACTAGAGTTCCGATTGGAGAATTCTCACTCATATTTACAGAATATGCATGACGCTCAAACTGAGGGGCGTTGTCATTTGTATCTAGCACTCGAACAATGATGTTCGCTGTACCCGAGCGGGCTGGGACTCCGCCATCCACAGCCGTGAGAATTAAATTATGTACAGCCTGATGTTCGCGGTCTAAGTCTTTCTTCAGAACTAAATCAACATACTTTGTACCATCACTGCCAGCGTGAATATCAATTGTAAAATGTTCGCTTTCACTGAGTCGGTACGTTTTAACCGTATTAGAGCCAACATCCGGGTCTATTGCGTTTGGTAAAGAGAATCTCTCTCCTGGCATTGCTGACTCTGAAACATCTAGCTCCACTCTGTCCATTCTAAAATGAGGCGCGTTGTCATTAATATCCGTGATTTCTAATTCAATATTGAATATGCGCAGTGGGCTTTTAATTATTACGTCCAACTTTATATAACATGTTGTCTTCTGACAAAGGTTTTCTCGGTCTATCTTTTCGTTAATATAAAGTTCTCCTGTTCTTTTATTAACCTCTAAATATTTCTTACTGTGTAAAAAGTCCAGCTTTACCTCCCGTTGTGCCAGATCGCTCAAGTCCAGTCCCAAATCAGCAGCCAGATTGGCGACCACGGATCCTCTTTCCATTTCCTCCGGTATGGAGTAGCGGGTCACAGACAAAGCCATCCACCACTTCGTGCAAAACACAAAGAGAAACGATAAATACATCCTTTCCAGTTCCATGATGAAGCATGAAATTAACTCCTTGGTGTGAAAACAACCGTGTGAGTTTCCAGAGTTATCTTCTTCAGATAAATTTGTAAAAGAAGATGCCGGATGGTTCACACTGAAAACCAGGCATGCTAGTCTCACAACAGAGTAAGGTAGATGTGGCTGCTTTCCCTGTTAAAAAAGGAAAAGTGTTATGCCATTTACTGGCGAACAGCGACACGATGTGACCACAATGAACACTTCAGAATGTTTGTTATATCACGTCACAAACGTGCGCAGTACGCAACAAGACTGCATTTTCAGCACCACGACGATGGACAGCGACTAGTCTGGCATTTTGAGTTTAAATGGCAAATCACCTGGGTTCAGTTTTAAATTTAGCTTTTAAGAAAGGGTGACATTATCAATGACTGTTGTACAAACTTTTTTATACAGCCTTTTGTCCTGTGTCGTCCCTCCCTCTGGTCACGTTCTGACCAGTTCCTTCCCACTGTTAGCCATTCTGACATAAATACAGCATGAGTAAGGAAGCCAGATTAGGGACATTACAAATGCATTTAAGGCCACAGAGGTTAACGTAAATCTGTAATGGGATAGCTGAAAGGCCTGACAATCTCCCAAGGGAGTTGGGAAGGGATATCCTCATTTCCTCATGTACAATTACAAAATAGTGTTTTTGCCTCAATTGGTGACATCTGTCTACAGAAATATGCACATATATCACATATTTGTTGTCTACAATTTAACTGGTTGAGCAAAGTGTTAACAATTAATAATATTATAATAATTAGTTGCTACAGTTTTGGAAATGCTGTTTGTGTGTGTGTGTGTGTGTGTGTATAAGCTTTATTGCAGACACAGGTCCATATCATACACACACATGATACATAGTATAAAAAGGAGATACAAAATACATAGAAAATCACATATTAGCCTATAGGACATACAGGCATTTGCACCAATGCCTTCTTAACCTAGAAGTGAATCTCGAGCAGCTTTTCAGAGGGCTGACTAGGGCTTCAATTATGTGGTTCTCTGACTTGTCCAGGCGGCACATAAAGCTAAACATCAATTGTCTTAGAAATGCCTCACAGGTAGGCACTCTAGTGGACACAAATAATTGCCTGGCACTGTGCCACCTAGGGACACGAAGCAGCAACCTCATTGCATCATTGTATGCTACCTTAAGCCTCTGCATACTTTTCTTCTTATAGTTAGTCAAGTCAATTCAAGTCAGTTTTATTTTTAAAGCGCATTTAACATGCACATAGTGCAACCCAAAGCGCTCCAACAAACAAGACACATAACAAGACCAACGATGCCGGATGGAGCGGCGTAGTCGCCAGCGTGCCCATGACATCAAGACATGACAAATACATTTAAAAAATAACAAATACAAAAAATGCTGGACGGAGCGGCGTAGTTGCCAGCGTACCCGAGACACCAAGAGTTAGACCACAATTGAGCAGTATATAGTGGTGTTATGTAAGTTCTAAACAGGGAGCACTTCACAGAGTCAGAGCACATAGAAAACTTCCTTATAAGCATGTTAGCTTGAGAATACATTTTACAGCGCTGTCGGTATAGATCTTTGTCATCTGTCCAATCATCAGATATGACATGACCTAGGTATTTAACCTCCTTACACACATCAAGAGGGCTGTCTGACAAATAAAAGGTCGGGGAAGTTAATTTCCTGTCCTCAGCACTTTTAACTATCATTATATGGCTTTTCTTAGCATTATACGTTACGTCATGGTCAATGCCATACTGTGTGTGTGTGTGTGTGTGTGTGTGTGTGTGTGTGTGTGTGTGTGTTTGTTTTTGAGTGTGTGTGTGTGAGAGAGAGAGAGAGAGGAGAATAATGAGAATGTGCATGCCCTGAAACACACAGACTGAAAAAATGCTTTGAAAGACAGAAATGTTTTATTTGCTTGCATGAGTGGCGTGGCATGAAGTGAGAGAGTAGCATCTCTGCACATTGTTCTGCAGTGGGCTGTGCCACAGATTCTCAGTAGGATTTTGACCAGCCCCTTAGATACAGAGATTTCTATAAACAGAGAACTTTATGTCATCTTAGGGTGCATCTCATTTTGATTGGTTATGGTCAAATAAATGGCACCTCTGTAAATGTAAATCATGTAAATCAGGTTTCTCGGTCAGGTATATTTGCTTATACAAGGACTTTGGTCTCTGCATTTATCCCATCCGTGAATTAGTGAACACACAGAGCACACAGTGAACACACAGTGAGGTGAAGCACACACTAACCTGGAGCAGTGAGCTGCCTTGCTTAAGCGGCACTTTGGGAGCAGTGAGGGGTTAGGTGCCTTGCTCAAGGGGACTTCAGCCATTCCTACTGGTCGTGGATCGAACTGGTAACCCTCTGGTTACAAGCCCGAAGCCCTAACCAGTAGGCCACAACTGCTGTAGAGGGGAGCAGGGCATGTTGTCAAACTTTCCAAACTATTGCACCAAATGAAAGACTGTGCTAGCCTGGTAAACCAGACCCTGGAATCTTTCAGATTAAGGGTCTGGCCACGAGTAATGAAAATGGCCCAATTCGAGGGGCGGCACCAAGCATGCATTTGAAACTCTCACTGCACGCAGTTGGATAACGCTACGACCAATCACAACAATTCACGGTGTGACGTATCCAGTTCTTGCAAAGGAACGATTTGAGGGCGATTTTCTGCTCCTCTTTTAGTTGAAAAGCCAAATCTAAATCCTTTATTGTAGCGGCCAAAGCCGTTTCAAACAACTGGTGTTCATCGGTAGCTATCTTGCAATGTTTTCTAGATGATTCCGGACGTCGCAGCACCGTCGTCATCAGTGCAGCTCGCCTTTGTCCCGCCTACACCGATTTGATTGGTCTCTCTCGCTCGAGAGGTAGAAGAAATTTGGATCATTGCTCGTGGCCAGAGTATCTTGCGGGCACAATTCAAATTGTGCTCTCGCGAGAACTCTGGATTTCCAGGGTAAGACTGTGCAGTGTGGATCTTGAATATTATTATGCAGGCACGTAAGGAAAGCTGGCTCTGTAGTGGGAGCTGAACTGGAGTGCATCACTTCAATATCTGACAAAAGAACCCTGAACAAACTGATCAACATTTTGGACAATGAGTGTCATCCACTCCACAGCACTATTATAAAGCAGAAGAGCCTGATCACCTGGAGACTTCACTCACTGCCTTGCACAACAGACAGACTGAGGAAGTCATTTGTCCCCAGAGCCATTGAACTGTTCAATGCTTCACTTAAGGGAAGAGGAGAGATAGACTTCTCCTCATAGTCTGTCTGCCTCTCCACCCTCTCCATGTTTGTGTACTGTCTGTCCACTAGCCACTTTTTACCACTGTCTTACTGCTTCGCTGTTTGCGTGCTATATTAGCACATATGCATAACCCCTCCCTCCATCCCACAGCCGGATTGTTGTCACACTTATACCTTATACCTTTACTTAATATAGTTATATATATAGGTTTTCTATAGTTTTTTTTTATATTACCTTGCCTACTCTCTTATATGTCCATATTTATTTTATGCTGGTCTCTAGACTTATTCTTGCACTGTTGCACTGTTTGACTTACTCATTTGCACCATCACCATGACACTCACTCTCACAGAGCACCTTACCTTACTATGCACAGAGAATCACAAACTCACTCCCTGCCTCAGTCATTGCAAGCGTCTCATGCCAAATCACCCACTATGTGGTTACTGTTTTAGACTTGTTTTAGATTTAGTGTTATTTGTATTTTAGTATATTCTTTATCTTCTACTGTCCTTATTGCTTGTTGTGTTTTTTATATTATATACGTTTAATTACTTTTTCTGCTGTTAGTGAATGTTGTGTGTGATGTCTGTATGCTACTGAGACCTTGAATTTCCCCTTGGGGATCAATAAAGTATCTATCTATCTATCTATCTATCTATCTATCATCTATCTATCTATCTATCTATCTATCTATTTATCAATCAATCAATCAATCAATCAACGTGTGGCAACTTAACTGAACTTAACATCCACCCTGAACATAAAAGTAACAAATCACTTCTCAAAATATATGGCACACACTATCATAACTAACCTGTTGAATGCAGGAAAAAAGTTGAAGAAAAAGTTTGAAATATAAATACCTGGCTCCATTAAACAAAGTTTTATTACATGAGATGTCATATTTTTACATTAGAGGGGGGAATTGTACATTGATTAGAGATATTGAGAGATGTTAACTCAGGGGAGGGGGTTTCAGATCTGAGAGAGTGACCACAGTATTGGAGGAATTAACAGTGGGACCACTTGTAGGAGTAAACTTGTGTTAACTTGTGACATTGCCTCACTCTCTCCTTTTAGACTAATTTGCCTGTCTAAATCTGGAACACAAGGGTCTCAATACCTATAAATGTAGTATGTTTTACTTTTCAACTTGTTTACATGTAATGTTAACAGACAAATTCTGATTAAATAAAGATGTGTTTTGCTTTCGGGAATAAACTTCAATATGAGTGTTTGCTGTATGTGTAATTGTGTCTTTTGTAATTGAGGAAATGCTCATGACTTTCAAGAGTTTTTTTTTTTTTAATCAGACACGGTAAATTAAAGACTGATATGCTTGAGGACTAACTTGCTTAACATGCTTAGTTTTTCTTAAAATATAATATTCATACACTGTAAAACCCAACTTGCTGTTTGAACTTAAATATTTATGTAACCATGCTGCGAAAGAATTTTATGTTACGACAACAAAGACAATGGAGTTAACTCAAATAAAACTTGCTATTTGACTCAACTCAACTCCAGTTTGTATGACTAGATAGCTTTAGTTGATATAACTTGATATCTTTAGTTCATTTAACTTCAGCACTTGATATCTTTAGTTAATATAACTTGATTACTTTAGTTGACATAACTACACCACTTAATATCCTTAGTTGATATAACTTGAAACCTTGAGATGATTTAACTTCAGCACTTGATACCTTTAGTTGACATAACTTCATACCTTTAGTTGACATAACTTCATCACTTGGTAGCTTTAGTTGATATAACTTATCCTTAAGCTACTTAAGCCTTTGGATGATTTCACTGCAATGCTAGTGAGTTACATACACCAACTACTTAAATGTAATGTAGTTCTCACCCCACACATCTAATACAATTTAACAATTAATACTGCCCAATATGTTTTATTGAAGATATAGCTTCATAAACCAAAAACACTGAGATCCAACTCAAGCCTCTTTAATAAAAACAGTTGAGTAAATACAATTACTTTTTGGAACAAATACTTATTTTCTATCAGTTACACACCCCATGAAGGCTTGAATTCATGAAGATTGTTTGTTTTTGCATTATTGAGCCAATAATTTGATTCAAGAGTGAAGACTCACATTGTCTCAATTAGGAATGCAACAAAAATAAAAAATAAATGAATTGAAGGCTTCATGAGGTGTGTAAGTGATAGAAAAGAAGTCATTTTTTGAGTGAGCTACTCCTTTAAAACAGTACCAACACATGATGTCATCAAAATGGAACATTTGTACCATCTCACTAGGTGTTATCCATTATTTAATGCATCCTATTTAGGCAATCACCAATACTAAAATGTATCTTGCATTGTAAGTTATAGAAATTTAAGGCAACATTTTAAATTTTGATGACAAATGTTTTGGCATTAAACAATGTGCAGCCAGTTACAAATAATAGAGCAATTAACCAAATAATAAAGTGCATCACAAATAACAAGATTGATCACATACACACTGTGGATAAAACCCCAGTTCGTGTTACCTTCCCCCAAATAAATCCATACTGTGTGTTTTACTGTCCTTCAAAATTAATACACACGAGTGTGTTACCGTGTCCCCAAAATAAACACACCGAGTGTGTTACTGTGTCCCCCAAATAAATCCACACCGTGTGTGTTACTGTGTCCCCCAAATAAATCCATACCTTGTGTGTTACTGTGTCCCCCAAATAAATCCATACCGTGTGTGTTACTGTGTCCCCCAAACAGTACACAATCTATAAGACGTCTAACAAAAATAACAAAAGTCCATTTCTCAATCAAGTTCACATTTTGTTCACATTTGGGCAAAGCTTAAACTCTGCTTTAAGCTTACATGGTTTTCCTCAAGAGTCTGTTTCTCAAGCCATGAACCAACGCAGTGCAATGGCCTCCACCAATGTCCATGAGCACCTTCTGAATGACTTCAAATGTGTACCTTGTGTCTTTGGGGTAGTCAATGTTCAGTGCGTAGAGCAGACCCATCAGAAGTGCCACAGCCGTTGGAAAATCACTGAGCGACGGAAGGATGATTTCTTCCTCAATGACCACAGCGAAACCAACAGTATCATTCCCGTCTGCCACCACGAGGATGCCCACAGTCATTCCTCTCGTCATGTCCTCCTCAGCAACTGTGGCCTAAAAAAAAATGGACAAACATATGATAAAATAAACCTTCATTGATTCTGTTGTTGTGGCCAAAACGGCATTAAGACACCAGTGGTTCCTAAACATTCTCCCCGGAACCCAAACTAGTGAAAATAGCTGACCTGCAAGATCACAACACTTCACAATATTGATTAAAAAATTTTTTTTTTAAAAAGCACAATGTGAGCTATTGAATACTTAAAAACCTATTTTTAAAGGCAATTATTAAAAAAACAAAAAACAAATAACACCCAGTGTGAAATGAGCAGTGCTTTCATTAGGCCCCTTCAGATCGTAGGGCCAAAGCCAAGCTAGCCACCTTCAGATCGTAGGGCCAAAGCCAAGCTAGCCAGGCCGTGCCAAGGCTAATTCCTTTCGCACCTTTAGGTGCGGGTGCTAACTGGTGCCACTTGGGGCTATAGACCCCTGAATTCTGGCCCACCCAAAACGTTAGGCCACTTGGCTCGACGACCTGAAGCCGGCTACTGAGTTAATTTATGTGCCACAGAAGTTATGTGAAGCCTGGACAATGACATTGAGGCCATGCTGGTATGGACATACACACATGTTGGAGCGGTTAGCGCTATAGGGCTATTTACTCCTGATTGGTCCCAACCCGCTGTTTAGGTCCTAAAATACAGGATATGTACATGTAAGGGTAAATCCATAAGAATGGGGGGGGGGGGGGGGGATGATCTGCATTGACAAAATATAAAATATACCTGAACTTTCTTGTAAAAGTTGGACGCAACATCTTTGAGGTAGTGGGGGAGACCCATCAGCACGATGGTCCTTTTCCATTGGTTGGAACACTAAAAACAATTGACAATACACAATCAATGGAACAGCTTCAATCAGATAGCATCAGAAGAGAGTATTTAACAGTAAATAAAGTGTGTGTGTGTGTATGTGTGTGAAAGTGTTAAATACTGTAGCTCTATGTTCCTAATATACCCATTTCATCCAACCAGAGAGAGACACAGATACAGGATAAACAAGTGCAATTATAAGTCATGAAACAAAGAAAGCTGCAGACAAAATTGGAAAACTATAAATTTGAAACTGATAAAGCGTTTTTTTTCCTGGTTGGATGACACCATTGACCCGTGTGAAAATAAGTTTGCTGTTTATTAAAGAGAGACAGGAACTGGGAGAACCCTGTTACTGAACCAACACCATGTAGTAATATTTACTATAATAACTTTTGTTTAAACAGAAAAACATATTGTTTAAAATATCACACAAGCCTACTTACATCACTATCCAGTGTTGTCAACAGCTTCTTCAGCTCCACCACACTTGGCTCTGTAGAGATCAATAAACCTCTGCAGATACTTGTCAAGGCCAGCAAAGAGACAGCCTTTCAGGTCAACAGTGGTGAGGCGAGCAAACTCGGCTTCAATCTAGTAGGCATAAAAGAAGCAAATAACAAGCCGAGGGATTCAATAGCACTGATATTTATCATTTTAAAGTCTTCATGACAGCAGATATTAGCAATTGTTGTTTAACACAGTTATTTTCCTCAAGCAAACAACAAAATAGCACTGTATTACCCCCATGCTTTCTACTAGGAGGCGACCAGTGTTGAGCATAAACTAATTCATTTTTCTATTAACTCTGAACTTAATATATTTTTAACTAAAGAACTTGAACTGACTCCCAGAGTTCCTCAGCTTCTAAACAAAACTGTTAATGAACTGAACATGAACTAGTTCAAAACTGAATTGGTGAAATATGAACGTGAATTCTTTAATTTTCTTTTGAACGAACTGAACTGAAGTGTGAACTTTGCCAACAGTGCAGGCGACCCTATCGGTTGAGGGTTGAGCGTGTGAAGTGGCTGAAACGCATGTCACATGGCGAATAGGAGTCCCGCTAACCCACTCTGAAGTACACCGAGCGTCATGTTTCAGGGCTAGCTAGCCGTGTCCTAAAGAAAGCTAACCGCAAACAAACTAAATAAACGGTCTCCTGCCCTGGGCTTAATGATTTCTCCTTTCGAAATCGTTCGACGAATAATGTCTAGGGCAGCTAACTCGGTCTGCTACGCTGTTAGCTGCTAGCTATACTGTGAATTTCAGCCAGCAAGTTTTGCTGTTACGTTTTCAATAAACGGGGCAACACAATTTCATCAAGTAAAAAACGTAAAACATGTAAAATATTACTTGCAAGTTAACATTTACACTCACCTTGTAAAAATAATATGATGGGTATCAGCAAGGGCGTCGTAGTGGGGGGACAAGTGGGAATAAATTACCCGGGCCCCAAGTAGGGGGAGGGCCCCTAAGGAGTTGAATTTTATTTTCCTTAATAATAAATAATTTCCTTAATTTAAAGATCTTAATAAATGTTATTAACTAATATAGATGCAAATATTTCGGGTAAATGCATCAGTTGATTGATGTATTAAATTGTGTCCAAGCCAACATTGTTTGAGGGCAGGCACCCTCTCCCTTGCACAAAATGGTTCAGTCCGCCTTCCCCTGCTAGGCGCATTTTTGAAGTAACGTTCATTCTGCCGAAGCGGCAATGCAGACGGTCAACGGTGTGGAGATGTCTAAGTCTAAGAAAGCTAAATCCGGTTCCCAGAAAAGAAAAGAGAGGCAAGAAAGGGAGAAAAAAGAAATGAGGGAAAACAAGTGTTAACAGCCTTCTTTCCCAAGAAAGGTGAGCCCAATGTGAAAGCAATAGTCTACAAATGAAATGAACTCCTGAAGGTTACAAAACACTTCAATACCACCGGGAATCCGCGATTATCAGTGCTAAAACAGCATTAACACAAAATTAGAAATAACATGATGCCTGATTTATAGCCTACCACAACATTTCAATAGCCTACTAATTCGAAAATTATTATGAGCTAGTAGCTTAACTTAGTAGGCTCAATGTTATATAGGTTCATGAGGAAAGGCTGTCAAATTAGTAGCAAAGCTAACTTGTGAAACGCATCACACTCAGTTTCAGATACTGTCACAGAGGGTGATGCAGCAGACCTCTCACCATCTGATGTAGACTTGAGACAAGGTGAGCCTATAGTTTAAAATGAAATCACACGAAAGGCTATGTATATTTAGCAACACTGTCATGCTCTGTCTTTCACTGTAGTCTAGTCTAATTAGAGTAGACCATTTTTTTGCCAGAACCATTAGAAAAATAAAATGTTCTTATGTTTTTATGAAGCAAATGAAAAATGAAAATGAAATTTGAGGACATTTTACACAGAATATTTAAATATTAAAGCATGTTCAGTCACATCCATAAGGCTACATAAGCTGAAACTGGTTACACAATGAGTCAGGATAGATTGAACAGCCTTGCCCTTCTCTCCATTGAAAGTCAGTTGGCAAGAAAACTGGACTTTAAGGACCTCATCAAGGATTTTGCCACCAAAAAGACCCGTCAGTGGGCACTAACTGGAGTGTAAATTTCAGTGTTTAGCACTTTGTGGAAGTCTGTTTTTTTAATGATTTTTTTTTCTTTCATTGAAATGAAGCATTTTGTTAATGTGGCATTTTTCTTTAATATGCTCCTTGATAGACAGCTGTTCTCTTCAGCCAAAAGTGTTCAATTTGTATAGATAGCTGTTCTCTCAGTCAAAAGTGTTCAATTTGTATAGATAGCTGTTCTCTCAGCCAAAAGTGTTCAATTTGTATAGATAGCTGTTCTCTCAGCCAAAAGTGTTTTCATTCATTTCATGTTCTAGCTTTTAAACATTCTTCAAATAAAACAGAAATTCAGTGAAGTCTTGGGTAATAAGATTATTTTCTGTTATACAGTACATATAAGAGTTGTTAGATTAATTCAATGTGTGATTAGATAGTAGTTAGTTGTGAACCTCATGCTTCATGCTTACAGCCGGTGGTTGGTTGGTTGGTTGGGGGGGGGGGGGGGGGCCCATGGCCACCACTTGTGCATAGGGCCCAGAATTTGCTGCTACGCCCCTGGGTATCAGTCTCTGGTGGTGTTGTTCCACGAATTTCCATCCATTTCACTCTGCACCGACCGTAAGAACGCGCGTAAGCCACTACATGATGACGCAAGACGCAAAACGTGCTACACGTGATGCTGCACAAGTTGGCAGTAGTCAACTCAACTTGACATTTATTATTAACATAACATGGCTTTTCATTGAGTGAACTTCCATGTAGTTGAGATGTTTTCAATTGATTATTTTAAGTTAAAATGACTATTTGCACAAATCTGTGTTGTATTGAAAAGGAAAAATTAGTTATGAAAACAAACAAGCAACATTGGGTTTTACAGTGTAGATTTCTCCTCTAGTGGCATTTACAAACTTTCTATGTTCTGCATCTTTCTCCCTTTTCTATTCCATACTTCCAGTAGGTCTTTGTAATATTCATCTGACCCCCTGCCACCACCTGCTGGGCTTGCACGGCAACTGCAGGGACATGGGTGCAGACAGTCTGGCTGAATGTAGCCTTTATCTGTTGAGGTGGTTAATGGACATAATTGTCAAATCCAGTGACATTTACACTACATAATCTCCCAATTATTTTAATAAAAAAAATATTTAAAGTAAGAAATACAAAAAAAATACTTTAAAAAGTATTTCTGATTCTAGAAAGCTAGTTTTAATGAATGAATGAGTGAACAGAAAAGCACTTTGAGTGAACAGAAAATAAATAATAATAAAAATTAATAAATAATTATGTCTGGTCTACTCAGTTCATATTTGCCCCTTTTATTACATACCAAACACAGTACACATATAGAGCCTGCAGACTTCACAACAACACTTGATCCTGAGCTGTTCTTTGACCCTTATGCATTATTTTACTGAAACAGAATGTGATAGGATAACAATATTAGCAATATTATAGAACGTTTGGACATGAGTAGCATGAGTCTTTGGAAACCAATGTAATGCCTACCATTAAACCTACCAGTGAGTGAAACAGCAGAATTTTTTTTTGTGCAACAGATATACTGTTTACTTCAAACAATAGTAACTGTGCAATGACCATGTATTTTTCAGAGATTACACTTTCAGCACATATGAATTTGTATAATGACATGTAACACTAGGCTTATTTACCTATGAATCCCAGCTATTGATGTTGCATTTTTAATTAGCAAGATATTGTAATAAAACATTTATATGACAATGATTCTTTTTTGGAAGTGACCCTGATAAAATCCCATAATGCCAGCATTCATCACTACGGTCACAGGCTACACATTGCAGTGTGGGTTAATATGAGTACTGCTGATATATATGACCTAATATGTGATAACTATCAGTACTATACTCATATAGTGTATACTGGCCATTGCAATTAGATTCAGCCCTTTAAGTAATTCGGTGCTCAACAATACCTCAGACAACTATATTGTTGCAGCAAAGCTGTTTTCCTATGTAGCAGGCCCATAGCCTCGACCATGCTGACACTGTTATTATGTAGTTATCTTTCGAAATTGAACTTCATAACATGACAGAGACCCCCTTCACATTACCAACCTTCACCTGAGCTCATCTGCTTTCACCTGCTTTCATCCTCTTCAGGCCTGTGTGGCGTTTCAGTCTAAACGAGGCCCACATAGAGCCACAGAAAAAGCTGCTGTTGAAATCCCACTTGGAGGAAAGAGAAAAGACTTGCCATGAACTGTATGAGACAACAGCTTTTGAGTAAGTGAGCCTAAATGAAGCCTGTCTTCTGTAGGTTATTGCAGCCACTACCACAGAGTGATACACTCAGTAACTGCAACTGACACCTGGCACAAATGGGTAAGCTCAACAAGTCTGGTACAATAAAGTATTTGAACTGGATGCTGCAGTGAAAGATAACAGTTCACAATCCATATGTGTATATCACTTGATATGAACCTGAATTCACACTGTTGAGGACAGATGACTAAAAGACTACATTCATGAAATGCTGAAGCTATTTTTAGCCATGTTTGTGGGACCCTCCACCATGTATTCATATCATAGCACACCATTACTGCAAGGCATTGCAAGAGGATTCTATGTAAACAGAAGAGAATGAAGTGCCAAATGGTCAAATAAATGTGCATGTAGACAATAAAAACACTTGCTTGGAGATATGTATTTTGTTATTTCTTATTGTGAGTGAGTGAGTTTCTTTTATTTTATTAAGTATTTAGTGTAAATGGTATTATGGGAGTTGCTTTTTTGTTTGTTTTACCTTTTTAGAGGTTGTATCATAGCCATTAACACATGTTGGAAATACATTGCTGGAGTCATCCAGGTGAGTCTCGTATAATGCTATAGTGACATCCACTCAGTAAAGTGGGTATTGTATGGAAATTGACAGTGTTATCATTCTTTGCATGATTCCTTATGAGCATGTTTGTCAACTTCTCATATCAATCTGGACTAAAATACAGTATAATTCCATTTTCCACTTGTCGGTTGAAAACATTTCATAGTCTTAAATCTCATGAATTAGAGTCCAATTGTTGACAGACTGCAGTTGTCCAGAGACAACTGACAGAAATTCATACTTCCATAGTGGTCTCTTGAACTGTGTGTGTCAGGTGATCATGTTAGAGGGCCAAGATATGATGACCCTCTAGGCCTTATATGAAAATTTGAAGTACACTGGGGGCGGTGGTAGTGTAGGTTAAGGAGCTGGGCTAGCATGCAGTAGTCTGAAAAGGTTGTGGGTTCAATTCCTCCTTCCTTTTCCTTCCTTTTGTTCAATTTGCAAAATCGGTTTGGATAGCAGCGTCTGCTAAATGAACAAATGTAAATGTAAGTAAATCAGACCGGTGTTTCTTAAGTTATGTAAGCGGGGACACACACACACACACACACAAACTTTTTGGCTCAAGGGCCACATTGGGTTTTGAAAATTGGCCGGTGGGCCGCACAACACAATACAACACTGGGCCCAATTGAGGACCAAACAGTCCTGTTTTGCTGCCAAAGACAAGTTTACTTCAATGAAGACAATGGCATATGTGGGTTGCTTTTACGAAAGCAGTCCTCCAAAATCAACAGTAAAATTATACTGGTGTGCTGTTGATTTAGTTTAGTTATGCAGGTGTGTAGTTTAAGGATTATGAAGGCAATTTTCAAAAGGTGGCGTTTCTAGGACATTACTGTAGGTACCTGGATGAATGCAACTCCATATTATCTCCTCTGCTTTATATGACAGCTGTAATCATTTTCCAGTTCCTGGGAGTGTGAAGTGTGTTCATGTATTTATAGTAGCCTATATTTATGGAGACCAGACAAATCTTGAGTGCATTTGATTTGATGTCAGCCAGGCTACCTTTACAGTAGACTCTGTGTGGATATGCCTTTTGAACTTCAGCTGAAATAGAAACCATGCGTTTCATAATGATTCGTGATGACTGAAATAAAGATTATGTCACAGAAATGAGATGTAGATACACTTTCATCCCTACCTTCACCACACTTTGAGGGTTGAAATGATGTGGCTAAGAGGACAGCTGAGGACAGCCTGGTGTTAAGTAAGTTGGCAGGCAGAGCTAGTCTTAAACTGAAGCAAAGCCCAACATCAAACAAGATCAGCTGTGCTAGCAGAAGGTAGTCATTAAATCCTCAGTGTTGGAGAGCAGTAGTAAAAGGAGTAATAAAGGAGGAGGGTTATAGCAGGGAAGTGGCAGCCCTATCAATAGTGTTTGTGCTCATAATAGTAGCTGCAGCAGTGGCTGCAGTAGTAGTGGATCTGGGAGTGTAGAAGGTAGTTTTGCAGTGGAGCCAATTCGCCATTATAATTAACAAAAAGTAGTAAAGGGCATCACGCTGAGCAAAAGAATTATCACCATTGACCCATGCCCATCACATTTCCTGCACTAAAACTTTTAATTTTTTGGTTCATCAAGTTTAATTGCCAAAATCCAAGAATATTACCCTTACTCCTTCTTTTCTTTATATGGCAAAATGCTGCCCTCTAGAGGCCACTTTTAGTCCCTGCCTTCTCCATGTGTATCCTGACCAATCTCCCTCTGTGACATCAGAATAATGAAAACATAATTGTGTGTAATAAGTAATGATGGAGTTTTTAATAGTTAAAGTCTACAGGCATAACCAAGCGAGGGGAAGTTGCTCATACACTGCACATGTAACAATGGGGAAGTGAAAACACTATTCTTCAATGTGCACTGTATCAATGTGCTCCAAGTAGGTGGAAGTACAGTCAAGCTTTTACATTCAAACCATTTACGCAAGTGTAAGACTTGTTGCTACTGTATATGTAACAAAATAATTACATTGTGTGCATGAAATACATGGGCCATGGAATAAGAATGCGATTTTATGGTCTCCTTTGGCCTGATCTTGGCTCTTAAGCTCAAGTCACAAACAAAGGGAGCACACTGACAAATCTGCACATGCCCTGTACGGAAGAAATCTCACTGTCCAAAATGGACAAGTATGGAAATGTAATAGCATGTTGTGCAGTAAGCCTCTGAGCAATAGGTTTCCAGTTCTATTAACTATCCTATTTACATTATTGTTAATTCAGTAGTTAGTATTGATTCTGTTATTACCTCCGGCACTTATTGGAAGTACATCTTGAAACGGCAACATATAGGCCTATGTTATATTCTACCAGTACTAAGTATGAAGGATGCTATAAGTATGATATTAAAAGGTTCTAAAGCCTGTGTGTATACAGTATGTGCACGTGCACCTCTCCTTACATGTTTTCTCACTGTTGACTGAAACATATTTAAGCATAATTATGTGTGTGTGTGTGTGTGTGTGTGTGTGAGAGAGAGAGAGAGAGAGAGAGACAAAAGGACAGCAAGGACCAGTGAAAGAAATGGTTAGAGCCGCTACTTAGTAACCCATCCGACTTACTTTACAGTCCTAATGGCAGATTTGCTGCTTGGAAAGAGAGCTAACCCAGTTAGGAGTTGTCTCCAGAACAGATCTGGCCCTGATCTGGCACGAGATCACATGACCAGAGTCAGATGCTGTTTGAGGTTAAATGTCAGGGACAAGTGCATAGAATGTTCCCTATAATAATCATGTCTTTAAATACATTCGACCTGAATTGTTCCTAAACCCCTACAGCAATTATTCGCTGACTTCGCCATTGTCAAAGGGGCCATTCTTCCGCATGGCCGCAGTCTTTCAATGCATAAAGTATGAGCTTAAACAATTTGCTGCTATGCCTCTGGTTCACTGGCCAAACGGCTGGTGAACTTTAGTGTCTATGAAGTGTGTCGACACCATGGAGACCGTTTCCTCATTAATGTCCGTAATCTAAGGGGACACGCGGCACATCTAATTACCCCTCTCAATTGGCCGATACTCATCTATTGACATTCTGAACTCATTTCCCAGGGAAATTAAAAGGAAAAGGGCATCGGCGAAAGAGAGCGGCACCGCACAGATTGCGTGCAGGTGTGGCATTTTGAAGGAGCGACTTAATTCCCTGACGCTTCATTCGCTGTTTCGTCGTCTTTAATTAAAATGGTATTTCCAACAAGGAGTCTCTGTTTGTTCAGTTAATGAACCCAGACAATTCTCAGCGGGCAAGAAAAGGGAATATAAGCAATCTGATTAGCATATGTTAGCATTTACAATGCGCACCAGAGGAAAAGCCTTACTTACTTACACGTTCTTGTTTAGTGCTGAACCCTCTGTTCTTGCTGACTACGTCCAAAAGAGCGCAGTAAACAAATTAATGGATTGTACTTCTAGAAATGTAGATTATCTTGCAACAAAAAGAACATAAGCGTGCATCAACACCAAAACAAACAAATAAATCAAAGTAGGAACAGGCGACATCATGTAGTTGACTGGCCTATGACCTACCTCAGAATTACCATATTCATCTCGTTAGAAAAACCTTGCTAGAATCGTATCAGAAAAATAGTTTATTTTCAGAGTTGTTTGTACATGTGTTGTATGGTTGGCACATTCTTAAATGAAGTACCATGACGTCACAGGTAAACGTTTATTTTCGCAAAAACTTGCACCATGAAGAGACTGGATTTTGATGTCAGCTAGGTGGAATATTTTAGTATTTTTATCACGTTTTATGAAATCAAAAGTGATTTCCCTATTCAAAGTGATATCTTTGATTATCCAGACTTTACAGTAAAAGCAACTTGGTCATCTTGATTGTCAAAACAATAACGACATATAATAATAATAATAATAATAATAATACACTACAGTGAGAGGTGTGACACTTTGACAATCATAAATCAGTAGCAAAACATGGAATGTTTTTTTTTGTTGTTTTTTTTCACAAGAAGATTTGACCCATGTGAATATGCTGGACATTGATTGACATTCAAATATGAGCATTAACTGAACTTGTGGAACTGTATAACCCTCCTGCATTCAGTATCCAGGGTTGTCATGGTCTGAAACTGTGAGAAGAACACACTTTATTCGAACCCTTATAGGCGCTTCTGATACTGGCACCCACTCAGGAAATATAGGCCCAAGCTCTTTAATAACACGAAATGATAAGATAGCCTACTTGAAGATAATCTTCATATAAACTAAAGAGCACACTTGCAATTGGAACAGATGATTCTGATGTCTCTTCCACCAAGTCAGTAAGCTCAATGCCATCATCTATAAATATGATGAGACAAATACATATGTAAACCAAAACATGAAAGGTGCATATCAGAGCTGCTGAACACACATCCTCAGCTCAGTGTCCACTGTGTGAAGCTCGACCACTGTCCTCACAGAGAGCTGCTGCTCTGTGTCTCTTCCAGAAGGTGGAGGAAACCCCTGTCCGTTTCCCTCGTCAGGCTCTGCCACCACCACTAGCCTGTGCGTCAGCCAGGCCCCACTAGTTGTTGTACAGGTCATTGTTAATGACCTCGGGTGTGGGCGTTTCATCGCGCTGCTCGTAGTGGCTGGCGTGGAAGCGCCTCTTCTTGCCGAAGGTGGAGAAGGCGTTGTGCACGTCCAGCTCGCTGGTCCGGTGGCTGGGCCGCAGCGTGCACACGGCCGAGGGCGTGCCGGGGATGTAGACGTTGTGTTGGTAGTCGGGCGGCGGGTGTGGTGGCGGGTGGGGGGACGGCTGGGTCTGCTGGAGGGTCTGCTGGAGGGTCTGCTGCTGAGGGGGGGTGTAGCGAGGAGTCCAGGCCCGCGGGGGAGCGCCGACGTTAGGGGGCGACGTCCTGTACTCTGTCGTCGGATGGTGCAAGGTAGACGTAGCAGAGTGGTCAACCTTGGGACCTGTGTGGACAGAGACAGTGCCACTTGAGTAAACCAGAAAACGGGTCAACAGCATGAAGGAGGAAGAGTTTGGCAAGCACTTACCACGCATATGGTTCCCCCAGGTCCAGTACTGGCCTGCCATCGGGCTGACAAAATTTTCTGGGTCGGTTTGCATTGCCTTGCGCATTAAAGTCCCATCCATATTGATAGAGTTGTAGCTATAAATGAGAATGAGGGCAGATCAGTCATCCATCCTTCAGTGTGAGCAGAAAACACCATATCCTAACAAGCACTGTTAGTGATTATGTGGCATGCATCTGTGCATTACCTTTTAAGTGAGGACGTTTGATTCTTTGTGAGAGGCCAGTCTGTATTTGGTTGCTTCAGCTGCAATAAGGGATAGAACTGTATCAGTAAGACGTATATCCACTACGTTTTAAAGAGCTCAACACCCACTAAAGCAACAAAATAACCTAAAGCTTAAGAAAAGAGCAGCGATAAAGACGTTGACTGCCTCCCTGTGGCGAAATTTTAAATGGCATTTGCGCCTCTTTAGAGGTGGTGCTTCGCTTGGCATTTTATTTGCCTTTCAACAGTTGAGGAACATTGTGTTGGTTGTTGGTTCAGGCTTTGTGGTGTGCATGGGCGGCGGGTGGGGGCATTTATCCCCACTATAAGTCGCTGGGCATGGATTCCACGCTCTAATAATTCACTTAAGCCGTTGACAAGGAGAATGCAATGTTAGCTTATTAATAGAATTGTTATTCACACCACCTTCCGAAACCAATTAGAGTACCGCTGGGATGAAACGAGACATGATTTTAATCTTCAAAGGAAACCACTCAGCAGCGGAAATTAATAATAAAAACGGTTAATTGTGGGGTGGAATCGATTTATTTTAAGTTTTGCATGATTGCAGAATAGCCTACAATGAGACGATTCTAAGCAGCGGTTCTTGTGGATTAAAATAAACTTTGTTTTGCTTCTTTATGAACCCTGAAAATGTTTTCAGCAGTCTCAGTTGAACAAAACTAACTATTCAGTTTGCTATTTTAAGACTAGGCTATACTGAATTCAATTAGAAGGTCTTTACAGCCAGCCATTCAATGTGTTCATTCATGTTGACTACTTACTGTATAATGCAAGGTTTAATAGCCATTATTTTACCAGTTGTCAGTTTGCAGATAGGGGCTAGTTGAAGGTTCGCCTAATCATGATTGAAATGTCCATTTTTATATATAAATTAAGAAAATGATATAGACTGTTCAAGTGAACGGTCTAATTAACAGGCGAAGCTGTCCAATTTCACCTCTATGAAACAGTTAGCAGTAATTTACATTTTACGGCCTGATACTTCCATCTAGTGGATTCCACAAGCACAAACCACATAGATTGCCTGCCTGCCTGTTTCTCTCCCTGTCTCTCTCTCTCTCTCTCTCTCTCTCTCTCTCTCTCTCTCTCTCTCATACACACGCACACACACACACACAAACATCCTCTCTCTCGCTTTCTTCCCACCGCCACCCCCTCTTTCAAGCGTAAGGCGTCCTCCTTCACTCTCCTCCTCACATTCCGTAAGGACAACGCAGACGCATCTACAGTCGCGACACGTCCCAGCCGGCTCCTGCGCTCCCCCTTAAACGCTCCAACTCCCATTTTTCATCCATTATAGACGGATCCAGCCCGCGTTCGCGCACTATTGTACGTCGGATAATGGCTCTCTGTTGTGTGCCTGTCTGTGTGTGTGTGTGCGTGTATGAGTGTGTGTACATATGTCCTTGAGGTTTAGTTAGCGAGAGCTCCCATTACCTGAAATACTTATAGTAATCGAAATACCAGTTGGAAATGTTATCAGTACATCGTACATATAATATTCTCTAGAATGTTTATTTGAGAATAAATATGCTTACAGAGATTTTTTTCATTATTATTATTTTGAACTCTAACCAATATATTTCATTGAAGAACAATACTATAACATAGTCTACGACCTACAAGTGTTTTATGATATTTTCTTGCAATGTGCCCTTGTAAGCTATGATGAGGTTATTTATAGTTAAGTAATTGACGCGTATTAGAAACAATATATAGTCTATTTAACATTTTGAACAAACTTGCATCTGTGTGCATGCTGTTATTCAAAGCTTAACTGAATGACACTCGTTGTCCTTCATTTCACAGACCTCAGTTCAAGCTGAAGCTGTTGGTTGTGAAGCGAGTGGAGTGTCAGACTCGATCTAGCGTAAAAGTGCGTAGCCCACAAGACACAGTCGCAATTGATCGACTTGCGAGTTTTGATGAGCTATTCATAGACTTGAAACTAATTAGTTCGAACTTCCACCAGGACTATAAGGTGCAAGAGCGTGTCATTTCGACATGAAGGAACAGGCTCACATTCAATGTTATATACACAGTAATTAGTGTCATATACACTATAATTAAGCTAATATAAGCTTCTGAGAACAGCATTAATAACGCGTAACAAACCATTAAACACATTTTAATAAACCACATGTATTGACATAAATGATATGATGACCTTAGCTAATCATAAATAGGACGCAAAACGACTAAATGTTCTCTCTTACCTCACTGGGAGTAGTTGCTCCATTATTCCGGTTTTGCGCGTTCCATCCAAGCGTATCAGCACCCTTTGGATTGGCATTGTTCCTCGGCGTTTCGGGACTACACGGCTTCAGGAACATGAAGTCGCTTTTGGCCGATTCTGGTGTCAGACAAACCTTGTAGCAGTACGCTTGAGACAGTGTGTTCGTGCTGTTCACCTCCATACAGTTCGTGGGCACTTTGGCGCCTGTGGAGATCTGTAGATTTAAGTTGGATTTTTTGAACACTTCAGTCGGAGGTTCTGGCTCTATACCACAACAGGCGGCTCCGACTGTGGATAGACCGAAGCCGTTGAGCGCGTCGCGATCTTTGTAGCATTTGACAGAGGCGAGCACAATGATTGCTATGAGGAAGATGAGCGAAATGGTGCTCAGTGACACGATTAGGTAAAGGGCGAGATTGGACGGAGGCTGCTGGTTTAGAGTGAGGTCGCCGAAATCTGACAGGGATTCCGGCACGTTGTCCACCACTGACAGAATGATGGAGACGGTGGCCGAAAGGGGCGGCTGACCGTTGTCCTTGACCAGGATGACAAGTCGCTGCCTGGTGGCATCTTTTTCAACGAAGCGGCGAATTGTCCTGATCTCACCCGTGTAAAGGGCAACGCTGAAAAGCCCAGGATCAGTCGCCTGGAGCACTTGGTAAGACAAGCGCGAGTTTTGCCCGGCGTCAGCGTCTATTGCCGTGATTTTAGCGACTAGGTAACCAGCATCCACTGACCTGGGGACCATCTCTGTCGCAACCGTGCCGTTTTTTGGCAGTGGCGAAATGATGACCGGTGCGTTGTCATTTTGATCCAAAACGAATACATTCACAGTTACGTTGCTTCGCAGTGGCGGAAAGCCAGCGTCCTGTGCTTGAACTCTAATCTGAAAGTTTCGGAGCTGTTCGTAGTCGAAGGAGCGCAGCGCGTAAATGTTTCCGTTATCCGAATTAATGGAGACGTAAGTGGACACTGGCATGCCCTGTATCTGACCCTCCAGAATGGAATAAGACAGATAGGCGTTCTGATTGGAGTCGGGATCGAAGGCAGTCACCGAGCAAATGGAAGCGCCAGGGGCATTGTTCTCGGTTACATAGACAGTGTAGGACGGCTGAACAAAGCGCGGCGGGTTGTCATTAATGTCAGACACAGTAACAAGGATGTTTTTTTTGGTCGAAAGTGGCGGCGAGCCCAAGTCTTTCGCGGTCAGCGTAATGTTGTACTCTGCCACGTTCTCGCGGTCAAGAAACTCACTAGTCACCAAAGTGTAGTAATTCTTAAACGATGAGTGGAGCTGAAATGGGACGTTTCCTGGAATTTCGCAGTCCACATTTCCGTTCTCGCCCGAGTCTCGGTCCATCACGCTGATAACGGCGATCACAGTCCCCGGTGGCGCGTCTTCCTGAACAGGTGTAGACACGGAGGTCAGGATGACCTCGGGTGCGTTGTCGTTTACGTCCATAATATCTACCAGCACTTTGCAGTGCACAGCTACGGCAGAGGGACCCTTGTCTTTGGCTTGCACGTATAACTCATATACGCTTGCCTTTTCATAATCCACAATCCCTTTTACTCTGATTTCTCCTGTGTAGGAATCCACGTTAAACAATTCACGCACTTTTAACGGTGCGTGCCCACTGAAAGAGTACGAAATCTCGCCATTGGGACCCTCGTCGAGATCTGTGGCATTAAGTTTGAGCACGAGTGTGCCTCTTGGAGCATTTTCAATAAGGCTGACTCGATAGACAGACCGGTCGAACACAGGGACATTGTCATTTGCATCCAGCACCGTAACTGTGATTTTTGCTGTTCCCGAGCGTTCGGGAGACCCTCCGTCCACAGCTGTCAGCACCATTTCGTGCGCCTTCTTTTGCTCTCGGTCCAGCGGCGTCTCTAACACGAGCTCCGCGAACTTACTGCCATCATTGCGCGTCTGAATATCCAAGGCAAAGTGCTCGTTCGCGCTGAGTTGGTATGAGCGGAGAGAGTTGGTGCCGACGTCCAAATCTTGCGCGCTCTCCAGTGGAAAGCGAGAGCCCGGCGCCGCTGACTCCGTGATCTCCAGATTGAATTCGCTCCACGGGAAACTAGGAGCGTTGTCGTTCACATCCAAAATTTCCACCTCTACACGGTAGAGCTCCAGTGGGTTCTCGATGACGACTTGCAAGTGCAAAAAACAAGTTGGACTTTGCTCACACAGTTCCTCGCGATCAATCTTTTCATTTACAAACAAAATACCGTTTTCTAAATTCACCTCTAAGTATTGTTTCTTGGCGCCTGATACTATCCGGAACCGACGTGCTGACAGTTTCGCTACGTCTAAGCCTAAGTCCTCTGCAATATTTCCGACGAATGCCCCGTGTTCTAGCTCTTCTGGAATTGAGTAGCGCATTTGCGCAAAAACCAAGTCCATTGCGCCCGTGCACAGAAACAGGCAAAGCGCGTGTCTCACTAATGTCCATTGTGTCCTCGAGGATCTCCGGTCCATATCAGCGACTCCAGTGCACAAATTGAATCCTCAGTAGCGCAAAAGGCGCAAAGATAAATGCTTCATCTCCATGGTTAGTTTTGTAAAGTCTGTCCAGTGTTTAAGGGAAAGGAATTACGAAAGCATTACTAAATAAGGCGCAACTATTTATATAAAAAAACAAAACCGCATAATGGCAACTTTGTGAAAGCTCAAATGGAATGAAAGCGCTCTCTGTTGTGCTCCCCGCGTGGAGCAGCAGCGGTGTGTGAGCGGGGAGAGCTCGCGCTTTGATTTTCCAGTGTATTAGACATTATGAGGAGCTGTGGGAGGCGGGGGGTGTCTTCGTGCAGCTTCGTATTGGTGGAAGGCGACATGAGTTCTGACTATAATTGCTGTACTGACACTTTTAACCCATGCATTGCTTAGTCTTTTTTTTTAACCGCGGGAAATGCAAGCAGACCGAGACTGACAGCTAATGTGATGACAAATTCGAATTAATGAGAAATTATATTTCTTCAAAGCCTCCCTTTACTTGAATTGAGATAGGCCCTTTTAATTTCATGCTTATTTCTGTTTCTAAACGTGGTGACTCCAAGCTATATAAAACACAATTTTGGCGCTTGTAACACACCCTAGATACAACTGAGAAGACAAGATCACCAAGTAAATATTTGTGTGAGAAACAACTTCGAGCAGATGTTGAGCAACGCAGTGGATTTACCAGATTATGTCCTCGAAGTTATTGTTTTGATCAGACAAAAGGCCTGAAATATGTGTCAAGACAAAGTAACACATGTTTGTGCAAGTGTAATCTGTATTTTCTGGGATAATCCAAGTAATTCCGACTATAAAACCACTTATATCCCGAGCACATCCCCCATGCATATTCAGCGAAGACCGTCCTCAGAAGGGCATTCCAATTACGACTGTGAGCTGGTGGGCAAATAGCAGCACACGCACACTCACCCCATCCAACACACACACACATACAGAGAGAGAGAGAGAGAGAGAGAGAGAGAGAGAGAGAGAGAGAGAGAGAGAGTGTGTGTGTGTGTGTGTGTGTGTGTGTGTGTGTGTGTGTGTGTGTGCTGTGCCTTCCAACACATGCCTCTCAGGGCCTTGAGAAGTTGGTCACACCCAAGGCGCCCTTCTTGGTCTCTGTCACCCCTTTCGCCCACTCCTGTCCCTTCAGTGAAACTACTGACAAAAAGTCCGCAGGTTTAAGTGACCAGAAAACATAATCAGTTCGCAGACTTAACCTTAAGCAGATGGTTAAGCTTCTGCAGAAAATGATTACATTTCTAAAACAGGCGTTGCACGGGTTCCCTCTCTTCTTTTTAATTAACGGACTGGAGGGGATTAGCGCTCGCCTATCCGGGATCAGCCGTTTCCCGACAGAAGAATACAAATGTTTTTCGATAAATAATCCCACAGCTCTCTGCGGCCGCTCCGCCAAGGTCCCTGGTGCCCGTTACATTGAGATGCATTACGTGCGGATTTAAACCATTCTCAGCCTCTTGGCCGATAGTCCATGGATTGGGCAACATAATTTATGTTAACAAGTTACTCGAGTGCAGTCCACAGGCCTAAATGAAGGTCAGGGTAGAAAGAGGTAAATAAGGAGCAAATCACCTACTTTTTATCTGAAACTTTGTTTTCTACACCCCCTACTTTGGGAAAATGCAGGGCTCCATTTTGTCTCGTTAAAACACAATCATTCACCCCAAAGTAGACATCACACCGGTTGCTCACTGTGTTGGCTAATTATTTACCGTTTAATTAAAGCAGCGAGGGAAACAAAAAGTTCACCCCATTCTCGATGCGTTCTCTTCATTCCAAAAATGATCACAGAGCGCCATCTTCTGGATGTGAACACCAGAACCCTTCACCTCTCCAGCTGTAAATTGCAATGCCAAAACGACTGATTTCATAATATGAAGGCCCACAGCTAATTTTTTAACCAAACGTAATTTGCTGGCTGGGTGGCATTTTATTTCTACATCACGTTACTGTCATATGAATATGGCATGTGGATTTCGGAGGACGACCACTTGGCCATTTAAAACGAAAGTAGCAGCCCCTATTCCATTAATACAAAGAGTAGGGAGCATGCATTTTGCAAAGTAATTATAAGAAAAGAGCACTAATGCAGTCATTTCGGTTTCCGAATGCAGGTGAAAGACTTTCCATTTTGGTTGCAGCCGGAATCAAAACGCTGGACAGCGCCCGAGGTTCGAACCTGCAGCCTGCAGACCTATAGGTTGGGCTCTTTGGGGAGAAGTAACCTCTGAGCTAGCCAGTGCCATATCTTGCATGTGGTAAAATTACATTTATCATTGACATAGGCGTATACAACTAGCCTACGCCTACGTGTTTACAGTGGGTAGTCTATCTTAATATTAGACCTTTGTGGCCCTGCTTTTATGTTGTTGCCAACTAGTGTTAAACGAGTTTTCACATGACATCAGTATTTATATCGCTGTCACATTCAACAATATATCACCAATACATCATTGTTTTTCATCTGAATATTGGGAAAGACTATTTTCTCAATCATAGGCCTACCTTACATTTTTAGAATGCTTGCCTTCGAAAGTAAAACGCTAGACAGTGTCCACGGTTTGAACAGGCGGCCTGCAGACTAACATCATGTAGCCTACACTATTCGTAGAACCGAAGTAACCCTTGAGTTAGCCAACTCCATATCTTACAGGAGGAACGATTGCATTTATCATTGACAAAGCCTACCTTACGTAACTGGCCTTCGCCTATGTGTTTAGAGTGTGTTAGTTGGTAGGCTATTGGTTTGTATCCAAAAGTTGATGGCAACCGATGTGAGGCTACGAGTTCTCACATGACCTCGGTGTTTGTAAACCGAAAACTCAAAAAGTAGTTAAAGTATGCGCGACATCTGAGCACCATTGAATAACTATAGCCTACTTCCATGCATGGTCTTTGTGCGCCATCTACTGGCAGTTCAAAGGTACTGTCACAGAGCGTTGGCTGCAGCTTGCAGATCGGGGCTGGGCTCAATGTGGGGCGGAGCGCAACGTTGAGCTCAGCCCACCTTCAGCACGTCTTCTCACGCATGTCCGTAGGGCCTACCTTGTTTCCTACTGTCCAAGTTATATTTCTCAACATCATCTCTAGAAAGAATGCTTAAATCTATAAAAGCATTTCCTCGACTCAAACCACGGAGGTTAGACTCTCGCTGCAGGCTAACAGTAGCCTACTACTGGGGTAGCCTATAATGAGTAGGGGAGAGGTACAGTAGCGGTACAAATGTATCAGTGTTTTATTCTCAAGATATGGTGTAGCTACGGAAACGTAAATACATATCATGTAATTATGTAGAATCTTGCAGCCATCCAAATATGAATGGTCTACTTAAATACGACCAGAGATATTAAGAAAAAGGTGCAACATTCAAGCATTGCGATTTTTTATTGATTCTTTCAATCGCATTGATTCTTTCAATCACATGTCATTCATATCTTCAGTCCCTCTGTTTCAATCTAACATGATGAAAATAACAGTTTACACCCGTCTCTATGGCAAAATTAACTGATTTTATCGCGAACACTTCTGATTGCGAGTTATATGATTTTTGTGCCGCGATCACACCCAATTAAATGTATGTAGCCTATAAACGATAGGCTATAGAGGCCAACATTATGTTCTCTACTCTTAGCAGACCTTATAAAGTATTCTATAAAGAAAATACCTATAGGCTAGAGATAAAATGCATTGATCATGTTATTGCTAGCCTATAGCATAGATCTATTTTTATGCAGACTGGATGTAATGATCTTTATAGCCTAGGCCTACTTAGATTACCCAAGAAACGCCGATGGTGTAGCGCAGATTCTAGAACGCTAGGGGGAAGGGATATGATTAACGCGGGCAGTAGTTCAAGGAGGATACGCTTTTATAGAGTTAAGCATTCTTCCTTGAGAAAATTTGAACTCCAAGTTCGGGTAAATAGACGGACACAGAGAGGTCAACGGGTAATGACGAGCTGATTTTGGGCTGAGCTCAACGTTGCGCTCAGCCCCACATTAAGCCCAGCCCCGATCTGCAAGCTGCAGCAAGCTGCAGCCAGGGGTACTTGTTGGAATAAGCCCCCTGAAAATACCATGGACATATGAAAACATTTCCATCCATCAGAAATATTGCTGGAAGAGACCCAAGAAATGTTGGGCTAAACACACACATACACTTCCCATTTGGAACGAAAGTAGCAGCCTATCGATAGCCCTACTCCATGACTAGGAAGCATGATTATTTTTCAAACGAATTACATAAAAAGAACAGTGTACATTATTGCACTGTAATAATTTCGGTTTCAAAATATTGTTGAAAGATTTTCCATTTTGGTTCATTAAAAAAAAAACTGCAGCAGAAATCAAAACGTTAGACAGCGCCCGAGGTTTGAACCCGCGATCTGCAGACCGATAGATTAGTCAAATGCCGAGAAGTAACCCCTGAGCTAGCCAACGCCGCTCAATGTCGATGGTACGACGGTACTTATCATTGACATACACTACGTCATTTGCCTAGTGAACACGCCTACGTGTCTATCTCCATAGGGTGTTCGTTGGTTCTGGTTTGATCTCCAAAAGTTGTTGCCAAGAAATGTTATACGAGTTCACACATGACCTTGTTATTTGTAAGACTATTACATTCAACAATAAATCAACAATACATTATTGTTTTTTTTTGTCTGAGTATTGGGGAAGAATATTTTCACAAGGCTACCTTATTTTTCTGAATTCTTCCTGGACAGCGCGCGAGGTTTGAATTCGCTGCGTTTCACACAGACAAGTTGGATCTGAAGGAACAAGATAGCCTAACCCCGAGCTAGCTAATGCCAACATTTACCAAAGGCAGGAAAGCAGTTCTAACGTTAGCCGCACGTTGTTTAATGTCAGAAAAGGTGACTAGTCTACAATCCGGAAGTTTAGTTTACCTCATATAGTTGAACATAACCTTTAAATTGCCAGAGTAGCCTAGCAATAACGTGGACAAATACCCTGTGAAAACAGTTCACCTCTGTCCATCCCAACATTCTAAAAAAAAAAAATAGTTTAATAGTTATAGTGTACCATTATAAGCACTTTTCTGAATCTAACTGCAGACAACACAAGTTAATAAGCGCCATTAGAGTGCCACAATATTCTATGGTCTTTGTGCGCCATCTACTGGCAAGGTATTGTCACAGGGGGTTCAGCCCTCTGGAAATGTCATGGGCAGATGAAAATGTTGCTATGAAAGACCCACGGAATTTTGGGCTAAACACGCACACGCACACGCACACACACACACTCCTTGCTGTCTGTCCCACGTTGCCATAAAGTATACTAATCTTGATATTTTCCCAATGATATGACCAGTGAGAAGGATGAGGCATTACTCCAAGATCAGTTTTGAGAGGATGTGGTGGATAAGATTTCTAACCACCAGACGTTGGCCACGGATTTTCAGAATGCCCAGAGTCTCTTTTGAAATAGTTTGTTGTGTAGGCTTATAGCACCATGCAATATTAGCCTAAATGAATCAAATGATTTGAACTGTGTTCATTGTGGTCTCTGTACACGCTGTAAAGGATAGCACTGTTATTTCTTCTGCTCTTCTGGTTAGATGCAGACCGCATTTTACTTTCTTCACTTTGTACTACACACATTGACAAAGTTCTAACCTATCATCTAACCTATTCAGTTTAACTTCATATATGGTATGGTTTCATCACATAAACGCTTAATTGATGCGAAATAGGGACAAAAAGGGAAATGCTCCTACCTGTGACAGCAATACCAGGTGTACAGGGAATGCATGGGCAATCTCAGAAAATCCATTCTCCGTGTAATAAAGTCAGTGTAGCATCAACATGAGTTTGACATTGTTTTTAAGGTAAAATAACAACATTTTAAACTAAATTAATTTACACCTACTGTAAATTCACTGAGGTGTGACTTAATATTTCTTTGGCTTTCGTTTATGGAAGTGTCTATTCATTCTTTTTTATTCACTTGTTATCCCTGAAACAAGTCTCTCTGGATTAATGAGATCTGCTAGCGTGGCTCTGTTAGGGTTCAGATGGAATTGATGACAGGGTTACATGTGAGAAGTAGATCAATAGCTGAGGTCATTTCAGAGGCAACAAATAAAAGTCTGACCGACTGTTAATCTACGAAAGAAAAATTACAACACTGTGATCACTTTTAAAGTATGGCATGGTGAAGGAAATTGAATCTCTCTCTTCCTCATTAAATTGATGGTGTGAGGCTTCTTTTTTAGGGCTGGGTAGAAGAGCATTCACAATGTTTGGAATAATGATTTTACTTTGCCTTGGATAGATAGGCAGATAGTTATTTTTTTAGTATAACTAACAAACGCAACCTACCATCACGTAATAGCATCTCGATGCTTTTATTTTATGTAGCCAACAGGGGGCGACAGAGACCATGTGATCAGCTGATACACAAGGTTTCCATTTGAGCCAGTAGTCGATGGACTAACACAGCAATCAGCCAGTCGCCAGTCTTGGTTTGTCCAAACATGAAGGAAGTCCGATGATACCAGAAATATGACACTACTGAAATGATGTCCAGAGTCGGACACCATCCTCATCACAACACTAGGAGCATTTACATGCATACCAATACAGATATGGTTTTGCTAATGTAACATTCACAGTAGCTGAAGAACATTAATTTTCATTTATTTTGAAGATTACTAATCTATTTGACTATTTATTTTGTTTAATGACTGTTTTTAATTCCATCAGCCTCTTCAAGATGACCTGTAAAGGGGAATGCAAGGCAGATTCATGTGCGGTGGAGACTTCTCAACCTTGCTAACTGTTCATGCCTCTGTGTGTGTGTGTGTGTGTGCGCGCACATGCATGCATGTGTGCGTCAGTGTGTGTGTGTGTGTGTGTCTGCGTGTGTGTGTGTGGCCAGGCGTGTGCATGAACAGTCTCTGTGGGGGGATAACCTCTGATTGCTGCAGCAGATGTGAGGGAGAGAAGGGGAGAGAGGTTTGGTGTGTGTGTGTGTGTGTGTGTGTGTGTGTGTGTGTGTGTGTGTGTGTGTGTGTGTGTGACGGCCCATGCAGAGTACAAGAGAAGGAGGGAGACACGAAAGAAGGATGAGAAAGAGGAGGAAAGAAACACTCTTTCAGTGTTCTCTACTGCGATGCATAGACTGTGAACACATGAACTGAACTGAGACAGAGTATGTGCCACCCTATTTTCAACTGGAAGATGAAAGGATGAAAAATAATGAAAACAGAGAGAGAGAGAGAGAGAGAGAGAGAGAGGGAATAAAATAATAGTAGTTATGAGTGAAGGAAAGGGCCAAAGTGATGGGGAGAGGTAGAGTGATGTACTTGGGAGGGTGGCTTCATATACAGGTAGAGTAACAATGGGAAGGGTGTGTGTGTGTGTGTGTGTGTGTGTGTGTGTGTGTGTGTGTGTGTGTGTTTGTGTGTGTGTGTGTGTGTGTGTGTGTGTGTGTGTGTGTGTGTGTGTGTGTGTGTGTGTGTGTGTGTGTGTGTGCTGCGCTCAGGGCTGGGAACATGAGAGGGAGAGAGAGGGAGAGACAGGGAGAGAGAGTTCCACTCACTTTGCTTTCCAGTTCAACCCCTCAAACAGATCTGAGTCTGACCCCTTTTACCCAGTGCAGTGTGTCACCACCATATCAATCACCACACACACACGCACACACACTGACACAGACAGAGTGAGAGAGAGATAGAGAGAGAGAGAGAAGCAAAGAGGAAGAAAGAGAGATGAGGGTAGGGGAAGTGTGTGTGTGTGTGTGTGTGTGTGTGTGTGTGTGTGTGTGTGTGTGTGTGTGTGTGTGTGTGTGCTAGGGGGAGCATGTTGACAGAAAACTGCAAAGCTGACTGACGAGGAGCAATGAAGAGAGACAAGGAGAGCATTAGAGACTACAGGAGGAACGGTGAGACAGACCCAAGAACCACAGGGAACCAGAACCAGAAGGAACCAGAACTAGAGAGAACTAGAGCTAGAGGGGACCAGAAGAACCAAAGGTAACTAGAACTAGAGGGGACCAGAACTAGAGGGGACCAGAAGAACCAGAGGGAACTAGAACTAGAGGGGACCAGAAGAACCAGAGGGAAATAGAACTAGAGGGGACCATCAGAGGGGGCACCAGGTATTGCTAGACGGAGTGTAAGAGTAGCCCTCCGGGTGGGTGAGAGGAAAACTTGAGGCACACCGATAGAAAAGTGGAGCGCAGGATAAAAGGAGCACCCAAGAGAGAGAGAGAGAGGGGGGGAAGAGAAGGTAGAGTAAAAGAAAGAGAAGAGGGAGAGAAGAGAGGAGACAAGAGGAGAGGCTTCTTGCACATGTTGCTCAGCTGTGTAAACTGCAGTGCGCGGCTGCGTCTCGGGTTGCCTGTGAAAAAGGGCAGATATTTATAGGAGACTGGCAGAGGCTCGCCGCTCTGGGCTGCGCTGTCACACACCCGCTAATATTATTATTATTACTGAACACTCGCAAAAATGGAAAATGGCAGCAACATGAGAGCCCTGGAGAGAAAGAGAGAGAGAGAAAATGTCTGTGTGTGTGTGTGTGTGCACATGTGTGTGTGTACCTTGTGGAGAGAGGTAGAGAGATTGAGTACTTCCCAAAGTGTGTGTGAGAGTGGGATAGAAAGTGAGAGAGTATGTCAGGGTTTGTGTTTGTGTGTGTGTGCATGTGTGTGTGAGAGAGGGAGAGTAAGTGAGAGTGTTTTTTGAGAGTGTGTATGCATGGCAAAGGAGAGCGAGAGAGAGAAAACTCAAATATGTAAGAGTATATATAAATATGAGATTCAGAGAGAGAGAGAGAGAGAGAGAGAGAGAGAGAGAGAAAGAGACACCAAAGAGCCCTAGTGTGAGAAGTGAAGGAGGGACCGACAGCAGGAGACAGAGAACGAAGGAGGGGTGAGAGAAAGAGGGGAGAGAGGGAGAAGACCGAAGAAACAGAAAAATGGACCAGAGCTGGCGCGAGTAACGGGCTGTAACATGATCTACTGAACTTATTAGTGCTGTCAAAGGGAGAGAGAGGGAGACGTGACAAGAAAGAGAGAAAGCGAGAAAGGAAAAGAAAGAAAGAGGGGAACGTCAAGAGAGAGAGGGAGAGAGAGAGAGAGAGAGAGGGAGAGGGAGAGGGAGAGGGAGAGGGAGAGGGAGAGAGGGAGAGGGAGAGGGAGAGGGAGAGGGAGAGAGAGAGAGGGAGAGGGAGAGGGAGAGGGAGAGAGAGAGGGAGAGGGAGAGGGAGAGGGAGAGAGAGAGGGAGAGGGAGAGGGAGAGGGAGAGGGGTGGAGGGGTGTGAAACAGACACAGACATGAGCACATATTCCAACACAAGATTAGAAAATTCCCGCAAGTTACGGAGACGTGTCGAAACAGCCCACTTGAGCGCACACACTCCTCCCCACACGCACACACACACGCACTCACACACACACACACACATGGCTGTACATACACACACACACACACACACACACACACACACACACACACACACACCACATATACACTTGGGGAAAGGAAATTCCAGCAGTAACAGGTGGGTGGAGTCACTCAGATCAATCAGCGGGCTTTGATCTCCCTGAGGGCCCCATTTATTAATCTTCCTCTGCAGCATATCCACAGCTAATAGATCACAAACACACGCATGAGCTCACAGATAGGGACTTAGCAGATTTGGAACATCTCGCAACGCTACCCTTAATATCAAACAGCCATCGGAGGGGACATCCAGCAACAGTCTGGGCCTCATTAATATCCTAACAATAATCTGACTTGTAGCCAGAACATTCAGGCCTTACTAGCTGCCACACACCATGACAGTTTAAAAACCCCTGCCATGGTATCTGAGGTCACTCACTGCGCCTTTAATTCGCAGAACTGTGAGTTTCACGTGACGTTTGTGAGGGATGGGATGCAGTCCCCCTGGGGGCATGCAAAAAGGGCTTTTCATCAAGTGTCCATCCAGCCTCCCAGTTCCAAGACAGTGCCCAGCCTCTCTGGGTTTGTAGTGGCAGCGTTGTGCCTGAGGGTGGCAGCAGCGAGCACGCTTGGATCGGCCCCTCAAACGCTTCTCTTGGCTCGCGAGTGTCGGTGTGGGGGGCCTCGCATTCCAGGTGGGCATGTTTCCACGCAAGAGCGGCGGCTCTGTCTCATCATCTTCATTGTCAAGAGTCGTCATCGCCGTCATCATCATCATCATCTTCATCTTCATTTGCAGCGATTGTATTTGTATGCGGGTGGTGATGGAAGAAAGAGGGAGTGATAGATTTTGTTTTTCAGTTTGAGAGAGATAGAGAGAAAAAGAGAGATAGAGAGAGAGAGGGAGGGGGGGAGAGAAAGAAGGGCGAAGTTATGCGGCCTGTCAGTGTGTTACAAATCCCACGCGTACGCTCATGACAACAACACGAGAACCAGAGCAGGGATGTTCGCCCTGGCCAAACGAAACGGACAGGAAAGGAGAGAGAAATGATGGAGGGGTGAGGGAGGGGGGGGGGGCGGAGAGAGAGAGCAAAAGAGTGAGAGAAAGGGAGGGAAGTGAGTGAGTGAGAAATAATATGCGGAGAGGTGAACTGACTACATGTTCTCCTCTCTCTGGAGTTCTGCTGAGGACAAAAGGGCCAGAGGTGACACTGTGTGTGTGTTCGGGTGTGTGTGTGTTTGTGTGTCTGTGTGTGTGTGTTTGTGTGTGTGTGTGTGTGTGTGTGTGTGTGTGTGTGTATGCAGATTTTAAAGTGTATGTTTTTTTTAAGTGAGTGTAAGCGAATGTCTGTGGGGTCAGTGTAGTCAATCACCCTGGTAGCAGCATAGCAAACCAGAGATCCCATCAATCTGTGAGATATGCACACCCACCCACACACACACACACACACACACACACACACACACACACACACACACATACACAGGCATACACCTGCACATACACACACACACACTCACACATTCAGGCAGTAAACTGTGGGTGTCTCAGAAAGCAGAGAGGAGAGTCCCTGCCAGGGGGCACAGATTGACTGACTGCACCCTCAGTCACGTGATCTGCCTAGAAAACCCCTCTCCCCTCTGCAGGGTTCATGCACAGCACCAAGCTGTGTGTGTGTGTGTGTGTGTGTGTGTGTGTGTGTGTGTGTGTGTGTGTGTGTGGATGGATATGTGTGTGTGTGTGTGTGTGTGAGTGTGTGGATGGATATGTGTGTGTGTGTGTGTGTGGATGGATATGTGTGTGTGTGGATGGATATGTGTGTGTGTGTGTGTGTGTGTGTGGATGGATATGTGTGTGTGTGTATGTGAGAGGGAGAGAGAGAGAGAGTATGTGCACGTATACAATTGAAAGAACCCCAACCAACATGTGCAGATTTGTTTGTGTGTGTATAAAACACTTTATATAATTCTAACACGCACTATATATATTTGCAGTGTGTGTGTATGTGTGTGTGTGTGTGTGTGTGCATGTCTCTGTGTGTGTGTGTGTGTGTTTATTGCCATGGGGATAATCATTTCTTACTCATTTACAGCTCCAATATAAGCTGGTGTAGACCATGAACACATCTGCACATTAACACATTAACTCATGGCCAAAACATGGGGTGTGGGGGGGTTGTCCCCACGATGGCGGAAACGCTTCATTTCCCTCCTGTTTTTATGTCCCCTTTCTCCCTCTCTCCCTTTTTCCTGCTCTGTAACCCTCTATCCCCCTCTCTCTTTCTCTCTGTTTCTCTTTCCTGCTCTTTCACTCTCTCTCTCTCCCTCTTTCTCTCTCCATGTCTTTCTCTTTTCTGCTATTTTTCTCCTTCTCTCTCTCTCTCTCTCTTTCTCTCTCTCTCTCTCTGTTGTTCATTTCTGAAACAATCCCTAGAAAATGTCTGTTCCTACACTGTCCATCATCAAGTCATTGACCTCCTGGCATCCCTCGTCCATAGTTACACCTAAGAGGCTCGTTTTCTCTCTCTCTTCACCTCTTCGCTGCTTGACCCTGTGGATCCGTGCCCAAGTGGACGTGGAGGGAGGACCGAATGACCCGGCCCGAGGGAACCGGGCCCGTCATGTATTCTTTCGCACTCGTTTGACTGTAGTAGCCTTTGTGTGCCTGTCGCCAGCATTTTAGCTGTTTCAAAACGCAGTAGGCATTCACACACACACACACACACACACACACACACATACACACACACACACACACACATAAGTATGCACACGTGCAAGCAAACACACATTCACTCACACTCACAAAGTCCAGACATATTCCAAATAACATTTCAGCTCTATATCGCGGCATTCACCACCCCTCCCCTCTGGTTACCATGGGATACCACACAAACAATCCCTATTGGGCAATACCAAGAGTCAGTAGAGGACGTGGATCACACACACACACACACACACACACACACTCTCTCTCTCTCTTACTCCCTCTCTCTTTAAGCTTCCCCTCTTACCTCCACCCCACTCTGTCTCTCTCTTTCTATGTTTCTCACAATTATCTCTCTCTTTCTCTCTCTCTCTCTGGACCAATCATGTTATGTCCCTGTGTGTGTGTGTGTGTGTGTGTGTGTGTGTGTGTGTTCTACAATATAACTATGGTAGTCTTACCTCTGGGACGTTCACAGCATATTGTGAGTTTGGCCCCAAGGACCGATGATGTCACACTCTCAGCCAATTTGGAGGTGAGCACTACATGAAAGTATGTGTGAGTTTGCTTATTTTGTTGGTGTATGTGTGTGCATGTGTGTGTGTTCATGAGAGAGAGAAAGTGTGTGTGTGTGTGTGTGTGTGCGCGAACGTGTGCGTGTGAGTTTGAGGGTAAGTGGGTTGGCAAATGTTTATTTGTGTTTGGATGTTCTTTTAAAGACAAAACAAGGTCGTGTCAGACATCAGCTATGCAGCTCCTTATTGTGAAGTAAGCAGCAGGAGAGGGTGTGTGTATCTCTCTCTCTCTCTCTGTAAGTGTGTGTGTTTGAAAGGGAGTGTTTGTTTGTGTGTTTGTGAGTGAGTGTGTGTAGGTGTGTGTAAGAGCGTGTTAGAGTGTGTGTTTGAGTGTGTTTGGGAGTGTGTGTGTGTGTGCTTTGTGGGGGTTACTGTTTTGTCCCTGAGAGAGCAACTGAGAGTATTTCTCCAGATGGAGAGATTAGGAGCAATAAAACATCTCTACACAGAATCAAACGAAGCAGGGGAGGAGAGGGCTGACAGGGTAAGTGTACTTGCTTTCTACTTACTGCTCCCTAGAACAACGGCCCTCCCTTCTCTCTCTCTCTCTCTCTCTCTCTCTCTCTCTCTCTCTTTCTTTCTCTCTCTCTCTCTCTCCCTCCCCACATACACACACAAACATGCACACACACACACACATGCACACACATACGCACACATACACGGATACGCACATGCACACGACACGCACACACACATACACACACGCACATACTCACAGTTACTACTAAGTACTTACTCTCTCTTCACACTCTCTCACACACACTCTTCCTGTCTCCTTCACTGATTCACTCACACAACCTCTGTCCCTGTGACACACA
>NW_027468657.1:28460727-28462501 GCF_046254945.1 Alosa pseudoharengus
GGGGAGCGAGACCCTCCGACGGGGAGGGCTTTTGCAGAGCCCACTGCCTTAGCTGTTAGCCGCTACGTGCAAACAGAGGCTAAGGGGAGATTTAGTTTCACGGCAAACAAGACTGATGCGGGTTTATGCCAAGGCTCTTGTGGGACAGGAGGGGAGTCCGGAAGCTTCTTTTGGCTTGAGGTGGTGACTTTGTTTGGAGAGATGTGAATCAAGCTCCTGTGGTACTTGTTATCATTCTGGTACTCTTATTTCAGTAAATCCCTACCTCTTTAATTCCATCATTATTTATTTATTTTAACTGTCTATTGTAAATAAATTATCTCTCTCTCTTTTTCTCTCTTTCTCTCTTTTTTCCTCCCACTCCTTACTCCCTACTTCATTCATCCACTGTACAGACAGGCCTTCCCGAAATAGTCTCACTGGACCAGGCAAAAGAATGCTTTTGTTTTTCCAAAAAGCAATGTGCTGTAATTGACTACCACCTGGGCAGCTGGCAAAGGGGAGAGAGTGAGAGAAGGAGAAGGAGAAAGAGAGAGAGAGGGAGAGAAAGGGGGGGAACGAAGGAGTGAGGAATAGAGGCAGCAAGGGACAAATTCATATTAAATGAAGACGAGTACGGAGCAGAGAGTCAACGCTCGCAAAGAGAACAAACGAAGGGAACCTGCACAGGAGGAGGAGAGTTTGGAAAGTTTGAGAGCGATTTTTTTTTTATGTCTTCCTCTTGCCTTTCTCTCTCCCTCTGTCTCCCTAACATGTCAAATTGTAAGGTGCTTTATTGGCGTGAGTAATGATTGGAGGTGTTGCCAGGGTAATTACATAGCACATTAAAGACTTTCATAAACATTACAGTTCCTCTTCAGCCCAGTGCTACAGGGGGAGCGAGGGAGCAAAGAGCCTGTGCGAAGGAGGCAGAACAAGATGGATGGAGAAGAGAGGAGCGAGGATGGAGGAGAGGAGATGAGGAGCGGTGGAGAGATGTGGAGAAGAGACTTGAGACTATTAAATGTGTTCATGAAACAAGAAGAAGAAGAAGAAAGAGGAGGAGGAGGAGGTGAAGAAGAAGAAGAAGAAGACGAGAAGAGGGGGAAAAATCAACTCGGATTGGGATCCAATGCAAACCACATCTGTTTTTCACATCAGCAGACGTGCATAGAGCATGGAACGCAAAACGTGTGCACTGACCTCATACACTATATATACAAAACTGAGAACACAGAAGCCATGCAGATGCCACACTACATACCATATATTTGCACCAGTTCACCCATTCACCACTTGGGAGGATTTACAAAAAAAAAAGGGCCTCCGTACTGAGGCTAGTGTAAAAACCAATAGCATGCCCCATGGTGCAAGATAAATACCACAAGCAATTATAGATCATGTTAATGGTTTCGCATGGGCTGAGACTATACACCCATATTGAAGGATTTAATGCACAAAGCTCTCTTAAGTTTGTCTCTACGCACACTCAAATATTCCAGAGTGGAAAATGACTAGTGCCTGTATCATAGGGATGACAATAGAGGTGTCTTGTGAGGTTAGGTCTCTGTCCAAGGGGGGAAAAAAAACGTGCTGAATGCCATGATTGATGTGAGTGAAATTTGGAAAGCAATTCAATATCCTGTGTTGGACGTGCTGATGTGTTACTAGCTCCCATTTGATGGGAAGAAGGACCTGAACAGTAAGAGAGACTTGTACCTCTTACACAATACTGTTGAAGAGCACCAACATTTGGTTCTATAAGCACATAGATTAGGCCATACATGGAAAATCC
>NW_027468657.1:28462697-28472697 GCF_046254945.1 Alosa pseudoharengus
AGAGACTTGTACCTCTTACACAATACTGTTGAAGAGCACCAACATTTGGTTCTATAAGCACATAGATTAGGCCATACATGGAAAATCCCATTCAACACGTCATGAAGTGGCTTAGGCTGCGGGCCAATGTTGGAGTTGTCACTTAGCCTCTCACATTTTTGAACAAAGTCAAAGGGAAGAAAAGCGAAGTGAGAAACTTTAAGTTATCCCTGATCCCAGCAGTCCCACTGCGGCTCCAAGACAGCTGTGACGGATTCTAAACATGGAACGAGAACTCATTCTCGGCAGATTAATCTACGCGAAAGGTCCCGGCAATCCGCCACCAACATCGCCGCTAATAAAAACAATATTTTATTTCTTATTCTTTCTCTCCCTCTCCCCCCTGCCTCTCCTTCATCTTATCATACACAAACGAACAGTCACACACTTTTAACACATATACACACGTCTATCGCTAATTAATTCCTGATCTCGCCGGTTGCAGCTGTCCGCGATCTCATCTGCCAGAACTATACAAGTGGCGAGCAGGTTCCCATTTCAAAGCGTGGGGGCTGAACGCATACCGCCGCTCAAATGTTCACCGCTTCGTCGGGATCAATCATCAAAGAAGCTTAATAATGTGTCTCACACACTTACACTTTGGGGGAATGGTTTAGATTTAACAGATTTTATTGATAAAAGGGATTTTATTGCAGATAACGACTTTATGATGAGATGTGACTATCTGGTTCAACAGTCGTTTTATCAAGTGCAGCTCTAATGAAAACCATCGCTCCTTCTCCGGGCCAGAGCAGGGAGTGTGTGGCGGGCAGGCCGGCCAAGCCTCTGCAGCCCACAGACAACCTCTCTCGCCCCTGCCGTCAGAGAGTGCCCACAGCCTCTGTGATCCAGTGCAGGCCCCAGACGCGATGCACCACATTTGCCTCACAGCAGCGGGACCCTGCCAGAATCCCTGTGTGCCAGTGGTATGGGCACGGTTGAGAACCCTTTCCCACCCTTACCAGTGCATAGTTCACAGCACTTCTAAATCCGTCACCCGCCCCCCACCCCCACCCCTCCTCCCACCCCCAACCACAGCACCTAGGTCCAGAGCCCCCACCCCTCTTCACCCAATCCAATAATCTTTACCGCAGTCCTAAATCCATCACCTCTAAACCACGGCACCCTCTTGAGCTACAGTCCTCTTTGCCCAGACCAATACCCCACAAGAGCAGGCCCAAATCCTTTTGCCCTAACCACAGGCGCCCCTCCCTCCCTCCCACCCCCCTGCCTCCTTTCCAGCTGCAGGTCTTAAGTCCGGCGCTTTAACCATGCTGACCTTCAGTTAAGCTGCGACTGCCCTGACGTAATGACAGCACGCTCGGGGATTTGGCAGGGCCCGAGATGAAGGGGTGGACTGGTTCACACAAAAGCGCCGTGGGGCCTTTGTTGCCTGAGCCCAGTATTGACCAGGACTGATCGATGTTAATTGCAGGACAGAATAGCGGTATTGAACCGGCTTTGGAAGAGCCTGCAGGGCTGGCCGCCTCTTCTTTTTTTTCCCCTGAGCGCACAGACGCCGCGCCGCAGCCAAAGACAGCAAGAGTCAGACTCAACAATCCACACCTCTGCCGATACAATTGAAGGGAGGGCAGCCGAAAGAAAGGCAGAAGAGAGAGAGAGAGAGAGAGAGAGAGAGAGAGACGGGAAAAGGGAGAGAGAAAGGGAGAAAAAGAACAGGAGGAAGAGAAAGAATAGACTGAGAAGGAAAGATAGAGATAATGTCCAAAGAAAGAGAATGAGAGGGAGAAAAAATTGTGATCAGTGTGTCCTGTGTGTGCGTGTGTGTGCGTGTGTGTGCGTGCGTGCGTGCGTGCGTGTGCGCGCGTGTGTGTGTGTGTGTGTGTGTGTGTGTGTGTGTGTGTGTGTGTGTGTGTGTGTGTGCGTGCGTGCGTGTGTGTGTATGTGTGTGTGTATTTCAGATGTCTTTTGCCAAGAATCAATAGCCAGGAGCTGCAAAAGCAAAGACATGGGCAATCAATACGCCGGCCACAAACATTGCAAAGAGAGGGAGGGAGATAAAAAAAAGGACAAGGGGAAGAATTAAAGAGAGAGTTGGGGTGGGGTGGGGGGGTAAAGGGGAAGGGGAAGAGGTGGGATGGAACAACAGACCCGGTATAAAAGAAAATGGATCAAGAACACATGAGGAGAAAGATCTGCTCTGTTTAAAATTAGATCACAGTATAGCAGGGTTGCTTCAGGCAATCAGCCTTCAGGCATTCATTCAGTGACTTAAACACCCACTCACTCAAAAATACATAGGCTCAACGTTTCCCCATTGTGAACAGAGAAACAATGCTACGCAGTGGACTGAGCAATAGGACTGAATGTGTAACAGTCAGTTGTAAGTCACTCATTTCTAATAACAAATGAATGGTGAAAGAAAACACATGAATAAAATTGTGTAAGAATAAAATTGAAGAACAATAGGAGCATAAACTGTAATCATGTAGGGTAGAGTGGCAAATAAGTGTCTTGGGCTTGACAAGTCAGCCTGGCTTTGATATGACTACCTGCTTCCACTTGACCACACAGTGTTTCCAATGGTCTCTGCTTACAGCGCTGCAGTGGCTATTTGCTATGGTGATTTATGTGGGTCCGCTCAGCCTCTTCCTTCCCTACTCTTTCCCCCTGTCATTCTTAAACAAACACCATCTCTCTATGCGCCGGCACAAGATTTGTTTTTTATGGGGTGGGAAAGGTCAGTCTCAGAACAGTTTGAGTCACCATGTGGAGACTGACCCCAGAGCCCACTGGCAGGTCTCAGATCAGCCTGTAACAACAAGACTCTACTGCAGGCAGGGCAATGTCATTCTGGGTGGAGGAATGGAAAGCGAAGTGAGGAGGCCAGATCTCTGATTAACTACTGTCCCTCTTTGATACCACTGCCCCCCCCCCCCCCCATGTACACACACACACACAGAAAGAGAGAGAGAGAGAGAGAGAGAGAGAGAGAGACTAGTCTTCTGTCACAAACACACAAATACCCATTAAAGCCTTCTCAAACACAGAAAAGTAAGCTGCCTGGCGTTTCAAAAATGTGTGTGTGTGTGTGTGTGTGTGTGAGAGAGAGAGAGAGAGAGAGAGAGAGAGAGAGAGAGCGCGGGGCGGGGGTGGGGGTACACTGGAGAGGGATAGCGAGTGTTGGCTTGGCTGACCGTCTGCGGTTCTGTCGCGGTAAGGGGGGTGGGAGGGTTGGGAGCGCAGAGCGGGCGTTGCTGCCGAATTCCCTGAGAAATGTTCGTTTTGGATCCGTCCCTATGCTTACATACCTCCCTCCCGCTTTTAAGCGAACTGTCTCCCGTTCCCTCCACTCTCCCCTTTTGAGTTTGGAGTTATGAAACGTAGAATCAAAATACATCACTTTCAAAAGCATTTACCTCGCGCACCGATGATGTGAAGTCCGTAACCTCTTTCACCTTCACCGCTTGTCTCATCGTAACGGTGTGTGGTAAAGTTAAGGAGTGGAATGGTAGCCCTCCCCCTACCCCCAAACACACTAACAAAGTCGGGAAGCCGTCGTGTCTTTCCCCCATTATCCCAGGTGACGTTCACTATTAGAACTCTCTCGCGCTCTCACTCACTCATAGCATTCACACACCTTGCTACATTGGACAACTGCACGCAAATAGTCATAACACACTGTGACATTTAGACTACTGTTTTTTTTTTTGCATTAATTAGTGGTCGGTCGGCGTGACAGAATGACATACTGAATCTCGTTTGTGTCCAATACGTGTCCGTGTGGTGGTGGTGGTGTGTGTATGAGAGTGGGAGAGAGGAAAGTGAGGAACAGGGATAGAGAGAACGAGGGGGTTGGGGAGGGAGGGGTGAATTGATCTACCGCTGTTAAAATCTTGTTCGGTTTTTTCTTGGAGTGGGATTTCTGCTCTCGCTGACTCGCCTCTCCCGTGTAGATTCTCATCAGCGCGAAGAGGGAAAACGGTTGCGGAAGGAACCCTGGGCATTTTTCAAAGCGTAGTCTACATTCTCATATTCTCATCGGACGAGGCTCAGTTGGCTTTTATCTGTTTGCTTTTCCTGTAGCCTACTCACTTTTTCTCATGTGAGAGAAAGAAACACAGGACGGAGACGGCGAAGGTTCGATCTGTCAACCTGATAAAGTGGACCCTCTTCAAGAAGAACTTCGAAATTACATACAGAGACCTGGAACAGAGGAGGTATTTTCTCGAATCTTTAACGTCTGTTGTTTTTAATCTATCTCGCATCTGGGTCTTGTTTTGAGTGAACTACTAACTTTCACCATTTAAGAATAATTTTAAAAGCTCGGATTACATTTCCCCCTTCAAACATTTTTGAGGTGATGTCATCCCCCCGTGTTTTGGCTGGTATTGTGACGGGACTGTGGATGAACCAAGCAGCCAGCGGCTGAGACGCCTGGGGAAATCCGGGAAATCAGGTGCAGAGCGCGGCTGTCATTTCTGCGCTGTCGCGGGTGGCTGGGTTCGCCCCTCAGTCACAGCTGTTCCCATTCTCTGCTGCTCTCCCCCGCCCCCTCTCTCTGTCTGTCCCTCTCACCCTCTGCTTTTCATTCAACTCTTCCCCCCATCTTCTGAGCTGGACCGCTTCGGGCTCTCCTCCACTCAAGCGGACACTGTTGGTCAGTGTCCCCCGGGCCACAGACCCTTTGACCCCGTCAGGAGGTGCAGCCATGACCGAGTCTACCGTGCAGCATCCGGAGTCTGCAGAGCAGTCGCGTCCACATCGCCCTCGTCACCCCGCCCAGGTATCCTGCCTCCCGCGGCGCCTGACCTTGCCTCGTACGGACTAGAGCTGAAGCTCCCGCCTCCGTTCGCACTACTCCTCCCTTCTCCCCTTACCGACCCATCCCTCAGCCCATCGCTCATGCCCGTTCTTTTCCATTCACGGGATTTTATTCGTAAAAGGACGTGTTTACCGATGAAAAGATCAAATTGTAACTAAGAAAGCTATCCTAAATGTTCCACGACGCTCGGAAAATATATTTTAACTGTGGGATCGAGCGAAGTTAACTGCAACAGACAGTGAACAGGTTGACAGACAACGAAGTCCACCAGGATTATTTTCATAGAAACCTATTTCATTCTTGAATATTCTGCAACTCAGGGCCGGCCGATTGAAGACGGATTTTGGATCCTGACTGTGGCTGAACTTCGTTTCACCTGTCCCTGCAGCTCCAAGAATACGGCTGTTGAATGACCTGACCCCCGCCCCCCTCCAGTCCTCACATTGCCCCGCCCCTGTTTGCTGCTAACCGCGCACCACCACGACCACCGTGACAGCCGCGAACGGTCACAGTGGCACTCACACCGCGGGTTCCCCCGTCCTCCCCCCGTACCCTCCACCGCTGGGGGACGCGATGCTCACCGCCGATGCCAACGGGAGTGTTCGCTGACCCCGCGACCATTCGTCGGATTACAAAGACACACATAAACCTACCGACATCACCGGAGTGTTCCCGGTACGCGGACAGCAGCTCGGAACAGCCGAGGAGACAGACTTGGAGCGACGTTTCGTCGCGGTGGGGGAAGAGATGCGGTCCCTTCTCTCCACGCTGACTGTCTTGTAAGTTTATATAACTATTAGCTTATTAAATTAACTCCACTGTATGTCTTCAAACTGTTTGCAGTGAGTGGGTCTTGGACTTTTATAGAGCAGCAGCAATTATTTGCTAATGGAATTGTTATTGTGACGTTTACTGTTAGCCTTCGTGCATTGTGACATCTCCATTACAGGGTCACCATAGAGACAGGTGCCAGTGTCTCAAGAGTAATGTCAGGTTAGGCGATATGGCTAAGTATCCAACGCAAACAAACTAGAAATATGCTTCCAGTTGACTCCCTTAGGTGTGTCTGGTTCAAAAAATGTCTGTCTTTATTTTTCTTTTCCTTTTTGTCAACCCTGGTTTGCACACATGGCAGTCATCTTGAGATAGTTATCATTCCTTTCCCAACCTGTGGATAGAGCTGTGAGAATGATAATCCATATTCTGCCCAAACCTCAGTCTCTTGCATTGGCTCACAGACCGGGCAAAGGAGCATTATCTCAATTATCTAATAATTCTCAAGGATGTCGGACTTAATGGCCGTGAAACTGGTACTTTATCATCTGTCTGTGGTGTTTGGCTCTCATTTGAAGCAAAGGCATCCAGCTCTTTTAATACTTTAACCACGACTCTATGTTTATTAGGCCTGTGTTGTGCCACCACACTCCAAGGCAGTACAGTTGCTGTACTATTCCAGTCTAGATAACTGACATACACACACACATACACACACACACACACACACACCGGCTTGGGTTGTAGGCCCAGAGGTGTATCAAGTCAGCACTGGTAGATATTTACCTTCAGCCAGCAGCATTAGATTCCAGTGCCCAAAGTGCTGCTCTACGCACTGCTGCAGGAAGAGCCAGTCACAGGTTGATGATGTCAGGCTACTGCTTGTTTTGGCTTCAGACCACAGAACACTGAGAAGTAAGAGCTCCCGGCTACTTGCATTCTCTCCCTTCTCTCCTTCGCCTCTATTTCTCTCTCTTCTTGCCTCCCCCCCCCCATTCCCCTCTTTTCTCCCTCCCTCTCTTTCTCTCTCTCACTCTCTCCCTCTCTCTTCCTCTCTCCCTCTCTCTCTCTCTCTCCGTCTCAACCTTACTCTGGCAGGCCTTGGGCCCACTGTGGTTTGGGAGGGATAGGGAGAATCCAGAGTCTCAGCCCGAATCATGTTTTTTTCCCCCCCTCCTCCTCCGCCGCTAAGCGTGGTGTTTGAACAGCTGAGAGTCCTCAAAGCGCCCAGACGCACTCTCACCTGCACGGGGCTGTGTGCATAGGTACGGGGCCAGCGAGCGAGGAGCAGATGCGCTGGCGCTGCCAGAGCGAGCGCGCGCCGATACGGAGAGGTGGCGGTGGCGGCATGCACAGTCGCACAGACGGAATGCGCCGATACCGTACGGAGGTCGGCGTTCTTGGGGCGCCGCCACTACGTTTCGCAGCCAGAGAGCGCACATTTCCAAACCCATACGTACAGATGTTTTCGGGCACAGGGCGCATACCCGCAGACTCAGGGGCATGGACGTTTGAGACAGTATACACACAGAGTAGCAGGTGCTGAGCCCAGTAGGTGCTTTTTGCCCACGCCTGCACCCGCACCGCTACCGTGCGACGATCCAGAGGCAGCGCGCTCGTGTAACCTAGAGCAAACGTGTGTGTGTGTGTGTGTGTGTGTGTGTGTGTGTGTGTGTGTGTGTGTGTGTGTGTGTGTGTGTGTGTCTGTGTGTGTGCGTGCGTGCTTGAGGCCAATCAAAGCGTTCCCCTAGTTCACCTTGGCTGCGAATTCAAACCCCCATTCAGGTCATTTGCATGGGAGAGGATTTTATTTGCTGGCTGGCGGTGCACGTGGTGTGGTGGGGAGCGTGGGTGAGTCCTCGTGGCCAAGTTCACAACCGCTAATAGAGCCGTACAGCCCCCTGCTTCCAGGGCTGAGGTACGGTGACTGATGAAGGACAGAGCCTCTGTTTCTTTCTTTCTCTCTCCCTCCCTCCCTCTCTCCGTCGTTCTTTATCATGCAGTGGTTTGAAGTTGAGTTGCGTGCATCTGTGTCTGCTTTGGACCAGCTGTCAGCTGCCGATACCTCCCCTCTCTCTCTTTCTCTCTCTCTCTCTCCATCTTTCTCTCTCCCCCATATCTTTGCTGGAGACTGGGACGATGTGGGGGAGTCACCCCCTTCCCAAGACAGAATGAGCGGAGAAGAACAGAGACAGGGAGTGAGAAAAGCAGTTTTGACTGTTTCCACATTCTCACCCCCCCCCCCCCCCCCGCCCGAAAGTCTGTGTGTGTGTGTTTTTTTCACTGCTCTTCTATCCTTGTCTGTCTCCTGTCTTAAAATCTATTAGGCCCGAGTGGTGGTGCCAGTGGAACTCCGACAGATTTTTTTTTTCCCTCTCTCTCTGTTTTTTTTTTTTTTTTGAAGAGTGCGAGAGAGTTCACCAGAAATTCAACAGACTACAGACAATTACCAAATTTAGCCAGATGAAGGAGGGCAGAAAAAAAAGCAGGAGAAAGAAAGAGAGAGAGAGGAGCACTTCAGCCGAGAGGAAACAATAAGCTCACCACCAGGCCCAGCCAGTGCACTGCGCACCATCATCTGGCCGCAGTGTTGCGTTTGGCCCTGGGCACTGTGGCTGAGAGCATGTGGGGAACGACTACTCCTTCCCCTCCTCCTTCTCCTCTTCCTCCTCTGCCTCCTCATCCTCGCCCGTCGGGTGACTCACGCGGGGCAGCCCCTGTTGTTGTGGACGGCTTGTTTTCGGGCCGCCTTGCTTCCTCCCTCCTAGGCCCCACTCCGCCAAAAGGTCACAGGGTCACCCCTTTTAGACAGGAGTGGCTCGGCGAGAGAGAGAGAGAGAGAGGACCTTGGCATCAGTGGAGAACACACCCTGTCTCGCGATGAGCCAGCCGCCTCTCTCTCTTTCTTTCTCTCTCTCTCTTTTGCTCTCTCTCTCTTTTGCTCTCTCTCTCTTTCGCTCTCTCTCTTTCGCACTCTCTCTCTTTCGCTCTCTCTCTCTTTCTCTCTCACTCTCTCTTTCGCTCTGCCATCAGTGTGTGTGTGGGTGCATGTGTGTGTGTGTGTGTTAGTGGTCGCCTCCGCATCCAAAACACCACGAGGCCTGGGAGCGATCAAATCCCCTGTCACTCACTTCTACCAAGAAGAGAAAGAGGGAGAGGAAAGGGTGAGAGTAGAGAGAGAGAGAGAGAGAGAGAGAGAAATGGAGGGGATCGGCATCTTACGTTACCAGCCAAACTCTATGTTCTGATGCCAAAAGCAGGGTGTAAGGATTACATGATCAGACTTCAGGGTTTTTTTTTTTCTTTTTCGTTTCTCACCCCAGCAATTTGGCAGGTTTGTGCAGATCAGTGCTGGAGAGGGACACGCCCATGCGTAGGGCAGTAGTTGGCATGCCAGGGTACAGATGATGGGAAGTTCGATTTTTATTTCGCGCTGCATTCTGCTGGACTCTGTGGACAGCACGGACATACACATGCACACAGCACAGCGAGCTGCCAAAACATACACACTGAATTGACTGACCACACCAACATCTTTGTGGGTTGACACAGAGGTTGCCTCTAGGTGCGGCTAACAGACAGTCAAACACACGTACACACTCAACACACCCACACACTCACACAAACACACGCCCATGCGCACACACACCTTGACTTCATCAAACTGGACAGTCTTGCAGCATCAGGCCTTGCGGTCAAGCTTGGGTTGTGCGGCGTGACCGTTTAAGGAGAAGTCTGGAGGGAAATGTGCTTAGCATTGCCGAGATGGTCTAGAAAAGTATTTCAGTGGAGGAAAAGGCTTTTTCCTCCCTCTCTCTCTCTCTCTCTTTCTTTCTTTCTTTCATTCTTTGGACATTATGCTATTCTCATGGAAGAACTGCCCGCCGCTCTTCTTTCCAGAAGAATGGGAACGGGAACAGCGTACTGTGGCACTGGGGGCCAGATGGAATCCAATTTCAACTACAATTGGAATGGAAACACAGAAGTCCTCTGCGACTGCCATGTCTAAAGTTTTTAAGCTTCCCTTATGACATAACTGTCACTTCCTTTGTTATGTTTTCCAAAGAGTTGTGTTAGTGCAGACAGATTTATGTCAGGTTTTACTTCGGACCATGACACCCCCCCCCCCCCCTTCTCCTGGAAGTCTTGTACGTGGCTTGTACGTGTGAAAGCATGGCTATGCAGGTGGTGCCATTATTGCTTGGTCGGGGCGGTTGAATTCCCATAGCTTGTAACACGTAAGATGCTGAGCTGGGGTAAAGTATGAGCCGTAGAAGGACATGGAGTGCTGGAGCTGATCTAAGGTCTAAGATGTGATGTCACAGAGGTGCCCACTGGAGCTCAATCAGTAATGAGAAGGGACATGACAAACAGATAGGAAGACCCAAGGAAATCATTATG
>NW_027468657.1:28475197-28482697 GCF_046254945.1 Alosa pseudoharengus
AGAGGGGATAAGGGAGGACAACATCTAATCCTAGGTGGAAAGAGGAGAAAAAGAGAGAGAAAACACAATTTCCTTGTTTCGATCGGCTAGCCTATGCTGTGCGTATAGACCTGTCAGCAGAAATGGATCGACATGGGCACAGAGGATAGTTATCTCTTCTGTGTAATTGTGTCAAACAAAGACTTTAGTGGCAGAGGCCACACTGATCAATTGTCTTACACAATCCTCAGTCCGTCTGCGTGTCTATCTAAAGATATTATTCACCTTGATTTGAATAGGCCTTTAAGGATGCGTTCTGCTGCCTTTGTTTGTACATTTTAATAACTCTGCATTTGTCTGCCTGTCCCTTCACAAGCCCAGCTCGTAGTGGAGGCGGACACCTTTGGCAGCCAGGTGCGAATCCGGGGGAAAGAGACCAACTACTACCTGTGCATGAACCGCAGGGGCAAGCTTGTGGGCAAGGTGAGTCCTTTGGCCATTACGCCATCTGTTAAAGTCAATTGCAGCTAATGGGTTAAATTGATGAGTAAGAGAAGTATGTGACATTTTTGATAGCAATATTAAAGGACAATTCCGGTGCAAAATGAACCTAGGGGTTGATAACACATGTGTACCGAGTTCGACCGTTCGCTGGGATTTGTTTTCATGCTAGTCGAATGTGACCAGTTTTACTGCAAACCGCTTTATTAGCGTTTAACGCTAGCCTTCGGGGCAGACGTACAGTAGGCATAAAAACAAATCGCTATTTCTATACCACTAACAAGGCTCAAAATAGCACCACACTTACACAGTAGCATAATGAGGGTCTCTACATGTAAACCGAAGCATTAAGAACTTTGTAAGTGTACAGGGAGTTTATTAAAAAGAAACACATTACCGTTCACGTCTGGTTCACATATACAGGCAGGCGATGTGAACTAAAATCAAACGTAATTTGCTCAATATAGGCCTATCAGAAATAATAGCTCCGATGTAACATAACTTGTCTAGTGTAGGCTACTTACATAGTGGATAACTGTCCATCTGGTCCCTCTGGTATGGATCGCCGCCTCCAATTTCTTTTCGGGACATGGGAAAAAGTTTCAACTACAGCCCTGTTTATCAATGAGGGGAAATCTTCAGACTCTACAAAACACTGCGTCTCTTGGGTGTCGCGACGCAACAGGTCCCACTCCATGCAACACAGGCACTCCTCTTCGGTGGCCTAGCTTCACAATGTCCGCAGGTACACTGTGTTGCTGCATTGGCTACAAGCTCTCTCTCTCGTAGCCCTTTCACGGAGCTCTCGCAGTCAGTATATTTCGGCTTGAAAAGATAAGGACGTCCATCAAACCGAAAGGGTTCATCCTCGATGTCTTCAAATTCGTTCAACCTGCCATGTGTCCTGTTGCGTTCAGTGCTTCTCTTATGCACTACTTTTCTTTCGGCAACAACGTTTCACGCGAGATTCACTTCACATCCCAGCGCCTGCCTGTAAGTGAATCAGATGTGAACGGTAATGTGTTTCTTTTTAATAAACTGCCTGTACACTTACACAGTTCTCAATGCTTCGGTTTACATGTAGAGACCCTCATTATGCTACTGTGTAAGTACGGTGCTATTTTGAGCCTTGTTAGTGGTATAGAAATAACGATTTCTTTTTACTGTACGTCTGCCCCGAAGGCTAGCGTTAAACGCTAATAAGCGGTTTGCAATAAAACTGGTCACATTCGACTAGCATGAAAATAAATCCCAGCGAACAGTCAAACTCGGTACACATGTGTTATTAACCCCTGTTCATTTTGCGCCGGAATTGTCCTTTAACACACTGAATTAACAATCACCGACCAACCACTCCGACCAGTGTAAACACCAAATGATTAGCATACAGGTATGCCAGCTCAGTCTTTAGGAAAGCTACCTGAATCTTACAGTAAATACAATTGGACGACGCTGAAACTTTAGCTGTAGATTTGCTTTTCTCTCATGGTATCTCATGATGGCTATCAACTAAGATAATAAAGCCTGTTCTGCTGTAAACAAGAATAAATGTTATGTAAGTTTTGCGCCTGTCTGTTTGTTGCCATATGAGAACAATGCAAGCAAGTACAAGAAAATTCAAGTCAAGAGCTATGGCATGGCTTCAACCCTATATCATGCTCCTCCGCAACCAAACAAAGCCATTCATGTTTGAAAGATTAGTCATTTTGGAGAAACTCCATTGCTGGCATAAAATACAGTATATGGTTGGCCAGATGAGGTAGAAACATGGAGGTAAAAAAGCTTCTGTTTATTGTTTTATTTTTTCAATTTAACATGGAAGTAAAAATAGGATGTTATTTTATTAAAACAAATGAGTTACTGAGCTCGTTCTTACCATAAAACAATTCACAAGGCGACTGTGAGCAATTTTGAGACCAAATCATGTAATGACATTCTGCAAGAAAGCGATTTCTCCCCTAGAGATTTACCAGGAGTTTCTCCAAATTGGACCATTTATTTCTATAAACGGAAAGGCTTTCCTTTTGTTGAAAACAAGAGAAAAGTAAAGAAGTTAATGACACATGGATGGAAATTCCCCTTCAAATCTTTGTTCCTAAACAAAGATAGGCATCCTCATTTCTTTAGTAGAAAACTGTCTGTGTAAAACACTCCTGTTTTCTTGTGTGTGTGTGTGTGTGTGTGTCTGTCACTGTGTGTCTTGTTTCTGTCCATCCATCTTTTTTTTTGTGTGTATCTGGGTTCTCCTAGAAGGCCAGTAACCGCAGCTCAGACTGCGTCTTTGTGGAGAAGGTCCTGGAGAACAACTACACGGCACTGATGTCGGCCAAATACAGCGGCTGGTACGTGGGCTTCACCAAGAGGGGGCGCCCTCGGCGCGGCCCGCACACGCTACCCAACCAGCAGGATGTGCACTTCATGAAGCGCTTCCCACCGGGGGAGCAGCCCGACGTGACGCCCTTCCGCTTCACCACGGTCAGCAAGCGGAGCAAACGAGTTCGAGCCGCTCGTCCGCGCTAGCCTTTACTAACGCTCTCTCTCCCCATCTCCTGTAAAAGGCCACTAAATGTCCTGTTTTTTGGGACCAAGCTAATGTTACCCCGGGACTTGCTAACCAGACTGACAGTCCCTCTCCTTTGCAGCCTTGTAAAATGACTGGATTGTTTAAGGAAGACATGCTAACGCGGCCAAAGCTAAGTTTATGCCAACTAGCCTAGCATGGGTTAATCCTGTTTAATGCTAAACTGTGCTAAAATAAAAGAGGACATGTCTGACTCTGACAAAGGACTGACTTTGACTAGCAGCTGTCTGACTGCAGGACTGCCAGACATCATCTCATCAATCCTTCCAGTAAGGTCGGCACTGACACACCTGCCCTTTCCTTCGGTCTGGTCTTGGGTATTGAACCAGACAGACCACACAACGACAGGCTCCCGACACATATGGAGAAGCCTAGAGACTAGCCGACAGATGGTGACCCAGAACTGGCGGGTGGAGTTGGGCCACCGCCGACCATCCTGTCCTGTGTTTGGAACCAGGTTTCTCCAAGGAACTATCGCAGAGCAGACCAGCTTTTGGGCTGGACTCTTGACCGGATCAGAATAGGTAAACTCAGATCATTCCCAGGCCCCTGGGAGACATTGTCCAGGATCTTCAGGACAAGGCAACCAAAATAAAGGACTGCATCCCAACTTGGGGAGTAGATAGATTCCCCTGTTACAGGACCCAGACATCCAAATATATAATGTTAATGTGTGTGTGTGTGTGTGTGTGTGTCTGACTAATGGAAGAGGAACCCAAAGGGAAGGACCGGTAATTGATTGGTGGCAGATGTTTTGACTTGCGGACTTTGTCTTGTTCCATTCCCCTCTGTGCTTTGAGAAGTGAACTCATATGTGATGCTCATGTGTAAGTGAGCGAATTGAGTGAACGAGTGCCCATGAGGAAGTGCACCAAAGACCCTATTTGGACGCTACCACAGGGAGACTTTGAGGACGACTATTGGTGATCACTTCGCCACTCTCCTTTGAAGGACAGAACCCTACAAGAACTGGAATGTACAAATTAATGAAAAAAAAAATAAGCACCCAGATATCAGCTGCACCAAAAAAAAAATATCCAATGACCAAAGACAACTGGAGACCAATGATGGACAAGATAGCCACACCCCCTTTTGAACCCTGCTACCAATAGAAAGCACACAAACACAGGGCAAAGGGGGTGGAGGCATATTCTCTTTGCATTTGCATTGCTATAGAAATGACACAGGGAACGATATTCCCAGTTTTGAGACAGTATGACATGCTGCTACGAGGACATTATGGATTAACCAAAGTCTCATACACAAATATTAAAGGGAACCCATTAAAAACTATATAAAGATTCTATATATATATAAAGAGTAAAGGCTAAATAAGCAATATTATTATGATTGCTACTATAATTGTTGTTATTATTATGAAATTATTTCACTTATTTATTTCATCTCAGTGTATGGCAGCCTTTCTACAAGCCAGTAAATCTTCCAGAAAAACTGTGCATCAGAAAATGTTGCTCCTTTTTCCCCTTTCCTCCTTCACCTTCTCCACAGACATCCCTACGCTTTCTACCACAGAAAACAAATCCAGTCTCTCATGGTTCAAAGGCATTAGTTCACCCACCAGGTTTTTGCATGTTACTGAATAAGTCTTTGTTACCAAACGGGTAGACGAGAAATCCCCCCAATCCATTTTTGTCTTCGGTCTCAGACACTTGTCTCACAAAGAAGAGTGCCATGGCACGCTAGTTAATTGCCCCTCCCCTCATGTGGTGGTAACTGTAGATCTGTCACTTGAGGATGAGCCAATACGATCTGCAGGCACAAACAGCTGACTCAGTGGGAAAAAGCCGGAGGATTTCTCGATTCCGAGGCAGGGATCCGGAGCGAGGGGGTTCTGGAACGGCGCTGGCGGAACGGTGGAAAGATTCGGGAGCCAAACCCAGGGTGGAAGGTGTATGGTAATGGTGTGGAGGAAGGAATTTGAAAAATGTGCGTGAGAACCGAGTAGTGACCTGAGACTTGCAGGAATTATGGGAAAAATCCCACAGACCCACAGGAAGCACACACACCCAGCAGACACATGCACTCAGACACAGACACACACACGTCTGCCTAAGAGCAGGCACACACACACACTAGGAACAAACAGACAGACACGAATATCCCAACAGATAAAAGCTTCTGATTGGATATGTATATGTACCACCCTGTATATACAAACAATAACTGATGTAGTCCATGCTGTCTTGTTTCTGCAGTCTCCTCACCAAAAACTATTTTGGCCCTGCTGCTGATATGCACTGAAAAACAGCTGAATACAAAACTGGGCCCTAGCGTGCAGAAGTCCAGTGAGGAATTCCAGTGCTGTCTCAGGGTGACACAAAACTGCACTAGCACCGCACAGCACAGCCTGCAAATCTTAAAATGCGTCGACAGTGCCAAGACCACAACCGGTGCCAGTCAACCATAGGCCACTCATTCACAAAAGAAGTCGAGAGCAACCAGGCTATCTCCCACGTTCAGGTCTTTATTTCAGTCATTATGGGAATCGATACAGACATCTCGAAAACATATGGCTTTGGACGCTAATATCTTCAAAATGCTAGATGCCCTTGAGAGTAAACAGTCCAGCTCTGCTCAGGCATGCAAGGCCTTGGTTTGACTCAAATGCTCTAGACATGCCTAATATATTTAAAAACTGAGGTTCTAGCACCATCTGGTGGACAAAAGACAAGCACAGCAGAGAGCAAGGTTTGGCCATACAGACACTTACATTGTATACTGTTCATGTTCTTTTGACAGGACTTTTAGCTGTAAAAGGTAGGCTAGGTGTGCTATCTGTTGAAGCGTTTTGGAACAGGGTAATTAAGACGGACCAGCTGTTGTGAAAAGGCCGTGGAGGTGGCGGCTGGTCATGTTTGAGCAGTTGTGCTGGTTCATTCATTTAACACCACACTGAGCCCCATCGCATACAAATACACAAACCGATGATTTCACTCAGCTTAACAAATAAGTCTACATTCGCATATTTCTTCCGGTCAATAATCAACAACCCCAATGGAGAAAAAAAAAAAAAACACAAGACAGCGTACAGACTAATGTCACAGAGAGACACACATAAGTCATCTCAGGCATAGCACACACAGGCGCACACACACACACACACACACACACACACAGATTATATGACAACACTCTTCCACAGTAAAGTGTTTTATTCACAATAATTTTTTTTCCATCTTTTAAAAAATCATTTTAATATACAACACAGTTTTTGACAAGACAGTTCTGTTTACAGCTAAACTCAGTTTCAAGACACAGGACTCTTAGAACAAAAGAAAAAAAGCAGGCAAGTACAGGCAAACAGAAAGAGAGAGAGAGAGAGAGAGAGGAGAGGGAAAGAGAGGAGAGAGAGAGAGAGAGAAAGAAAGAATGAGGAAACAATTGACACTGAATGAAAAGAGAATTACAATGTCTAGCACAATCTCACCAAGAAAGAAATGACTTGTCCAATTTAAAAAGGGTGGAATATGAGGGAAAACAATATGAAAGTAATAGGCAGTTACAAAAGAAGAGAAGAAATCAAAGAGGCTTGGCAGGAAACTGCTTCTCCCTTTGGCCTCACATGCACAGCAATCTCCTTGATGAAAAAAAAAAAAAAAAAAAACACAAACTTACACACACAGACAAACAAACAAAGTCACGAGACATGGTGAGGGGCACACACCCCCCACCTGAAGTCGGCCACTGCAGTTCATTGCTGCAGGCTTGTCCATGGACAAGTCCCGCTAGCAGTCCGTATGTCCCTCGCCCTGGAGAGAAGGCTGCCGCAGGGAGTGTCGGCTTTCCCCGGCCCCAAACGCACAGAGAGATAGGGAGCGAGGGGGGTGGGGGGGTGGGGGGGGCGGGGCGCCAACGGAGAAAGACTCAGTTTCCTCCATTTCCCTACTTCCTCACCCGCTCCTCACAAACAGTCATCCCATTTGTGAATCCGTCCATCAAATCACTCAACCAAACCAACCAACCAACCAATCGGGTCCTCATTTCCTGAGGCTTGCACAGAGTCTCTTTCTCTGATGTGCGGTTGTGTCGCGTGTCCATCTGTGAGCGTGCAACAGTCCTGTCCATGAAAAAAAAAAGACAAAACGAGGAAGAAGAAAAAAAAAAAAGGGATGGGGAGCGCAGTGGAATAGAGTGTGAGAGAACGCAAAGGACAAACGCCTCTACAATATGGCTCGTGCCCTGTTAAGTGATAAGTAGTGGGAGAACTTGGAACTCGGATGCTGTTTAAGTTAATGCTAAGCTTATTATCTTATCTACAGTGGCACCTCTACGTTTAGGACCCAACAGGCTGGACTTAGAATAAGAACCCCTTCCCGAGAACTTGGGAAGGCTAGTGGTTTAGGGGGGGGGGGGGGGGGGGCGTGTGTGTGGGGGGGGTAAGAGTGCAAGTATGTGCTTTTCAGGACTTTTGTTTAAAT
>NW_027468657.1:28487697-28547697 GCF_046254945.1 Alosa pseudoharengus
CCCAAATGCCCCTGTGTTCCCAGCAGCCCCTCAGATATACACCTAGATTCTCCATTCAACCCCCTCACCCTCCAACCTTCCACTCACATTAATGACGGGGGTCAGCCGAGGTGGAGGCAATAGGGGGATTCCACTTGATGTAGCCGCCTGCAGCAGTCTTAAGCTAACTGCATAACGTGATTAAGGTTTTCAAATCAGAACTGTGCATACGTGATGGTTAAAAACGTATCAGAATCTCAGAAATAATCACGTTATGCAGTCAGCTTTAGATGGCTGCAGGCGGCGACATCAAGTCGAATCCTCCAAATGTACTTATCCCTTCTACATACTCGCAGACTTCCAGCGACTCACTGACTCAGGTTATGCGCCTACACTTCCCATCCACCCCCTCTCCCTCCCTTTGGCTCACCTTGATGGTGCGGTCGCCCGAGGCGGAGACGATGTACTTGTCGTCGAAGTCGACCACGTTGACGGCGGCGCGGTGGCCCACCAGCACGCGGCGCAGGCTGATGTCGGTGGGGGAGGCCATGTCCCACACGGCGATGGAGCGGTCCTTCGAGCACGTCACCATCAGACCGTTGCAGAAGCGCAGGTGCAGCACCGCCTCGTTGTGGTGGATGAGCGTGTTGAGCACCTCGCCTGAGGTCACGTCCCACACCCTGCAGGACACCAGAGGGGGGGGGGGGAGAGAGAGAGAATCGGTCAGTGAGAAAGAAAGAAAGAAAACAAACAAACAAAACAGAAACAAAGAACAACAATAACAGAAAGAAAGAAGAAAGTCAAGAACAAGAGACAAAAGGAAACAGGAAAAAAATAAACAAAAACACGTAAAAAATAAAAAGAAAGAAAGAAAGAAAGAAAGAAAGAAAGAGAGAGAAAGGAAGAGAGAAAGGAAGAAAGAAAGGGAAAAATAACAAAGACGCACTTCAAGAGCAAGTGAGAGCATATGAAAGGGTGATCGGTGAAAAGTGTGGAGAGGTAGCAAAGCAGAGAGAGACGGAAAGTAAGAGCAAGTTCGACTGAGCGAAATGTTAATGCACTTCCTCCACGTCTGAGCGAGTTAGCTTAATAACCCCCTGAGAGAGGGCTTCAAAGCGCCTACTTAAGTCAGAACATGATGCTAATGCTCTTTCCATTACAGGCTGTAAACAGAAGCTTGTGTGTGCTGCCACCTAGTGTCAGCTAAGCCCTGCTGACGGGGGGATCGAATTTAATTCTACACCTATTAACGAGAGGGGAAAATTCAAAACACAGATTTGTGTTGGCACTGGTGCGGGGAAGATGAGAAGCATCAAGAGAGATGTGTGAATTGAAGCGCGCACACACACACACAAACAAAACACACACACCATTAGCATACACACACATACGCACACACAAACACATATTCGCACACACACACACACACACACACTGGAAAACATGACACTTGGGCCATACACATCTGCCTGCCTGTCATAGCACTGGCTCAGGAAGTGAAGTCAGCCTTTCCGTGGAGATTTCCCAGCGAGAGCAGAACAGAGTCCAATGTGCAGTTTTAAAGGCCTTGGTGTCACTGCTGCTCTCGGCTGTACTTGATTGATGTTACAAGGTCTTATGCTCCCTCGCTCACACTCACACACACACGCCGAGAGAGAGAGTTGTTAATGTTTTCTGAGGTCAGGGTCATCTCGTTTTGGATTGTTCAGGGAGTTTGTCCAGGACAAATATTAGGCTAAGTCAGAAAATGCTAAATTCATGATGTCAGCCAGAGCACACAAATGCACATACAGTCTAGAGACAGCAAGGGAGGCCTCAAACAAACAAACAAACAAACAAACAAACAAACAAACAAACAAACAAACACTTAACGAAATAGAGATATAAACAGAGCATTTATATCCCCTGTTTTTTTATCCTGTGTGAGTGCTCAGAGTGAAGGTGGGTACTTAATGCCAACGCACACACACTAACACACACACGAAAAATATATGACAGAAAAGGAGTGTGTGTGCATGTGAGTGAGGGCACATCTGTGCACGTGTCCACCCACCTGACGGTGGAGTCGGAGGAGCCTGTGACGATGACCCGCTCATCATACTGCAGACACAGGACCGAGCCCGTGTGACCCGTCAGAATCTTCAGACACTCCAGAGACTGCTTATCCCAGATCTGAGGGATGTAGAGGTAGCGAGATAGAGAGATGTAAAGGTAGCGAGATAGAGAGATGGAAGGAGGAAATGCTTCATTACATCAAAAAACAATAATCACCAACTATGAATTATTACCACCTACACCCGGGACCTCCTGGCAGATAGCAACTCTCCCTCTCTCTCCCAACACACACACAAACACACGCGCACGCACACACACGCACGCACGCACGCACCTTTATGGAGTTGTCTCGTAGGCCGCTGATGATCTTCTCGTCGTCATACTGAAGGCAGTACACCCCCTTACTGTTCTCTGAGCGGCACTGGATCCTCTGCAGGTTGTGCCTTCCACACCGCCAGTTCGCCTCAATGGTCTGAGGACAAGAGAGAACAACATAAGTTTAGAGATATATATGTGTGTGTGAGTGAATGTCTGTGCCTGTTTATTGATGTGTGTGTGTGAGTGTGATTGTGTGGAGAAACAGACACTCACCTCTATGTCCTGGATGATTTTAGGATAAAGTGAGTGGTAGTAGGAGTTGGGCGGGACTTCTACTGTGCGGTTCTTAAAAAGGTACTTCTCCCTGGTGACGGAAAAGAGAAAGCAACCAATCACATCAATTCAGTCAGTCTTGTGATGATGAATACATTTCTGGGTGCCTTCTTAAGCCCCAAGATTCAATAATGCCAAAAGTAAAAACCATGAGCAGCACAAAGTCTTGGACACCATTAGAGCCATTATTTGTCTATTATCAATAGCACTGCTTTGTTGCATTTTTCTATTGTGATGCACTCTTTATAATATCAATTAACTTTCAGATATTTGCACACCTATGAAGTAGTTCCAGTTTTTATGCCACATTAGGCTTGTATATCACTTCACCAAACTCATTGTGCAGTTGAAATGAACCATCACATTGCAAAAGACTTAGCGATCTGACATATTTTGAGGATAGAAAAATTGTAACGTTTGACTGCATTGGCTTTGAGATGCACTGCATTTTGGAATAAGTACAACAGTGATTTTACAAAGGTAAGCCTCAACAGAATCTTGGGATATGCTAGCTTAGCAACGAGACAGATGGAACGAATGTTTCCATTTAAAGCTAGTAATGGCAGTTTGCCCTGAAAACTGAGAAATGAGAATGTGTGGCAGTACGTAGTTCTACAAACAAAACAGTTTTAGAGATCAAAAGGCAGAACTTATATTAGAAAATTAACACAACGCAAGTGTGGCAACAGTGGTATAAGTGGGATAATGGACTCCACAGCATTCGAGTATCAGAAGTTAATGCACCTTGAGGTGTAACGGCATTACCATCTCAAACGTGCATTAAACTGCTGATACTCAAATGCCTTGTCGTCCATTATACCTTACAAAAAGGCTAACATATACCATCAACCATAAAATAGGCAGGTTAATGTCTTTGTAAATCAGGTTCATTTTTGATACATTACTTTTTACCCCTGACTGACGATATGTGGAGGTCACATCCGTGCAGTCCTGCATGACCAGACGTGCTCCTGCTCTGCTTGAAAACCCCTGTATCAGCACAACCCATTCAACCCCTCCCCAACCCAACCCCTCTGTGGCCAACAGAGCCAGAGTCTCCTGCAGCTGGGCAGCCAACTGTAGTGGACAGTGGACGGTGGTCCCCCTCACCACTGGTGTCTTTCGGAGAGGCCCTTCCACAGCGGGTCGGTGCGGACCATGCGCTCGATGAGCTTCTTCCACAGCATGCCCTCAGAGATGACCCGTTGCCACTCCTTACACACCAGCTCGGCCGAGCACAGCGAGCGCGCATCCAGGAACGACAGGATGTTCTCCGCTATGTGGTCCAGACCTCGGGCTGTGGACAGGGGGACGGTCAAGATGAGTGGTAAGGAAAAGTGACTGGTGATACAGTTAACATTACAGATACAAGTGGCATGCAAAGGGACAAAACAATCTGAACTGAATGTTTCATTGTAATCCCACAGTTCCCTGTACCCCTTAGAGAAGGATTTAAATGTTACAAGAACATCTTCACCACAACCAAACCAGCCAAAGTTTAAGTTAATCTGTACTGTGTAAACTGAAAGCAGAGATGTAACAATACTACTTCTGAATGCAAGACCAGCATGTAAGCACATCAAAGCAAAGAGGTCCATTCACAGCACTGATTCGGCAAGGCACTTTTGTGTGGCTGACTTTATTTGCTGTGATCCCAGGGAATGTATCCTATAGCTGGGGCTGACCTCTGAATCTAAGTGAGCTTCATCCTCAGTGCTGCAGGGTCTATGGAGGGGGTTAGAGAGTTTACTAAAACCCTCAAGCAGCAGAGGGAATGTGGAGATTATGTTACATGCTGTGACACATAGGTGGGGAGCATGGTTTTAATGGGGTTGGAAAGTGTGTGTGCGCGCTTGTGTGTGTTTGTGTGCGTGCGTGTGTGTGTGTGTGTGTGTGTGTGTAAGAGTGAGAGCAAATGTGTGAAATGTGTGTGTTACAAGCTACCACAGCAGCATGGCCTTGAGGTAGAATTTGAAGAATGGATTTATGTGTCTATGTGTGCAGTCTCTGAGGTCGAGCTCATGTGTGAAGCTGTTGCATACAACTTTGCCTGTTTCTCTCTCTGTGTGTGTGTGTGTGTGTACGCCAAACTCTGTGCAATAACTGCCGTGTTTACTGTTTTTTTAGCTATTTATTTGAGAACATGGAATGAATGTGTATGTGCGAGATAAATGTGTATGTGTGAGATGTGCTTGGGTGAGTATGTGTATGTGTATATATCTTTACTCTATGCTGCTATTTGGAGAGGATCGCTCCAATAGAAGTTTCGTTGTATCGCATACAATGACAATAAAGATCTATGTATCTTTTTCTGTTTCTCTGTGTGCGTGCGTGCGTGCGTGCGTGCGTGTGTGTGCGCGCGTGTACCTGGCAGCGCTGTGATGAAGTCCCTCTGGAGCATGGGCTTGAGGTAGGAGTTGATGTGTCCGTGCTGGTAGTGGCACATCCGTGAGATGAGGTGCTCCACAAACTCCACCTGGTCGCCCTCCGACCACTGGTCAAACAGCTGGATGCACACGTCCTTCTCCTTGTCAAAGTTGCACTGCGACGGCCGCTTCCGTGAGGCCGAGACCACTCCGTTACCGAGCTGCCGGAGGCAAGGTAAAGAGAGGAGTGTTTTACTACAACAATACTGAAATGTCCAAAAAACACAAATCCCAAAATGTGACATTCGTTTAACGTGACAATGCATGGTGCATATAATTTGTAATATATGCATGCACGTTTGTGCGCGCACACACACACACACACATGACAGACTCACCTTGAACACTGTGGTCTTCTTTGGCGAAAGCTCATCTGAGTGATTATTCTGAGGCTCCATAACCGTCATATTCTGTGCAGAGACGCAAAGGGAGGAGAGAGAAAAAAAAACACACACACAACACACAGACTGAGTGAGACTGGACAAGCACGTAGGGCATCTGCATAGGACAGATATGGAGAGAGGAGAGAAAAAGGGAGGGGAGGAGAGGAGATAAGGGAAGAGTCGCTACAAGCTACTGTGACACATCAGTGTAAGAGGACACTAACAAGAGACAGACAGATAAGGGGAGGGGGGGGGGGGGCATTACAACAGGCAAATAGGAATGGATACAAAGCCAGCGGTGAACCACAAACACAAGGCCTTCATTGGGTCCAGGGAGAGGGTCACTACGGCTCACTCATCCACAACCTTGTTAAGAGGTGGTGACGGGACAGGGAAGGGCCAGTCTGAGCAAACACAAGAGGTCTAGAGTCTAGAGCATGAACAAACCTGAAAATGACCCTACAAAAACTAGTCTTGCATACAAGATGGGTGACTGCTGCACACAAATAATAATAAACCCCAATTTAAGTCGATTGTGCATTTCCAGGGGGCTTTGGTGTGTGTGTGTGTGGGTCTGCCGTGACAGGTCTGAAACCTATGTTCCAAAAGCATGCAAATGCTGGAGAGCTGATCTGAGAACGGGGTGACCTTGGATGAGCTCGTGTGGGAGAGCTGGTAACCAGGCAGCAGAGGTCTGACCCTCACTAATCACCACAAGACTCAAGCAGAGAACACAGCCGGAACACACTGCATGAGATGAAATGGCAGCGTGAACATTTACAGAGGGTGTGTGTGTGTGTGTGTGTGTGTGTGGGAGGGGGTGTTTGTGTTTGTGTTTGTGTGTGTGTGTGTGGGTGGGGGTCTGTGTGTGTGTTTAATTAGGAAGACTGCATTTGCCCTTCTCAAACAGGCGTAATTGCCACATTTAACTGTTGCAAGGTTAAAGTTGAGCATTCTCAACATTACTAAAAAAAAGGCCATCCGTCATTTCCACCTCGCAATCATAGACTCTTAATTTGATACCTAGCTCATCACCACCACACTGCATATGTTTGCCCTCCCTAAAGGTTTGACCATGACAAGTTTGGCAGGATCGCCACTGAAAAATAAATAAATAAATAAATAAATAAAAAAAAACACTCCTGCCTACATGAGGAAAATGTTTAATAATTTAACCCTAGGCACTAGATCATGGCTAGGGCCTAGATCAATAGCTAAGCTAAGCTATTAGGCCTACATGTCGAAGATGAATAGAATGCAGATGTTGTTCTCAAGGCTCAAAAGCTGAGAATACACTTGGAAGACTCAGGCTAGCTCTTTGAAGAATGTGATCCGGACGCATTAGCTCAGTCCTCAACATCCTGAGCATCCGGCATAATTCACAAATTGGATTCTTGGGAATGATGATAATCAGGTTGAATCCCGCGTCGTGTCCGACACTATGCGGAACGTCAAGTCCTGTTCCCGTTAGTCTCTTCCGCCCGGAGAGAGATATGATCTCTGCCGAGTCCCCAAACCAAAATATCTTTTTCCTAACTTCCCTTCCCACCTTCAACTGCTCTCTCGCTCACACACACACACACAAAACCTGCTGGTGTAGTTCCACATAAAACCTAGCCCAGAGTAAACACTGTATGCTGTAGAATTGTAGGCTATATGTCTTTCAGACACACACACACGCACACGCACACGCACACGCACACAGTACAGGAAATGTTTGCAAAAGACCATCATGGAAACACTGGACATTCAGAACTGATCAGCAGGTTGATGAAAGGTGCTGTCAAGTGTTGGGTGAAGGTAAGCAAACAAACAGAGAGAGAGAGAGACAAAGAGAGACAAATCACAAGGACACGAGACGCAGACAGGAGGTTAAAAGAAACACACAAAACAAGTAAGCAAGCAAGCAAGACTGGGCAGCAAGCACTAAAAAGCAGCCGAAGGAGACAAGCAGCATCGTTTGAACGCCGGAACGCAGACAAGGAAGGAAGGAAGGAAGGAAGGCAGGCAACTAGTAAGGCCAGATGAGCAGGCAGTGTGTCTCCTCGTTCTCAGGATAGTGAGTGGGCCACGCAGACACTCCGCCCACGCGCCGTCAGAGCGAACGTGCCGAGCCACACCCAGATACGGCGGTGAGACGGCAGGCCACCTGAACGAGCAAAGCCAACCGGGACTTCCCAGTGGATTTGACACTTAACATGGCAGCTTCATATATTATTGTTTAAGGGGCCGAGCGAGGGTCCATTTTTTTTTTTTATCTATTTGAAAGCTGCTGATGTGAACTATGTCTTTCAGATGCCACTAAGGAGGTTTATGATTGAAAGGCTTTAAAGTTATGGCGCCCCCCCCCCCCCCCGACTCTCTCTAAAACATTGCAGTTCAACTCTCCTCTGCTGACTACAGCAACGTATTAAATAATAAATCTGATGTAGCACCCATAAAAGAGAGAAGAGGGGAGAAGGAGAGTGCTAGCGAGAGAGCGAGCTTGCCGAAGGAACGAGCACTAGGCCTGTAACACCAATCAAAAACAGGAGCCAGAGGAACCGGCCTCCTGCAAAAAAAAAAAAGGGTGGGGGGGCTGGACAGGGTTGCACAGGGGTTGTGGTGGGGTGGGAGGGTGAGTGTGGTGGGGTGGGAGGGTGAGTGTGGTGGGGTGGGAGGGTGAGTGTGGTGGGGTTGGGGAGACACAGCACTAGGAACAGAGGAGGTGATGGAGAGGAGATGGAAGGGGTGGGTGATTTTTAAGAGGAGGAGAGCAGAACCTGGTTGTGGGCCCGGGAGGAGGGGAGGCTCTGCAGGCACCTGAGTGCACACAAACTCTCTGCCACCGAGGAGCAGCCCAGCCAGAGAGAGCGAGGCACAGAGCACTGTGAGAGAGGGAAAGAGAAAGAGAGAGAGAGAGAGAGAGAGAGAGAGAGAGAGAGAGAGAGAGAGAGAGAGAGAGAGACAGAGAGAGAGAGAAGGAGAGAGAGAAAGAGGGGAGTTGGGGAGGGGGCAAGAGAGCAGGAAAGGGACAGGAACAAGAAGCAGTTGAGTGACCATGTGAGACAGTTGTAAGAGAAAAGAATTCAGAGTGAAAGGAAGAGAGAGAGAGAGATGGGCAGAGAAGGGGTGAACCAGATTAAAGAGAAGGGGTGAGGGAGAATTGAGAGAACAAAAGAGGATAAACGGAGTGAGGCAAATATGTGGGGGCCAAGGAGGAGAAGAGCGGAAAGGAGTTAAGTGTGGGAAGTGAGGGAAAAACCTGTATTAGAGCCAAACACACACACACACACACACAGTTAGCGCACAAACACACACACTCTCGCATAATAAACAAACACACATGGACGCAGTCACAAACAGTGCAAAGGCACATACATTAAAGACAGAAGCATTGTTAAGATATGGGGTGGGTAAAGTTGTGAGAGGATGGGTACAATCAGCCTGATCAAATATGAAGTGTACTGTAGAACAGTATACTGCATAGAGGTTATTCCACTTTGGGATTTGACACATGCTCTTGGGTGAGCCAAAGTACAAATAAAACAAACAGAATCCCACCCATGGTTTAAAATCCCAGCATTAACTAGACTTTAGTTGTGTGGTATTATGGCGTAGGTTTCTTTACATAGGTTAATCTTTATCAGGGCACAGTTCATAGTTTCGTTAGAATAAACTTAAACGTGTGTGTTTTAAACAGAATGCCAGGAAGGAGGATGTGACTAAGTCAGTCATGTTTTTTTTTACAACTAATATTGACATAGATACTATATTCAGCTCGGCGTAAACTGGATAACAGTGAGAAGACAGCATGACATGTTGAGAGAATTATCAGAATTACCAGACAAAATCTTCAGTAACAATGTAACCATTACTCGCCTTGTTACTGTTAAATCTTCAGTAACAATGTAACCATTACTCGACTGTACACCAAGCAACATTTTTAAACAATGCGACATTTTCAAACGAGTTACTTTGCCACCAGCCTTGCTTGGGGGTAAACGAATGCTATAGCCTACGTGTTTATTCCTAGCATTAATGTCAACTGGCTGTCAACCTTCGATAAATAATGAGGGTAAGCTCCAATACAGAAGTTAAAGCTAATAACGTTACCACTTGCGCGGAGTTAAAATTGTGAAATGACAGCTCATGATATTCATTGGTATTTTCAACATGTGTTTAAATACATTTCATACATCACTGCTACATACCTATAATTGACATTATAACATCAAAGGGGGGGCAAGTGAAATCAACACTTCAGCTAGCTAGCTAACTAGCAGTTAGCCTACGGGCTACTGTTAGCTGTGGACACTTCCTTCTACGCAGCAATAAAAACTCCATCTCACGTTTGCGAGGTGTTTCAGAAACCGTTCTTTCATATAGGGCTTGATGAGCACATATACTAGGAAAACATTAATGACTCGACGAGGCCAGTGGCTAAAGCAACTACATTCCCATCACAAGCTCGCTAGACATGAGGCTAATAACAGAAGTGGCTAGCTAACGTTACGCTACAGCAGGGCCAAATGGCGCAGCGGTACTGCAATGACTAGACGCTCCCTCAATTTCTGTCATTTTCGCTAATTATTGACAACCAACATTTATCTAACTATTGACACATCCACCTTGACATACGTATGATGCGTTCATTGTGAATTCGGAAAATAAACAACTGTAATGAAGGAAAAATACTTTTCCGGGCCTGAAACTGGCGTTGACATTATTTGTCTAGCTTGGTCTCGCTGATTTCCCTGTCCTTTCCAATAACGTCTAACGTCACGGAATGTCGACTCTGTTTTGCCGCTCATTTAAGTACATTGACATTAGAATCAATGATGATATTTATAAACAACCGAAAAACGAATGTGTTTAGTAAGATTGTCTACTGTGAATTGACTGCTTACCATTAGCTCCAACGTTTTGTCTTCCATCTCCGGCTCCATATTGTTGTTCCGCCCGAAACTCGAAGCGAAAATGGAAACCCAGCCCTGCGTCGCTGTCCGCATCTGAGTATACGTCACGACCCACGGCAGGGAGTGTTTTGTGCTTGCAATGACCCGACAAAGGCACTCAAACGCCCTCTCATGAATAACAACTATGTGATTGGACAGGCCGTGATGGAAGGCGTGTTTTTCTAGCGCATGGTTCAATGTGATTGGCCCCAAAAACCACTACGGCTTTCCCCAACAACAATGTTGCCATTTTTTCTACTTTCATAAAGACCTGGCAAAAATATCACATTCACGAGACTATCAGCCGTAAACAGGCCCTTCTAAAGACTAGTCTACTGTGCTCCCCTGAAGAGAGAGCAACACATGTCAAATAATCTTATATATCTGGACATGCATATATTACACATGTAAGTCTGTATAATGTAGAAAATGTGATGTCTGCACTTCGAGCATTTTGATTGGGCTGTACCCAATGTTGACGTTGAAACGGTGTAAATTACAGCTCAAAGGTGAAATTGTGTTCACAAAGATAGTGTAAAACAGCCACACAGTATGGGTAACCTGCAATACATCTCTCATGTTAGCATAAAACAGCCATATACAAGTCGTATCTGAATCATTTTTATAGATCCCTTGCACTTTCAAGATGAAAACAGCAAAAAGTCAAAGGGTCTTGTTCAGGGAATAGCACACTAAAATGCATTTCATTGAAACATCATTAATTCCCCTTATTTTTCTGCGATGCATCACTGGCTACATATGAATATTCACATGATGGCTTCTCACTGAATGTGCTCTCTGGATTGTCAACAGACTGCTTGCTGGACAGAGAAAATCTTGCTCTTCCATCTCATTGGCCATGCAGCATTTCTGGCAAGCCATCCAGAAGAGAAAAAAGACACAGTTGAAAAAGTGAGTGTGGATGAAGGACCATTGTTGTTTTGTTTTTTTTAAGCAGTTCAAATTTAATACTTCTTTGTCCCCCATTCGCTACAGAAACCCAGGTAAAAAAAAAAATCTAAACCATCATAAAATACAGCAGCATCAATTGCCTGTAAAAAAAAAAAAAAAGAAAAGAGAAAAGAAATAGAAATGCAAAAAACGGACCCATGGGGAACAGAAGAATCAGGGAAGTCAGGGGAGAAGGGACATAAAGAAAAATATATAATATATATATATTTCTGTATAAGAGGAGCAAGTCCAAAGTTGTCTTCAGATGGGGCCATGAGTATCTTGGGCACGTGCTGTTGCTTTATTTAAAAAAAAAAAAAATTAAAAAAAAGAAAAGGGAAAAAAGTAGATACATTGAACTTAAAAAGGCGAGTTCAATCCAATCAGAGTATTCTAAGGCTGGGGCGTTATTTTGTTGTTACTCATGAAGGGTTCTCTCTCCTCTGTGATTGACAGGCTGTCACTCCTCTTCAGCATATGTATTTGTATATGTAACTGTGTGTAAGTGTTTGCAGTTGATAAGGGGTCCATGTTCTCTCGCTGTTTTGAGAGATTCTTTTTCATTCCGTCCTTCTTCAATTTCTTCATCCATTCTCTCATCTCCCCATATCAGTCCCCGACTACCTAGTAGTCATCCAAATCGAAAAATTCATCGTCCTCTCCCTGGTAGTCCATGCCCTGGAAATCCACCCTGTACCTCAAGATTCCTGGAGAGAAGTAAAAAGAGGGAGACAATGAGGCAAAATGAAAAAGAATTCCATTGAATTCCATTTGTGGTGGTTGGTTTGCAGAATTAAATTGAATGCAACAGTTTTTAACAAATTAGCACAGCTGGTTATGATGCTAACCAGATTTAAGCACAATTTAGTACAACCTGGAAAATCATTGTGTGGTGGTCAATGTTGATATTGTGGTGTGCCGCCGCAAATAAGTCAATGTATGGGAAACCCTGATGTAGCATGTAGAGGAAATACGAGTTTGAGCATCATTAAAAACAGTCTCACCCCCAATGCCACCGAAGCCTTTGACAAACTGCGATCCCTCCTGGCTCTTGTCTGTGACAATCTCCAGTGTGGCGCCGAACTTCTTGTAGCTATTGGCGAACCACTCCAGCAGAGGCATGCACTCGATCAGCTCGTGCTCCTGTCCTGTCTGTTCACGAGCACACACAGATGACAAAAGGTGAGGTGTCATTTCAGAAGTCTGCATCAACGATACGGACATTCTTAAAGTGTAACTAGAGTAGAGCTATAATCGGGCCTTAAAAGTTAGGCCCGACAAGGCATGAGCCCGACAAAAATCAGCCCGAGCCTGACAGGTTTTTAAAAGCCCGAAGTCCTCTGTAACATCATAACATCTCAGCACTCTGAAGTTTGCGGGAACCCTCCCATACGCAGCCTGGACATTAATTAGTTCTTGCGCCAGCTCTTCAAACCCCTCGCCATTTACGATATCAAAAGGCCTAATGTCTTTACAGCGAAAGCTGACACACTTGTTCTCCGTAACCTGTTTCACCTTTGCAGGGTTGGTTTTGTTGCTGTAACAAACAATGTGATTGTAGGTTGATCCTAGGCACTGGCAGGTGTGGACAAGCTTTTATCAACATGCCTTATCAGCGACAAATTCCCTGTCATTCTGCAGAATGTTGAATTCTTTGGATTTCACATAGGCTAACCTACTGGCTCATTATTCTCATTATGTACATGCCAAAACTTTTCCACGCCTCAGACTTTGCTTTCTTTGCTGGTGCAACTAAAACGTAATCGCTTAAGGCCAGCCTCCGTTTCACCCCCTCAGCATCCATTTTTGCATCTTTCTCGCAGCTAATCGAAATGCAACACGTGACAGCTCATTTAGCTTACCGCGCAAGCCGGAGCCCGAGTGAAATGATAGAAATTAAGCCCAAACCCGACCGAACCCATCAGGTTAGGGCAAACATCTTCAGCTCTACTCCAGAGTAAAAACAATTTAGGGGTCTATTTATGGTAGTTAACAACTTCAAACTTTTGATTGAGTGCACGTTCATTGGTGGCGTTTTGAGCAAGACCACAACATTGTAATTATATTTTGAGCATTGCTAGTGGTATAAAATAGCAACGTGGCACCTTGCCCTGTTAGCAACACTGTAAGCCCATTCAGTGTTAATGCAAAAAAACGGTCTTGCTCAAAACACCACCAATTAACGTAATTTTGCCCTCAATCAAAACGTTGAAGTTGTTAACTACCGTAAATTGACCCTAGGACAGTGTGTATTCCAACCAACAATGAGACTTTCATCACACTGACTTCTGCCTGACACGGCAAAGTGACAACGTGTCTGAAAGATACAGGGTTTGGCAGAGATGGATGCTCCAGCAAACACGGGACTTTCAATTCGCTCTTCCTGCGTATCAATGACCAGGCAACAATCATGCCATAATCACTTTCGATACAGGGTTATACAGATCGTCATTATGATAATGGTTGTTAGTGGTATAAAATAGCGACATGGCACCTTGCCCTGTTAGCATCACTAAGTCCATTCAGTGTTAATGCAAATAAACAGCCTTGCTCAAAACGCCACCAATTAACGTTAATTTTGCTCTCAATCAAAAACTACCATAAATAGACCCTAGGTTGTTTTTACTCCGGAGTTACACTTAAAACATAAATGTAGAATTCACACTGACCTCTTTGTCTGTGAAATGGGACTTGTCTTTCTCCTGTTCTGGCGTCAAATAAATGGTCTTCTCATCTAAAAAAAAGAAAAGAAATGTAGACTGTGACCAATTAACAATTACAAATTAAGAAAGACTCTTATCCAAAACTACAAAGTAAACAATTGTCTGAAAGATACAGGGTTTGGCAGAAACTGACAATCCAGCAAACACGGGAAAAGACTTTCAACTCACTCTTCCTGCGTATCAATGACCAGGCAACAATCATGCCATAATCACTTTCGATACAGGGTTACAGTCAGTGAATTTACATGGAGGTGATATATACTTTAATGCTTGCAGAGTCTAGTGAAGACTGAATTTTAATTAAAAAGTGATAGCCATGAAAGACAATTCTGAATTCCTGTTCCTCAGGTTCTCTTGTCCCTCTTTTCTGCCTTGCTGTTTTTACCATCAATTCAAAGAGAGTCAACAGGTACGTATTAAGTACACTTGTTAAGTGATATGTTACAGTCAGTGTACCATTCTCTGCGTCGATGGACTCTGCTCCATGGAGTCTCAGGATGTATCTCATAGTGTCCAGGTTCTCATAAACAATGAGGATCTCCACAGCTCCCATCTCCAGGGCTTTGAGGGTGTCTTCCACGCCGAAGCAGTACTTCCCCGTGTCCTGGCTGATCTCATCAAAATACCGCCCTATTGAGGCACAGATGCAAGAGTGGGTATAAAATAACACCGCTACAACCATTATAATCCAACCGCACCCCCCCTTGCAGCCACTACTGGAGCCAACACTGATGGCTTTGCTCCCTCTGTCCCATGGAATTCATCCAAGGTTTTTTCTATGACAAAAGCCATGGCCCTAAAATATGCTGCTAGGATCGTGGCTTGAGTTGAAGCCATAACACACCCATCCAAACATAAACACAAACACACACACCTATGAGTTTCTTCTCCTGGATAAACTTGACGTTTGACAGCACTTCTGCAGAGAGCTCAATTGCTTGGTTGAATCCATTCTCCCCTCCGTACGAGATGTCTACCAGCTTCAACACTTTTGCTTGTAACCTCTGTAGAGATAACACACCAAAGACAACACACACATCAGACAACCACAAAACAGTCATTATAAGGACCTCTGAGCATTGGCAACAACTAGTATTTCTTATGAAATAACAAGCACACGGCCAATAACTACAAAACACCCCTCAAAGAACTAGAGCATGTCAAGTGGCAGACAAATTACTAAAACTTTTTTTCCACACTAGGCAGAGCATAACAGTGGTTCAGCTTTTGATTCCATAAACATGTGCAGAGTGAGGAAGTGTGTGAATGTGAAACCAACATTGAATTCACAGACTAGCTAAAACCAAGTTCAACAAAGTTCAGCTCTGTTCACTTGAAGTAAATCTACAATTGGTTTGACAGAAGTACTGCGAATACAATGTCAAAATAGTAAATTGCACACTAAAGCAAATATATAACAGCACAACATCAAATTGATGCGGAACGGTACCGTGCCAACGCAAAAAAGTTGGCCGTAAACCATACCATAAACATACCGGGTCGAACATATCTGACTGACTCAGTTCAGTTTTGAAATCAGCAGAACCAGCCAAGACCATGCCGGCCACGTTGACCTTGTCGTTGGACACAAAGAGCTGGACCGCCGTCTCGGCCACCTTCCTCACGTAGTTGTGCCTCTTCTCCATCCTCAGACGGGCAAAACGCAAAGCAGACTGTCCTCCTCTGCCTGAGGTGTGGGAGAGAGCAGACATTGTTTAGAGCCTCCACCTTTAAGACAATGATTTTAAAACATTTATTTTTCCCCTTCTGCAGCAGAGAGACAAATCGGAGTCAACCTGCACACAAACCACACGTGTTTACATCTTGACATTCAGGGTTACTGGTTGCTGCTTTAAGAAACATGCCAGGACTGAACAAATGCCTAACCTGGTTATAAAGACATTGTGGTATTCCTGAACACACCTGATTAAACAGTCCCATTCTGCCGGGCAGAGCACGGCTCATTCAATGGGTAAACCCACAGCTGTTCCAACACACTTATTTTCCTTACACGGCCAGACCACTGCATCTCAATTTACGTCGGAGTCTACAAAATTGTATGGATAGAGTTCTAGCCCTGGACAGTGTGTATTCCAACCAACAATGAGACTTTCATCACACTGACTTCTGCCTGACACGGCAAAGTGACAACGTGTCTGAAAGATACAGGGTTTGGCAGAGATGGATGCTCCAGCAAACACGGGACTTTCAATTCGCTCTTCCTGCGTATCAATGACCAGGCAACAATCATGCCATAATCACTTTCGATACAGGGTTATACAGATTGTCATTATGACAACATGCAAATAATCCTTAACCATATGCATAGCCTGACGAAGACTGAACTTAAAAGTGATATGAATGTGTGAAGGAACTGAAGGACCATAGCAAGTGGTGAGTTCAGTAGCTATAAAGAACACTAGGCCTGAGGCAAAGACACTTACCGTATCGATTTCATGCATATAAACATACATAGAAAATGTTCCACATATGTTCTAACACATTTGGTATAGTATATGCAACATTTTGGCTACAGTGGTCTCATGGTGGCGATGGTGGAGCAAACAGTTTACCATGCTTCTTGGGGAGATCCACGGTGAATTTGTGTAGAACTTCTCTGGTGTTCCCTTGCAGAGTCCCGAACAAAGCTCCACTCCCATCAATCACAATAAAACCAAACTTGCTGTCGTCGGACAGCAGGGCCGTCAGCGCCTGGGCGATGAGAAATATGAGAGACGCCGAGATTACCAAAGCTTTGCCTTTAATAACGGCCAGGAATATTGAACTCAAGGAGGAATGTCAACAGCTGCTACAGCAGTCAGTGAGGTCTCTCACTCACTCACACACACACTCTCTCTCACACACACACACACACACACACACACTGCATTTCGCACCTCAGTGTGGAACTTGTTGTCGCAGAGATAGAGAGAGGTGTTGATGGGTTTAAAAGGCTCAAAGTCAATGTTGACTTTCTTCTCCTTGCCCTCCTCAGTGACTATGGTGCCACAGTACACCACTAGGCCATTAGGGGGAACTGCAAAAAATAAGGGAAGCGGAAGCCGGTCAACTCAGAAAAAAACGACCGCTGGAGTCAATTGTACACATCACATGCAGCACTTTAAAGCCATAAATATATTGCAGAGTTTTGAAATATGTACATATAATTTCTATTTGCTTTCAAGATGGAATATCCCCTGATTAATTATTATGGTTTTGCTTGTGCCTGTGAATTGTATCAAACTGACACTCATATGTGTGTGTGTGTACTTTATTAAAAAAAATGCCAAGCTAACATTAATGATGCCCCAGGACAAGCCAACAGCAAGAGCCAGTCCTAGCTGGACAGTCAGTCACCTTTGTTGTAAAGTTTGAGTCTCTGCTGTACTGAGGTGATGGCGCCGAGCACAGACAGCCTGTTGACTCTGCTCTTGATGTTGGAGGCCGTACCGAACTCATCGGCCAACATCTTGGACACTCTGGAGATCTGGTCCTTGGGAGGGATGATGAGGGAAATCATACTGGTGCCATTCCTACCCAAGGAGAAGCGAGAAAAAACATGATTACCTATTCATACTATTTATCAAGTAAAAATACTTAAAAAAACACTAAATATGCATTACTTATTTTCAAGACACAATGTATGTATTGCTAGAAACTGTACTTTCACTTTCAATTATTTCAATGGCATTATTTAAAAAAGCATGCTTTTCACAACTGGAAACCACATTTCTGCATGCTAGTATGTAGTGCTAAGAATCCTTAATGCATAGTAGCCTAAACAGAGAAAAGCACAAAGGGTAAAATGTTGTTCTTGCCGCACACATTGCCACTGTATCATAAACTATCAGTCGAGTTGATGGGTGACAGGAACTTCAGTAATTACATGACAATTAGCTCAGAAATACACAAAAGTGGCTCTCTCCATCATAGACTGCTAGCACGGAGAACAGGTTAATATTTGCACAAGGTCACAGAATCATATGTAATGTGAAGAATAGTGAAGGCAGCTAAGAGTAATGAAAGCAGGAGACACATCTCCCATAGTTTCCCAATAGGCTCAATTTACAAACTAATGCAAAAGGTCCTTCTCTGAAAAAAGTACATTAAGTAGTACCCAAGACCTACACACCACATTTCAAAAGTTAACATACCTACACCTATTTACATTTAGAACAAAAAATATGCGTGAGCAGGGAAACACTACATCTACAACAATAGTAGATGTATGCAGGTGTTTGACCATTCGGCAACTTGAAACCAATCTGCCTCCGTACATTTCATAGTACTAACTACAACCGAACATGACGCACAGACCAAGCCATGAGGCGACCTTGTGTGAAGGACTTGACCATAATGACACATTGTGTCTTTTCTCACATGCTACCTGTCAAAAAGGAGGTGAAATGCCGGTCGCGCTGACGTTGCATTTGCGCAACAGAGACCTACCAGTAAATGTAGGGCAGCCTAGTTGAACGTAATGTGTCAACCGTACCAGTATTCCATCACCAACAGCCCTAGTAAAAAATCTACTTGACCGTATCAGTACAATACCATAATTTGACCGTGGTCATTTGCATTTACAGGGACAAACTTGTTTGTTTATATCTGTATTATTATTAACACCGCAAATCTGCTCCATACTGGAGATAAAATGTTTCGTCAAATCTGCAGTTTCATCCCCCATTATAAGCTATGGATGTATGTCTCACAACGCAAGTCAAACATCATAAAACCCGTCACAAAGGGTTACAAAACTCCTCCACGTACAGTTCCATTAAAGTTAAGTTGATCAGAGGGGGGTATTTATTCCACGGTTGAAATGACTAGACACTTCGATCACTCCGACATCTGGAGACTACCACATCGGTGCACAACAATCCAGTGTAGGCTACAAACGTAACAAAATATTTATTTAAATCAAATCTAATTTTTCATATAATTTCCGAGAGCCATTATCCCCATAACAGCTATACTTGGTTACTATATCGTATTCTTGACTTAACCACTGACAGTCAAAACTCAAAAGTGACAAACTCATCAACTGCACCGATGACTCGGTTACGGCATTTGATCGAGCTTCATTTTGTCTGGGCATAGGGCTAACGTTACTAGCAGCGTCTGTGGGCCCTGGAGTAGCTGCTACTCAGATGGAAATAATAATAGCTACCCACGTTTCCCTGGTATAGTGCTAGAACACATAGTGTGACCCAAGGCTAACACAAGACCAGTTTCGGCCGGTCTGATGTAGTGAAGTTAGGAACATGCGACAAGATTGTCATCAGATTCTGAAGCCAGTTCCTTCCTATAAGCTAACGTTAGCTACGCTAACATGGCGCAATTAATTGTCAACTAAAGCTATGGCATACTTTACGATTGCAAATGACACTGACAAAACTACAACAGTTAGCAACTCCCAAGTTTCACCACGCTAGTGAGCTGAAACCTATTAATTAAAACGCCACAGCATGCCATGAATCGCGTGAGAAAGAGGCCTGCATTGCGGCCTCCAATACTGAAGAATCTTCCATTCGACAAAACAATCATACTACAGTGATCAAGGTTAACACTGTAAGTACAACATTTCTATAAGGGGTAAAAAACCACCACCAACCTAAACCGAGATCTATGGCACAAAGTCTCGTGGCTGCACCCCACTCGCCGGTACCCTGCTCCTCCCAAATCCCCGGCCTTCTACAACAGCTGGCTAACGTTACTAACTGTCTACACGTACCTGGGCTTTAACCTTGCGCTAATGCTCACACCACGAAGCCGAACAAAGTATATATATTTTTACACAAAAAAGCGTTTACGTACCCTCTTGCTGCTTCCAAACTTTTGATCAGCTTCTTGATTTTCCATATCTCCACGTTCCTGTCCGCCGCGCTCGGGTCGTCCGCCATCTTTCCTGTTGTAATCGCTTAAGAAAGAGCAACAGACTGGATATAAAAGCAGAAAAGGCAGCTCCGACTCAATTCAGCAAGAGGAACACTTACAGTTAAAAGAAAGGCAATGTTATAGTGTATAACATAGGGTCATGGTACTGCCCCAATACCGATAGCTATTTCCGCGCAGGTCTCACCTGGCGTAGGCAACCACCCGAGATGGAAAGACCCAACACCGGCTGACGGTGTCAGTAAAGTGCGCGGCAAAACTAGGCCCTCTTTCTCCCCAGGCCCTAGCGTCCACCCTATTAGCTACCACATATGCTGCTTGCCCATCCGCCATCACCAATATATTTTTAAAAGACTGAATTCAAGAATTTGTTGGGTAAAAGAACGATTAAGTTTTACCTGCCTTTGGCTCCGCCGCACCACTCGGGGTCTTTCTGCGTTACGGCCGCCGCGATTTTTGTTTCGTTCGTCTGCTATGTGACGTTGCCTCTCTTTGCCGGTTCCGTCTTCCACGAGCTACGCGTGGTGCGAAAGTTCACATGGGGAGGTGGATCTCAGATTTTCTACTTCCTAGAAACCCGCATAGAAACGCGACGATAGCACACTCTGATTGGCTAGGCTGTAAGCTTGTCATAAAACAAAAGGTCATGGGCGGGATCATGAATTTTCATGCCTCATGGGAGCTGTAGTGCTTCGAACAAGGCTACCCTAGTGAAACATGTTAGTCCTCAGTTAAGTACAGAATATGGGACATTATGAATCCTGACTTGATTTATGATTCAAAATTAAAAAGGTCACAAGATAGGCTTATCCCTAAGCTTATAGAAAACGTAAGGCCTACTTTACCTAAATAATTCTCATATTTTTTTTGGTAGCAAGTAAAAAAGCAGGCTATTTAAAACAATTCATCATGGCTTTTGAATGAACAATTAGCTACTTGCATGGCATGAGAAATAAAGCATTCTGTTGAGGATGGGGGAATGGTTAATAGGCCTAGCCTATGATTTGACTCCACCCAATCAAAGTAGGTCTGGATCAGAGCCAGAAAGACATGAGTCTAACCTGGCTGTCAAGACAAATTGCATTACTTTTGTGGAACTGGTTTGAGTACAACCACTCCTACAACGTCTTCCTGGAATCAACAAAAATCAAACCAAATCAACATAGGCTCAGGACGATGGTAAGTACTTTAATAGAACTTGTAAGCAATCTACATTTACTAATCATTGATATACTATACAAAATGCAGTGGCATCTAAACATGAGAAATAGGCCTACTGCAAAATATTTCAAATGGACACAACCTATTTCACTAGATTCCACGAGAACATTTCAACTGAACAGTTTTCATTTATACTGACTGATCAAAATAACTTAAAGGTTGTGTTAGACAGTGGTTTCTGATGTAGGCTAGCGTTTGATGACACAGCATGAATTCAGAATAATTTTGGGAACCTCATGCTACTTTTCTGTTACCTTGCAGACAAAACCTTGTTTCCTATTCAGCTCTGTTTGTTTGATGTGGATAATTGAAATTGAAGGAAATAGCCTGATGGATGCATTATGAAAGAATTATAAATTGTACACCATGAATGTGAATCGTGATGTCTCAAGGACAGAGACTGAATCACAAAATCTCATTACATCAACTCAATCAGCATGTGTTGCTTCAAAGATGCAATAACCCTAGGTTTTTTCCCCCAAGTGTCATTGTTGATTCCATATAGACCAACATAAACCAACATTTAGAGCAATATGTAAGAAATAAATCTTGTCTGGTGTGACAATTCAACATTGTTTACTGATTTGGTCAGTATGGATAATTCAGTGGCACATTCACTGTATGGTGAGCATGCAATGAGCTATTTAGCTGACTTTGCTTGCAGTAACAACAGGAAAGGAGACTATACCTTATTCATATAAAGGGAATGAATCATGGCTGAATCAGTAACAATACCAGAGGATGCAAGGTAATTTTTTTCTTCCTAACAATTTAGCAAGTGACCCTGATTGTGGTGGGGTAGAGCAATGGTTTAGTATATTATGGAATGTTTGTGCAATTCAGATGGAATACACAACTGTATTCAAAGAACCTGTTGTTCTAGTTATAACGTGTTGTATTGCATAAAGGCTTTAATGTACTTTCATTTTCATTTTGTTTTAAAAGATAGACACCAGCAGTTGATTACAATGTGATTTATAAATATTTTCTCTGAACATTCAGAAGAGTTTTTGTTTCATGACAAAAAATCCCCCTCTTAAAATAGCTTTAATGTAACTACACCTTCTTCTTAATTTGGGATTGGATTTGATTCAGGCCCTGCCTCATCTCTACACACTGTTCATCTGCTGCTGCAATAGAAACATTTAAAAGACAATAGAGACATTTATATTTAAAACGGTTCCTCAATGACTGTAAAATGGACAGCATATGTTCAATCAAAAGTAAGTTCATGAAGGAGCAAATAGCGATGACTTTCTTGCTTACTTAACTCTGGCTCCAATTTTGTGGAGGCCAAATTATTTTCATGTATTTTTTTTGCTTCATCAGAACATTAAGTGCATGACACCATGCTGTCCATGTTCTCTTTCAGTTGAGTTCACTCTACGTTTACGGGAAGTAATTTTCAGAAGTAATCTTCATCAACCCCCATTCCAGCACTGCTAGATAGAGTGCTCACTCACAATCAGTGATACTGAACGCCCCGCTCTAGCCAAACTAGCTTCACTCTATGTGTGAGTGCCCTGCCAGGCTTTGTACCTGTGAGAAGCCCTCCAGTGCCAGCAAACTGCCTTGTTCGGACACTAGTACTCGTCAGAGCTTTTCTTGTATGTTGTCGGCTTGTTTCATAGCCGTATGCGCTCAGCACCCCGGTGGTGAGTTTCCTAGTGGATTCCTTGTCCACTGCAGCCAATGAGGCGCTGTGATACAGTATATGCGTCGCCATTGGTTAATGTGGAATGAACTCGACTGAAAGAGAATGCATGGTTATAAACATAAACTTGGTTCTCTAAAGGAAGAACATGAGATGTTAACCCTTTCTAACCTCATTGGCTCTCTGGACCTGGTCCATTGGATCACTTCAGAATGACTACAGAGGACTAGTTGCACAGTGTGCCTTTATATCAGTGGCCTGCAAAAAAATCCCATTGGTTCACGTCTCGTGTTATTCTTCTGAGAACCAATGTCGTAACCATACGTCTATAGTCATTGAGGTTCCCTATATCTCACAAATGTCTAATGTTATCTTGACTAAATACGTCTTATTGAAAGAATGGATATACTTTTTATAATGGCACAAACACACATAAATTGCCCATTGATGGAAAAATCTGTTTGATGAAAACCTGATCTGGCAATATCAATCCAGTGCTGCAATTTGATCTTATTCTGAGCAGTCCTTACCCGATCTCATCTGACCAGACCTCATCTCATCATAAGGCCCCGATGAGTGACCAGACAATTCACAGTAAAGAACGAGATGCAGATGCAGGGTATGGAGACACAAACACACACATGACTGAGAAGAATGGCGATGTGTTTAGGAAAGCTTAAAGGTACCATAACCAACCAAAACTGGTACTGCAATCACTTTCAAATTACTGTAGAGCGGTGTATCCCCTCCCCCTCCCCCCTGACTCGAGGTTGCCAACCCGGATGCCGAAACACTACTGACTTCATGATTAGTAGATAAGTGGAGGGTGGCGCATCAGGCCAAAACACAACATGACATGACAAAACACAACATCAACAACAGGCCCCAGGCTGCAACTTCACTTTTTAAATGACAACATCCTGGCCGGACTATTGTTGTCAGTGATATAAGTATTTGAAATTAACATGATTTCTTAATGTCTAGTGACATATCAGGACCATTTCATGATTAATTGAAATACATTTCTTACATACGGTTCCTTTAATGTTTCTGTATGTAATATATGCACATGAATGTCATTGTTCCACAGGTCTGCAGTTGATGTTGAAAGGTCTAAATCCCCCTCACTCAGCTATTGCTCAATGGAAAGTGACGACTCCTTGAAAAGGATCATCAAATTTGAACCAGGGTATATATCATCTTTTCAATTTTCTTTTTAATGTTTAGTTTTTTTAGTTGTATTTGAACTGCAGCTACCTTTTACAGTAATGCCTTTGACAGATCCACCTCCCCCATCCCATCTGGTTTGGATTTGAAGAGTGAAGACTCAATGGATATCATTGGACGACATTTTCGTAGAGAGGAACCTAGGTAATGCAGTATTTTTGCATGGTGCTGGGACAGGCTGTCTTTTAAGAAAAGATTAAACTGGGAAACTACAGCATTTTGCCATATTTCTGTTTTAGAACATGATGTTGGAAGACATTGTTGATGATGTTAATGATAATAAGTTATCAGTGTAATTGATCAGGATTCAACAGTTGAACTTTAATAGTGTTTTATTTTAAGGTTCATGAAATAATGTTCAAACTTGTGTAATGCTTTTCAGGGAAGGGATTGATGCAAATAATACAACAATACCCAGGTAGGCCCATTTTTATATTCTTAGATATAAAATCCGTGATTTAAGATGCTTTAAGATAATTTAACATTATGTAAGACCTAGGAAGCACTTTTGTTGTCAGCACAATTTTTCATCTACTATTGTTTTGACCACAGAATCATTGTGAATGGGCCAGACGAATGCCTTGACTATCCATCAAACAATATTGGAAATGGTCCAGGTCTTCTAACTGCTGCCACAGGGTAATTTTTGCAATACCAATGAGGTTGTGTTGGTTGACTGGTATGTTTTCTTTGGATCAAAAAACACCAAATCCAAAATAGCGACTTAATGTGAAGCCCATATAACCAGGGTTCTAAATGAACTTTTTTGATCACCAGCCAATGTGGCTGGTAACTTTCTAAAGTTACTAGCCAATCAGAATTTCTACTAGCCAATTTTTCTCCGGTGAAATTAGTTTATGAGATGAGTGTCACTGAATGCATTTCATCATTTTATTAACATTGTTGGCATGTATACATACCACAAAATATACACAGAAAGTGCAAACACTTCATTTCATGTTTGGGATCTCTATCTATCTATCTATCTATCTATCTATCTATCTATCTATCTATCTATCTATCTATTTCTCTGTCATATCCTCATTCTCTGCTTCATTCCTCTTCTCGCCCCCATAAGTCTGTCCCAACCACTGCCGCATTTAGTTTAATATTAACTTAATAAAAAGGAGATATCAATTATCATCAACAATGACAAGCCAGCTGGAACCTGCCACTCGTTTTCTCTCCCTCTCGTGCACGCTCAGACGCATTCTCAATTAAATGGAGTAGCATAGGGCCTACGTTCAAGTTGGATCTTTATAGAGAGGACCCAAAATGTATCATCTTTATGTAACATGTTGTTGGTGCATGTTGACATTGTATGCTTTCTCTAACGAGTGAAAAACAGTTTGCAATACAGCTACTATTTATTGGCTAAATGTTGGTCCCTCCTCTGTCTCTGGGTGCCCTACGCACAGTGCATGATGCGTGTGATGGTGGTGATCACTGATCAGGCAACTTTTTAAAACTGAAAATTTTCGCCTACACGCTCCTCACATTCCATCTTCAGCTAACTCCATAGACAATAATGTATAGACAATAATTCTTGAATTTATCCTGGGGATCAATACAGTATGTATGTATCTATCTATCTATCTATCTAAAATAAACAATCTTGCTGCTTCAGGTTTTGCGGCCTCTGTTACATGACATCAGCCCCCCAAATAGGTAAAGAAATAGAAAAACACAGGAAATAGGAAATAGGTAAACACAATGCATTTTGCGTTAATATTTCAGAGGCTAACTCCCTCTTCTTTCAGTCTATGTTCCCTTCTCTGGCTCCGTTCGTTCTTCTAATTCCTTGTGTTTTCTGGTAGATGCTCCGTTCGTTTCCATGGTCTCTCGCGCTGGTTTCACCGCAAACTGTGCGCAGCCAATGGGCGTATGAAACGTCATCACGTAGCATTACGGCACAGTGGTCATGGGAAATGTAGGAAGTAATGCCAGGGGGATATATACGACCGAGAACAGAGCCTTATGTATCATGCATGTAATGCCTCATGCATCACCGGCCAAACTGGCTAGTACGTTTTTATTACCACCCGCCAAAATTAATTTTAACCCGCATTTGGCGGGTTGGTGGGAATTTAGAACCCTGCATATAACATGCTGAAACTACGAATATTAACTTAAAATAAGTGACAGGTGTCTTTATGTGTTCCATAGGGGCCAGTTAGAGAGATCAGGTTCACCAGAGACCTGCTACTCATCAATGCGCAGCACATCTATGGAGTCAGTACAAGAAACACATGATACTGACATTGAAAGGTAATTCAAAGAGAACTGGAGAAGTGCACAGTTTACAGAAACTATCACATAGCTAATCAGCTATCAAAGTTACCACTGATATGTTGATGTCAAGCTGTCTTACAATTTGAATATTGTCCTTATTGCAGCGATAATCTGAAGCAGGATCTTGATCCTTCAGAAACACAAGGAGGAAATGGTATGAACATATTCTAGATTAATCATTTCTATTCCAGTATGGATGTTAAATTATTAGTGTACAATATGAATTCATGCTAGTGTATAGGTTTTAAACATCGAATCGTTACCACTGAGTTCAATTATGATTAGTTTCCCTTAATTATTCCCTTAAAGACAAAGCTATAAAGGAGGCCCGACAGCATCTGAAACAGAGATATAAAGATCAGTTTGAGTATGCCTTTGAAGTTTCGGAAAATCCAGGTGCTCCCACTCTTCTGAATGAAATCTACACAGAGCTTTACATCACAACGGGTGGCAGTGGAAAGTTCAACACAGAGCATGAGGTCTGGCAGCTCGAGAGGGTGTCCAGGCTCAAAACATCAGGAGATGTTGCCATCAAATACAATGACATCTTCAAACCTTCCTCTACACAACAGATGAATCTGAAAACGGTTCTCACAAAAGGGATTGCTGGTATCGGGAAAACATTCTCTGTGAGGAAGTTCATTCTTGATTGGGCTGAAGGAAATGGCAATCAAGATATTGACTTTGTTCTGCTGCTTCCTTTTCGGGATCTGAATTTAAAGAAAGGCAAAGAACACAGTTTGGTGGAACTGATTCACCAGTACTTTCCAGAATTGACAGATGTTATGATTGATGAAGTGAAGGTCATATGCATCTTTGATGGCCTGGATGAGTGTCGACTTAGTCTGGATTTCCTCAACCATCCAAGTTTGGCAGACATAAACCAGCCAGCGTCAGTGGACATCCTGCTAACAAATATCATCAAGGGAGATCTGCTGTCCCATTCTTCCCTTTGGATAACGTCTCGGCCTGCAGCAACCAATCAGCTGCCACCGGAATATGTCCAAAGGGTCACCGAGATCAGAGGGTTCAACGATGCACAAAAAGAAGAGTACTTCAGGAGAAGGATCCAAGACCAGGCCCAAGCTGAAAGAGTTATCAAGCACATAAAGTCATCGCGGAGCCTGCACATAATGTGCTACATGCCCGTGTTCTGCTGCATGTCAGCCAGCGTCCTCCAGACAATGTCGTGTGAACCAGAGGGGGACGAATCTCCCAAAACCCTGACCCAGATGTTCACACACTTCCTTCTGATTGAGCTGAAACTGAAGCGTGAAAAAGATCAAGCCAAGAATCTGACGCAAACCGAATCGGATCAGGACATCCTAGTCAAGCTGGGCAAACTGGCTTTCAAAAACCTGAAGGAAGGACAACTGGTTTTCTATGAGGGAGAATTGACTGATTGTGGCATCGACTTTGAAGCACACAATGGACTCTTTGCGCAGATGTTCAAGCGAGAGTCTGGCATCTTTGAAGAAAAGGTCTACTGCTTTGTTCACCTAAGCATTCAGGAGTACCTTGCGGCTTTATATGCTGTTATCATGTGCACAAGAGGGGAAGTTGTCGTGACACCTGATAAATCATTGAGCTGCACATCTCCTGTAAGCATATCTCCAACAGAAAACAGGCCAAACACGTCTTTAGACAAAAGTCTTTCTTTGTGTAAGGCAGCAGTGGGCAAAGCCTTGCAGAAAGAGAATGGGCAACTAGACCTATTTCTCCGTTTCCTTCTCGGCCTCTCGTTAGAGTCCGCTCAGAAGATCCTGGGAAGTCATCTGTCTTGGACAGGAATCAGCCCAGACACTGTGAAACAAATCATTCAGTTCATAAGGAAGAAGATAAGAGTGAGTCCGTCACCTGAGAGGACGATCAACCTGTTCCATTGTCTTCATGAGATGAACGACGATTCATTTGTTGAGGAGGTCCAGGAGGTCATGAGCTCCGGGAAAATGATAAGTGAGACACTAGAGCCAGATCAATGCTCTGCCCTAGCCTATGTGCTTCTAATGTCAGAGAAGGTACAAGATATATTTGATCTGAAAACATACAACACAACGGAAATGGGGATTCAGCGACTAATACCTGTGGTCAAGTCTTGCAAATCTGCCATGTAAGTCTAAGTCTTGACAAATGACGATTGTTTTTTGCCCCTGAATTACAGAGAGCTCACAGGAGACTAATGTGAATGTTCTTTTTCATTTACCAATGCAGACTGCATGCTTGTAATCTCAGCCAACTGTCTTGTGAGATCATTGTGTCAGCTCTCCAGACTGTCAACTCACACCTGGTTGAATTAGATCTGAGCTACAATGACTTACAGGGTTTGACGAAGCTTTTTTCTTCTGGGATCAAAAGTGAAAATTGCAAACTGGAAAAGCTAATGTGAGTATATGATCTGTGAAGAATTTCATTGATAGGAATAGCATAATTCAAAGGTAAACTGCATAAACTAAATGATTCCGGTTTACTTTAAACTATTGTATTCCTTTTCAGTTTGAGAGCGTGTAATCTTACCAAAGACACCTGTTCAGACATCTTTTTGGCCATTCAGTGTCCACACTCTCACCTACGAGCAATAGATTTGGGTGGAAATGTTTTGCAGGATGAAGGAGTTCAGCAACTCTGCACTGCACTTCTCAGTCAACACTGCAATATAGAAGAACTAAGGTTTGTGAATTAGGAATATATTATGACATTGATTAATTCAATCAACTGTTTTAATTCAATCAACTGTTTTAAAAAACAAAATGTGACAGTTTGTCATAAGTGTTCTTCTACACTACTGCATGACTGTGCTGCTACCTGTTGCTACCTGCTGTTTTTTCTAAGTTCTCTTGTACTCTGTTCCACAGGCTTAGTGACTGCAGTCTTACCGGGAGCAGTTGTACTTACCTGAGCTCTGTCCTTGAATCACCTCACTCCAAACTAAGACAGCTCATTTTGGACAACAATGACCTCCAGAATACAGGGGTGGAAATATTTTCCTGTGCACTGAAAAAGCCATCCTCCAACCTGGAAAAACTTGGGTAGGTTGGACACTCTGAACATGCATGTGACAAAAATAAAATATTATAAGACTTTCTTGTTCTCTATGTATTTTTTGTCTTGACAGGTTGTCAGGTTGTCGAGTCACAGAAGAGGGTTGTAGTTCACTTGTGAATGCTCTAAAAACAAACACCACAACTCTTCAACACCTGGATCTGAGTTACAATCACCTAGGTGATACTGAGACACTCTCTGCTTTACAGAAAGATTCTAATAACAACTTGCGAACAGTATGGTAAGTGCTAATAATCCTCATAGGGGATATTAACATTTTTTTCTTCTTTTTTGGCTTCCATCTTTAATTTTCACCTTCTTTTCTTTTAGTTTCGAGTTTTGTGGCAAGAGAAGAGACAAACCTGGAATGAGGAAATGTATGTTGAATTATGATCTAAACCTGTTGTACTGGATGGTTAGAGTTACAGTATACCAGTTTGCTTTTATGTTGTTATGAGATATTTATTTCCACCTTTTGTTATTCTAGATGCTGTGTGCCTCAGTTTTGACCCAGAAGCCACTGACCACAGCATATCTCTGTCTGATGGGGATACCAAAGCCATTCAAGGGCCTCACTCCCAGAAAAAATACGGGACAGCACGCTGTAGGGCAGGACTGACCGATCGATGCTACTGGGAGACTGAGTTGACTGGAGAAGCCCAGTCAGAAATCTCTGTGGGGCTGACGACTAAAGGCGAGGGGGGCACAGAGAAGTGCTGGAGTCTTAAGAGCAGTGCAATTGGCGGTAGTTTCTATGCACAGTATTTCAGCATCATGGACCCCCTTAAGCGAAGGCCAATCGAGATCGAAAGTCTCCAGTTCAAGAGATTAGGGGTATTTCTGGACTGGTCTGCAGGTACCGTGTCTTTCTACACAGCTGATCCCGTGGACGGTCCCCGGTCTCTTCTTTATACTTTCCATGCAACCTTCACAGAACCACTGTATCCTTTCTTCAAAATCCAAGGATCGCAGTCCTCCGTTTCCCTTTGTGAAATGGAATAACAAGCAAACTTGAAATGCCTGATAAGTCTGTATATACTCTGATTAAGTGTTTGACATTATTTCATTGCTATGTTATGTATACATTCTTTTTGCTATTCACTAAAACTAAGACTTGTATTAGACCCACTAGACAAAAACACATATAGTTTAACTGCCATAAATGTATATATATATATTTGTTTATCATTGGAGATATGATTTGCAATGTTTGTGATATTGTGCATATTATTTTGGTTTATTTTCATGAATGTTTTTTGTCACACATTAAGCTCAATTAAGTGACATATTTCACATGGACAGTTGTTAGTGTTGCAAAACTCACCTGTGAAAGTAGCACGTGAGATGCATATGCGCGAGTTTCAAAGGATCTGGTTTTATCTGTGAAGTTACATGCTCAAGTTCAGGGACATTTTAAGCTTTTCGTATGGACTCATTCCCTCATGGTTGTGTGCAGCCAGCAAGGTATGTTTGCACTTTTATGTCATTGCATGTATGTGATTCGGAAGATATTTGTGTGTGTGTTGTCTTGTGTTGTTATTAACAGTTTGACGGTGGATTAAAAGTAGAAGACAATAAATCCATCAGTTACTGAAGAACTTGACCTTATGTATTTCCTGAGTGAGTGATACATAGTCTATTCAACATTTACACTAAATGCACCACATGCATGCATAATTGTTTTATAACTTCTGTATTTGCTAAGCCCACCCAAGCATTGTGTCTTGCCCACACAAACAAAGTCAAGTTTTTTTTTCAGTTGTGCATCCGCACAGTGCAGCCTCAAACCCAGCTTGAATGTAGATGAGTTGCTGTTCAGTGTAATGGTAGCTAGTTGGTACATAGAATTAGAATTAGAATGCCTTTATTGTCATTGCACATAGTGACAACGAAATTCAATTGCACTTCCCCTAGTGGTGACACATAACAAGACACATGAAACATGGAACATGAACTACACCTAAGACAAAAGACAGCAAGACAATATATGCACAGTAATAAATAAATAAGTAGCTAAAAAAGACGCAAATTGTTCAGGTGTTTAATGGCACTTGGGTAAAAACTCTTAGAGAGTCTTAAGGTGCGACACTGGAGGGAACTGTAGCGCCTTCCAGATGGCAAAAGGGTGAACAGATCATGGCCTGGATGGGTGAAGTCCTTGATTATGTTTTTTGCACGTTGCAGGCATCTGGTGTGATATATGTCTGTAAGTGATGGCAGCTGTGTTTGAATTATATTTTGTGCAGATTTCCTTACTCTGTCTTTTTCTATTAGCAGTGGTGCAGCTGCTAAACCACACAAGAATGTCATGTGAGATGATGCTTTGGATGTTGTAAAAGGATAGTAGCAGTTTCTGGGGGAGGTTGATTTTGTTGAGCGACCTAAGAAAATATAGCCGCTGTTGTGCCTTTTTCACATAGCTGTGCAGTAGACCTGTATGTGTGTTAGGTAACCCCCCCAGTTCAATGTTTGTGTAATGAACTTCACAAAGCAGTTTCAACCACATAGATGTAACAGTGTAAGATCGTATCAACCGTGTTCTGCATGATGGAAATTCTGAAGCATTTAAGCCAGACAGAACTTTGGAAATTCACTGGATAAACCTGCTCTCATTGTGGGCTGTGCCTCAGTATCAGTTATGCATATCTATCTATCTAAAAACCCTGCAAACCAACAAACCAACCTCCACCAACAGCTCAGTTGGCAGTGACAAAAGCATGGTGGTGTGATGTCATGCTGTGAGGACATTTTTGCGTGGTATTCTGATCCGCACCACAGACCCATGTAGCGCATAGTGTGGACGGCTTGTGGGAAATATGTGTGGTTATCTTGACATCACCACATTCCATCTTAATTCATTTAAAGTTGACACCAAAAGTAGTTGCTCATTAACAATATAACATAGTGCTGCTTTAAGTTACATACACATTGCACATTTGAATGAATGAAGTATGAATGTAATCAAATTTACTTTAAATTGACTACATATTTTTTAGAATCAAATACTTTCATTTATAAGAGTTTTTTTACTTTTCTTTCAAGTGCTACAAAGGCAATTTTCCCTTTACCTTAAACTTGTAATTGTTTTGGTAATGTTTGAGTATTACATTGTGGGTAGATGAAAGTCTCTATTGTAAATAAAAGTGGATATTGTATTGCAGGGCTGAGACTGAGTGGGGCACTCTGTCGCGTACAATCCTCTCTCCGCTTCCAAGCCTCTGCGCCAAGAACATCAGTCTCGGCCGAACTCCGCCTCACTACAAATCAAGACAATTTCATGTCAAGCAACAGAACCAATATCTGGATATTAATGAAACGATTTCCATTAGTTCTGAAATGAGAAAGCGTTGAGGTCCGACGATAAAACTGAAAACTAATTACACATGCCTGTGGAGACATGCTTGTTCTCATCTTCACATCTCATTGACACAAATACTATAATATGGAAATTGACAGAAAGATATGGATGGAATTAATGAGGAAAAGATGATAAAATGCTGAAAAAACCCTCCACATCCAATTATGTCTGGTTGAGTGTCCTGAGCACCTAGAAAACAAAGCAAAAAGCATGATTTTTAAGTTCTTAAGATTCATTGTGATGCTAGGGTTAGAAACATTTCCCATTTCTGAGTACCCAGACTTGCTTCATGAAGTGAAGTGAAATAATGAGTCTGGTGAAACCAGGCTAGAGCCAAAGGTGTTGCTGTTATCAGGTGCATACATACCTTAAAAGTTAGAAATGCAAGTGCTTTATTTCAATATTACAAATTAAGCATAGAAAAACTTATTAGAGGAGACAAACAAGGTTAATCAGACGGACCATTTGTTCACCTGCTTGATATGAGGCAATGGTCAAGTACAAAGCAAGTAAGCTTTGTCCCTGTTTTTATTGTAAGCCTCAGAGTAACATAATTTATCTTTCAAAGAGGATGATGTTATTTCAAGAGTTTCTGAATCTCATAATCTCCCACTCTGTCTAGAAATATCAGATTGGATTTGATATCTCAAACAGTTGGGCAATTGGAATCATTTCAATCATCATCACTTCTACAGCATACAACAGCTTCTCCAAACATTAAAGTAGAAGTGAGCTAGCCTTGGGCTAAATAAGTTATTTTGATAACTCACAAATATGAGCGTATGATATCTTACATAGCCTTGGGCAAAGACTGTCCTTTGACCATATATGTGCTTGTGTTTAAAATGAAGCAGCTTAAATTATTGAAATGTATCCTACCACATTAAAGATGTTGTTTATCCTTACACATTGTGGATGCTATTTGTCTACAAATATTGGGAATGAGCAGTATTTGACGATAAACGTTTATTGCGTTCAAATATCTTTACAATATTTTCTGTAGTAATGCATTCGACTCCCTGTTGTGCAAGCCATGGAGGAAAATATGGAAAAGCAAGCTCATTTCAAATGCATTTGGTGTAAACTAAGGCCCACTGATTGAAATTGCTAGTGACTTGTTTTTGAAATTGCTTTGCTGTTATTTATGTTGCATATTCCAGAACTGTACATAGCTCTTATGTAGAGAAATTGTGTTCTTGACCATTTTAGACAACTGATAAATAAGAGAACAAATAGAGATACATTGTAAAGGCTTCAGAGGAATTCTCCACTAGGTGGCACTGTTATCATACTCATTTGAAGGGAGCAAGTGTATCAAATTAGTTGTTTCAACTCTCATTTCAGTAAAAAATGAACAACCCAGTGATATAAGCAGGCCCTTATACACGTTGGTAAACACTGTAGGCTATAAAGCTATTGATTGGTTTTAGAATGACGTGTGAAACAAAACTGTCTGTACATCAGTGTTGCTGAGAGAGTGATTCTCAGTTGGCTCAGCAGAACAGTTGCTTTTTGGCCCGTCCAGACAGACATGAGATTGTGAGACTGTGATTGAAGGAGAAGAGAGCCATGATAAAGCAGAGATCTGTTTACTATAAGGCCGGCTGCTGCTGCTGCTGGTGCTGCCACAGCTTGGACTGCTGATTGCGTGGCTGGACCGGCGAAGGGAGAAGCTGCGCCACTCGCTGATTCTCTTGGAGGTGCTCTACTTTCAGCGCAAGCCAGCCCGGCCCAGCTTGGCAGGTGTGTAGGGGCCTGCGGTGAGGTGGGAGGCTGGAACGACTCCTGGATCGGTGGTTTGGGGGAAAACAGAGAGGCGGCCGTGTTTTTCCTCAGGACCTGCTGCTGTCTCGGAGGGACTGCACTGGCAACACAGGTGTGCACACAAAATATACAAATACACACAGTAACACACACACACGCGCAAACACTACATTCAAGGTCGTATGAATACACAAACTGCAAATTAGACAGATGCACACACACACACATAGACAGACAGGCAGATAGATAGATAGATAGATAGATAGATAGATAGATAGATAGATAAAGAGTAAATTTCCCTACCATTATGCACTGTGCAAAGAGAAGAAATGACACAGCACTTTTTTGTGATGAGTCTGTCTTTGTGAAAGATTGTCTCCAATACGCACAGCAATCCATCATCCTCTGGTGGCAATAACAGGCCTTATCTGACGGGGGAGTGGTGTCTGTTCCCCTGTCCGACGGCACAAAAGCTGATCAGCTTCTCCATCGGAGAACACTTATAGGTCCCGATCAAGTAAGACCTGCCTGTCAGAGTCTATATATGTTTACCCAGAGTGGCAGGTGAAGGCAGATGTAGGCAGGTGAGGCTAGGACAACAATAAATAAGTCCAGGACGTCAAGGCTGCCTGCTGCTTCCCCATGAAGCGGCACAAAACAGAAAAACAAAGCAAGGGTCTGAGAGGGAAGTGGTCACGGGGTTATTTCTTGTCATGTTCTGTGTAATGGAAGTGGTGGAATGAAATCAGAGGCAGGAGTGTTGTAGGGACGCAGAGGGAGAAAGAGAACGTAGAATCTGCAGGGGGAACCTCAGGGATGTTATTGCAGAAGCCATCATATACTCCTCCCCCCTCTGCACCTCATCCCATGGCCATAAACATGTACACACACACACACACGCGCGCACGCACGCACGCACACACACACACACACACACGCACACACACACATATACACACACACACACAGATGCCATCACGTCCGCTTTCCTCCATTCTCCATCTGTGGCCATCTGCTGTACTGCTGGTGTGGTGAGGCTGTGCTTTCAGGTTGTCAAGGGCAGCTCTGCCTTCATCATCACTGACCATCACGAAAAAAAGGTTTGTGTTTATGTGTGTGCATGCATTTAAGTATGTGTGTGTTTGTGTGGTATAAAATATACCTCCACAATTATTCCATCAGAGACTCCAGATTCCATTTCAAAAGGGACACACTGTCATACGCACACACACTGTCTCTCTCACTGCACTGTCTAGTCAGGCTGCAGCTATGTGCCAGGTGCCAGTGGACCAGTCGAAGGAGACCAGACGCTTGTGCGCTTATCCCCAAAACAGCAGCCCCTGTCTGGGGCAGGTGGCAGCTATTTTCGCCGTCCCCGAAGAAACCACAGCACAGAAGTAGGTGATATTGTTAAGCCAGTCCGTTGCTGCTATCAGCTCTTAAGGGAGACAGTAATCCTGCCAGGTTTTTTTGTCTCAGCAGAGAACCTGAGCTGAACATAAATCTCCCCAAACTCTTGTTCCTGCTGTGTGTGTGTGTGTGTGTGAAGCTCTCTGTGTGTATGTGTCTGTATGTGTTGGCAGGACGGCGACATATATCTTTGTTCCTCCCACCCCCATGAAGTCCTGGAGCACTTGGAGTTCGACGAACGTCTGCGGTCAATCCGTCCCTTCCCCTCTCTCTTCGCTTTCTTTTATTCTCCTCTCCGCTTAATCTCCACGGTGGCATTCCTGTCACATCCCTCTCTCCCCACTCGTCTCTCTCTCATCCTCTCTTCTCCCTCAGTGAGTCACGGCCAAGATTTATGCTCCTGCGCTGAAATATTAAGTAGATTAATGAAGAATTTAAGAGCCGCAGTGTCATAAATATAAATTATAGCTTCCGAGGCAAGGGGTCGAGTCTCCATCCTGTCCGGAGTATGTACCTATTCAGAGTTTATTAGCGCGCGGGATTAGACTAAATCGCCGCTATTTAACAGAGGTGGAAGTCCCTGTCTGTCTGAATGATTCATACGATGGAGGTCATGTGTATAGCCTACACATCAGGAAAATCCTCTTGGAGTACAAAGTTGTTGCTCTGTCTGAAAAATGTGGATGATCAAAAGGGCTCAGGGACGTGTGTCAGATCAGGTTTTTTTTTCTCCAACTGAAAACTGTGGAAAGAGAATGTCTGTGTGGGAGTGGTTGGTGTATGTCACAGGCAAGATGGCTTGAACACCAACAACTAATAATACGGCTTGTTTTTCGAATAATCTGAAAAAAAAAGAAAATGTTTTTGTGCCCTTGAAGCCCTGCTGTGTTGCATCGGCTAATAATACCACTTCACTCCAGACGGACACTAATTGTTGTGTACACCCTCTGGGGAGAACACAAGTGTGAGCATATGCCAAATCCATCCACGCAACTCCCCACGGAACGCTTGGACGTGTCTCTTCTCCGCAGAATCATGGAGGAAACATGACATGTTGCAGTCAACCATTTCAATCCGACCAGATGGATAATGTCTCCAAGCGACCCGTTGCAAAACAGACACAACAACTGGTCAATCTGCCTTTTGTAGGCACTCCGGCCACTGATTTATGCATATTTCATGTGATGAGGCAAAAAAAAACAAAATCCCATGGCAACCTTCTTTTCATCACGTTTGACACAGAGAAAAATCAAACCGCGAGCCGTGGAGAGCAAAAGATGAAGTGGGCCTTCTGAGACAGGACACAAGACATGAGGTTAGAGAGTGAGAGCCAGGAGGTCTGAGGGAATGAGAGCTCATGGAGCGGGGAAAAACAGAGCCCTGTGGGTAGGGAGAAGACAAGAGGAGGATGAGAAGTAACAAGAGAGAGAGAGAGAGAGAGAGAGAGAGAGAGAGAGAGAGAGAGAGAGAGAGAGAGAGAACTGACACACAGACAGTACACTGCGGGAGTGAAAATTACAAGAAAAAAAAATTGCAAAGGAAAATGACAAGAAAAAAAAAAGTGATTTCTCCCGCTGGCCCTCATAAATCAAGTAGAATAAAGCAGGTCTTATAAAATCGATAGCAGAATAAAGCATATTAAACGAAGACAAAAGGATAATGTCGCCGGCGTTTGTTCGAGGGCATTAATGTAGATGGATGGCTGAGACCAGGCTCAATAGCAATAGTGATGAGAGACATCAACAAGGGCTATAAATCTACTCGCTGACCTCTCCTCAGGCAAAGGGCTGGAGACAAATTAAAGACACCATGCACACACACATGGCCCCTGGAGAACATCAATACGAGCTTCTATATGAGGCCGTCTTTTACTGTTCACAGCTGGCCCTGCACTGAATGGCCGCTCTGGTTTATGCAGGTGGTGTCAGCTGTTCCAACAGCACCACTCATGGACTCTGATGGGGGTGCTGAAGGAGGTAACTTACCTGGCCACTTTGCTCCAGAGCCCACTCAAAAACAAACTCTCACACAATAGTTTTAGCTCTGACTATATCTATTGTCATCCATCAGGTTTTGTTGGTAACACAAGATGTGTTATAGGTAAATCACTGAAACCTTGCTCCATAAGACTTCATTTAGAGTATATTATTACGAATTTGCATGTTATTACGAATTTGAGTGATGCTTGGAATAGGTGCAAGGGGTCAACAGCCGATCTGGTGCATATGCTTTGGTCTTGCCCGAGACTAACAGAATTTTGGTCAGAGATATTCCAAACCCTTGGGAGTGCCCTTAACTCAGTTATAGATCCCAATCCCTTGACCGCGATATTTGGAATTCCCTCCAGGCCTGAAAAACCTGCTCTGGTTCAACGTGTTGTGGCTTTTACAACTTTATTGGCAAGACATCTTATCCTTTTAAAATGGAAGCACGTATCTCCACCCACTCATGATGGATGGATACGGGTGATATTACAAAGAGTGAAACTGGAGAAAATGTGTTTCTCCTTAAGAGGTTCCCTAAACACCTTCCATAAAACTTGGACACCCTTACTAGATTACACATCTATTGCAATTAACCGTTAGAACATTTGAGCTGGCAGACCTCCCTCACAAGCATTAGTCTTTATCTAATTATTATTATTTTTTATATTTGTTATATTGGTTAGTTCTTTTGTTTAGTATGTTATTACTACCAGTACATGAATCACCAGTATCACTGAATTTTATACAGCTTATAGTCATGTGTTCATAAGTTGTCATAGTATCATCCTGTCATGAACAATGAAGGTGCCATGACACTTATCACTGGACACTGATTGTTCTCAGAATTATTTATTACAGACAATGTATTGTCTGTTATAACAAGTTTATGAAATGTTTATGGTAGTCTTATGAAGAACGATGTCTATAATAACTTACCTGATTATGGTAGCCTAAAAATCTAGACGCGCCCCTAGCGGCAGCAAATTACATTTGCTGCCAGGGCTAGTCTAGCAACTCTCCGTTGGCTTGTGAGCTCCAGAAATCGAAACTCAATCAGGCCAATGAAATCGTGTATAGAGTCGTTAGGTGGGCTTAACATAATGATTGATGGCAGAGTTGCAACGGTTTGGCTTTAATTCCCTGCTACTTGAAAACAAATAAGATGGATGTTGCTGTTGGCGAACAGTGTGACACGAGTTAAGTTTTTATTAAGTTGCCAAACGTTTGAACTAGCCAACTAGCTCCGCTGGTGGGAAATGCATGGGACTCATAGCGCTGCCGCTGTCCTATTGCGTGCAGAGGGAATTTGAAAGACAACTGATTATCCCGCCCCTCGGACTGAGCACTGCGAACGGTGAGTGCCCAGACCCTACATTTCAATGTGGGTCTGGCTCGTCAGGCTATGATTATGGTGGTCTCAAGTAGAATGTTTCCACCACACTTTGTTACACAAGTGAATGTGGGTGATAGAGAGGAAAGAGATGGTGATGTTCTCATCACATCTTCCTAAGTGATATTAAATCAAACAACATCAGTGAGCAGTGCTATCTTTAACAATTCCACGTACAGTGCTAATGTGAAGGAGTGTTAAAGAAGCCCTTCACCTTGACAGCTATCAAAATGAATGAATTATGTTCAGCTTCACTGACACTGAATATTGGCATCTATATTGGCACTGAATATTGGCATATTGGCAAGTATAAGTATATACTCTTTTGATGCCGTGAGGGAAATTTGGTCTCTACATTTATCCCAATCCTTGAATTAGCGAAACACTCAGTGCACACAGCAAACACACAGTGAGGTGAAGCACACACTAATCCCGGCGCAGTGAGCTGCCTGCATCAACAACGGCGCTCGGGGAGCAGTGAGGTGCCTTGCTCAAGGGCACTTCAGCCGTTCCTACTGGTCGAGGTTCGAACCGGCAACCCTCCGGTTACAAGTCCGAAGTGCTAACCAGTAGGCCACGGCTGCCCGAAGGAGAGAAGGAGAAGAGCTGACGTATGGGCTCCAAGGTTTGTTTGTTTTGCTTTCATATGATGTGACCTGCCTTCTTTTTGAAGCTTTAGAACAAACAGATGGATGCGTAATCTGCTTTGTGTCGACAGCTCAGTCCCACAGCAGACTCAAACACATAATGTTAAGCTCGAACATTATAGGCAGACTTGCAAAGGGGCTATGGGTTAAGGTGACCAGATTTCTGAGACAAAATCCGGGGACATTTTCAGTTGAGAAGCGTAAAACATGTAATATTTTAATTTTTGTAAACTTAAAACGGGGACACTGTCCCAGGGGCGTCACTAGAGCATAGACTGTATATATAGGTGTATATATACAGTCTATGCACTCAAGGGCGTAGGTTTGGTCTCAGCTTTGGTGGGGACATCCAATCCGCCCCCCCCCTTTTACTGACAAGAGTCAGACTGTCAATAGACAATAGCCTCTTTCATTATTTATAGTACTCTAAAGTTAAACTAGCATCTCCGACTGGAGAGAAATATGTGCAGACGAAAACAACTGTTTAAACGTAAATAAATGTTTGACCACTAGATGCCAATTTTGTTTCTCAGATAACAGAAGCTAAGCATATCTTAAAGGGACACCAGGCAATGTTTTCGTGTTAATGAATCATCTTCGTAAGTCGGTATATGGTTAAATTACTCATTACGGGGCGAATGAAGGCTCTCTCGCCCGCCCCTACTGCCTGTAGGAAGAATATCCCACTTGCAAGTTCGGTGTATCCTACCCGCCGACCGAAGCAGGATCAGTTTACAGCACAGAGGCAGGCTAACGAAACACTCGAGATTGTTGCAAACATGTGTATAATGGCAGAGCCGGCGAAGAAGCAGCGAAAACCCTTGACGGAAGACGCAAAAAATAAAAGAGCTTCAGACCGAGCGAGGGGGAGTTTCGTAGAGAAAAAGCATCAGGCTTGCCTGGTGTCCCTTTAAATTTGCCCAGATTATATAGTCATATATATCATTTAGTCATATAGTTATATAGTATTTTATTTATGTTACTGAGTATGGAAATGCACCATAATTTAGGATTGAATATATCTATGAATTTATGCGACTCTAAATTATATTTGTATTTGCTTAACTGTAATTGGAATTCTTTTGCTGTAAGATACCAGTGCCTTAATAGCGATTTCCTTTGTTATTTCAGACTGTTGGCAATACAGAATATCACAATACAGAAGTGAATCTACTCCATCTCATTATATTGTACAGCAATGCTGCTGACAATTGACAATTTGACATAGGCTAATAATTAGAACCTCACCTGAAGCCCTGATGCTGTTTCCTCAACCTGCCATCCATCTGTAGTGGTTTGATGCTGTCTTTCCTGCATACAAAGTGGTTCATTCATTTTGTAGCCTATCCTTTGGCTAGCGAGTTTAACCCTCCTACCATATTGTATATAGTGTTATTTGGATATTATTCATCAAATAATGATTCATTATATTTGAATAACCAACAGTGTTAACTTACTCACATTGCCAACACGTTTTGTGTCATAACAGTGCAATGACAGTCCTTCAAACGAATTTGGGTCTCCCTTTTATTTCTCTGCATTGTGTAGGCTACACTCAGAAATACATAACATAAACAGAATAGAAACGAAAAATGTCCAGATCCAATGTTTACTATGACTTCCAAGATTCTAACTTAAGGTAGGCTAATTAACATTCAGTGACTTGGTAATAGCATCTATTGTGATAGCGCAACTTCTATGTGATTGCGCGACTTCTATGCGACCATGCTGCACACCCCTAATCAATACTCCTGACCTTGGTTGAAAGATTACAGAAGCTAGGTTTATCTTAACAATATCCTGGGTAACATATGCTATCACCAGTTAATACTATTTTTCCACATAATAGAATCTGCATAATTTGAAAGCCTGGTCACTACCACTGCTAGCTTGTGTGGCTAGTTATTTTGCTTACTTACACTCTGCTTTATGAAAAAGCTTCGTATGCCCCCTTTCTTCTTCTTGGGTGGCATAGCTGATCTACACACCACAAAAAGGGGTTTGTATGTATGCTGAAGGGAAAAGGGAATATCAAAATGTTTCACTCTGGCCTTTTATGGGGTAGGCCTATGTATTGACAGACAGCCCTGGTAACTTACCGTTGTCGTTGACACACCCGCTCGCTTGACTACCAGTGCAAGAATAAAGCAATAGGGGAGTTCGACTTGCGGCAGATCTGTGCAGATCTGACTTGATGTGATGCATGCTGGGTTGAACACAATGCATACTGGGATGGACGCAATGCATACTGGTTATAAATTCTGTCAGCCGGGGAGGGACTTTTTTTTTTTTTTTTTTTTTTTTTTTTTTTTTTTTTTTTTTATTAAACTTTAGACAAACAAACAAGGCACTGTATAACTTGACAGGACACAACACAACAAAAACAAAATAAAATTAAGACAAGGGGCTTAATTAACAACTAAATTGAAGACAGACAAAAGAGACACTAGGTGCAGGGCTTTTACATCCTTCACAAACATTAAAGATCTATACAAGGAGTTAAACTCATTCTTCCAATGGACTAAGCATGGGATAGTTTTAAAGAAACGACATTTATGGATAAAAAACTTTGTAACTAAAATCAAAACATTCAAAACAAAAGATACATTCCGCTCATCACATATACCAAATCGGATTACTTTCCAAGTTAATGGAGGGGTCTCAAACTTCGATTGAAGCCAGCACCACATATCTTTCCACAAAGTCTGCACAGGATTACATAGGAAAAACAGATGTTCCAAATTTTCTGTTTCTTTTTCACAAAAAGCACAACCGTTCACATCAAAGTTAAATTTTGATCTTAAAAATTCATTTGTTGGGTAGTACTCGTTTATCATTTTAAAGTGCACTTCTTTCATTTTAGGAGGGAGAGGAAATGCAATGTAATGTTTTCTAAACACCTTAACCTCCTCAACCTTTAAGTCTTTCATAATATACTGTCTTTTAACAACATTAGGGTAAAATTCTTTCAATAATATATTTCTTATAATTCTGTTTGTGCATGTACAATCGAATATATCTCTTTCTGCTATATGGAGTTGTCTCATCTCAGGTGATGTCTTAGAATAAAAGCGATCTTCTTTAATCAAAGATTTCAAAGAAACTGGTATAGCTCTAAGGATGTTATTGTACTTCTTTGCTGTACAGTTAATGCTAAATCTCATACAGAAATCTTTATGCTTTAAGACATTTCCACAATCATCCATGAAATGGACAACAGCCCATACCCCTTTTGCTCGCCATTCATCCATATACACAGATTTTTTACAGAGCCTGATATATCTATTATTCCATACCGGTGTGTTGTGTGGTGTAAAGTTATGCTTGTACATTAACTTCCAATAGAGAAGGACCTGCTGGTGGAAAGCAGAAAGTTTGACTGGTAAAGAGCTACATTCAAAATCGCAACGTAACAAAAAATCTATCCCCCCCATTTTCTCAAAGATCCCATTGGGAAGAATAAACCAAAAGGAATCTCTATTATTAACAAAGGATTTTAACCATTTCAGTTTCAAAACACCATTCATCACATCAAAATCAATCACATTGGCTCCCCCCTCTTCATAGGATTTAACCATATCACATTTTCTTATATAATGACACTTATTTCTCCATATAAACTTATAATTAATATTGTTAATAGCTTTGATCATTTTCTGTGAGATGGGTAAGGAAAATGCTGAATATATTAGTCTGGATAGACTGTCCATCTTTGTTAACAAAATTCTTCCAAAGATAGAGATATCCCTTTGGAGCCATCTATTTAGAATTGATTTACATTTATCAATGTTATCTCCTACATTCTTATTGTCAGATATTGTTCTATCTTTACAGATAACAATGCCTAAGTATTTCACTTCACTTTTGATCGATCGCTATATTACATACTGACTGCAGGGGGCACCCATGTAGTGGCATTATTTCACATTTATTTAAGTTTAGCTTTAGGCCAGATGCTTTGGAAAATTGACTGATCATTTGTAAGGCTAACGGAAACTGACTTTCATTTTTCAAAAATAAAGTTGTGTCATCCGCTAACTGACTTATTACTAACTGTTTACCCATTACCATTAATCCCTCAATATAGCTGTTCTTTATGTAAATAGCTAACAACTCTGCAACCATAATAAACAGCAATGGTGAGCAACTGCAACCCTGACGTATACCTCTGTTAACTTCAAATCTAGAACAAGTGCCCTGTCCTAAAGACACAGAGCTATTGATCTTGTTGTACAACATCTCCACAGTATTTATAAACTTTTCTCCAAACCCAAAGCATTTTAAAGTCTTCAGTATGAAATTATGCTCAACTGAATCAAACGCTTTATAAAAATCTAAAAATAAAATATACCCACTCTCTTGAAGCATGTCATTGTAGTCTAGGAGATCCAAAACTAGCCTAACATTATTATGAATTGATCTTCCCTTCAAAAAACCTGATTGAGTCTCACTAATTATATTAGACACGCCTTTCTTTAACCTCGCAGCAATAACCCCTGATAGAATCTTGTAATCTGTATTCAATAAAGTTATTGGTCTTAAATTATCTAAAATTCTTTTATCTTTGCCTGACTTTGGAATAAGTGTAATCAACCCTTGTTTCATGCTTGCCATCAGTTCTTTCCTCTCTATACATTCTTTTAAAGCGTTAAACAGTAAACATCTTAGATCTTTCCAAAAGAACTTATAAAAATTAGCAGTGAGCCCATCCGTTCCTGGAGATTTATTTGCAGCCATCTTCATAATAACTGTATCCAATTCCTCAATTCTAACCTCTGCTTCACACAAATCTTTGAAGGAATCCTCAATACATGGGATATGATTCCGGATTTTATCTAAGAAATCATCAGCACCTTCTATTGAATACTCTGATGAGTATAACTTCGAATAAAATGTGAAAACTTCATTTTCTATCCTCTTTACATCTTTGCATTCAATCCCATTTAACATAAGACTTGTTATTGTATTCCTCTGTTGTCTACTTTTCTCCAAGTTACTAAAATATGAGGAATTCTTCTCTCCTGCCTCAATCCATTTGGCTCGTGACCTTATAAAAGCACCTTGGGCTCTCTCAAGATATAAATCATCTAATTTGGTTTGTAACTCCATCAGTTTGTTTTTCTCCTGGCTATTTAGCTCACTCTTGCTACAACACTGAGTAATCTCTTGAAGCAGCTTACATTCATATTCCCTCTTTTTTTTGTTTAAGTCCTTGGAAAAGTTTACCGTAAATTCTCTGATTTTAAATTTAGTAAATTCCCATCTGCATATATTACCTACAATATAATCATTATTTTCAGTTTCTCTTATTATTCCTCTTATCTTATCACAGTAATCTTCATTTTTTAACAAATGGGCATTAAACTTCCAATATCCTTTGTTTCTAAATTCCTTCCTTGTGGGTTCTAATATCAGATCTATAAAGCAATGATCGGTCAGGGGCGCTATGGAGATTTTAGATTGAGAAGTGCACTTCAGGATATTATCGCTCACCATCCAGTAATCTATTCTCGATTTGCATCCGCCATTAGGCTTAAACCATGAATAACTCTCAGCTCTGGGATTAAATACCCGCCAAGCATCCATTAAATTGTTATCTGTCACAAAGCTATTAACCATGTCATTACACTGTAACCTTCCTAAGCGAGGAGGCCACCTATCAACCCATTCATCTGGTGTCATATTCCAGTCACCTCCTACTAAAATATGATCAGTGGGATACAACATTTTCAGTTCTGCTATCACGTTAGTGATGTTCTGCAATAATCTTTTGTTCTGACCATCATTATTGTACCCATACACATTCGTGACAATAAGCAGCAAGCTTTCACTTTTCAACACCACTGTTAACCAGTGCCCCTCTACATCAGCTCTATGTGTTAAAATTTCCCCTGGACATCTGTTAAAGCATATAGCCACACCTCCAGAACGATTAGATCCGTGACTAAAAAGAATCTTATCACCCCATTGATTAGACCAAAAGGGTGCATCAGCAACGGAAGAATGAGTCTCTTGTAGAAACAAACAGTGAGATTTCTGCCCCTTACAGAATAGAAAAAGTGCCTTTCTCTTAACAATGTCTTTCAAACCCCTAACATTTAAAGAACCAAATGAAATTTTAACATTCACCATGAATAGTAACACTAACAGACAAACCAACAATTAGACAAAACTTGTCAATCAACCCACTCACTAGCTAAGTAGCCTAAACGGTAACTTTTCATAAGAGCTCCATCCCTTTAAAATGTCCACTGTTCAACATATTGTTGTTAAGCACATTAGCATTCACCTTTTGAGTTCATCCGACTTCCTCCAACCGCTTTCCATCAATATATCCATGGGGCCCTCGGAAGAAGGCTCGTTTACCCTCACGCCGAGCTTGTTCAATTCGGGGCCAAAGCCTTTCTCTCTCTTCCCAATCCTCTCGTGGAAGCACTTCAGCAAAACGAATGCCATATTCCTTGCAGACCGCCGCATCTTTGCTCAGACGCCAAATCTCTTCTTTCACTCGCCTTTGGGTAAATAGAACTATGACGTGCCTGTTCTTCTTTTCTATCCTTTGCCCCAGCCTGTGCACAACATCCACAGCATCCTCCAACTTAGCCTCCATACATGGGGCGATAGCGCCAAGGATTTGGATAATTTGAGCTCTGATATCTTCACCTGGCTGCTCTTTCAATCCCTTGATCCTTAAACACCATCTCATTCTGTATCGCTCCTGTTCTCTCACCCGCTCCCTGAGATCGCTGTTGTCTTTGCAAAGTTGTTCATTGCGTCTTTCCAGCTTCCTAACTTTCTCTTTGCATTCTTCCATCTCTTCTGCATTAAACTGTACAGCCTTAGCTAGGTTAGCAAGCGTAATGCTATTTTGCTTTGACTGCATAGTCAAATCAGCCAGCTGTTCATCTACTCTTTTTTCAAGTTTCAGTATCGCCTCCAGTATTGTGGTGTTAGATACCTCAGTGGTCTCACAATCATCTAAGGATTTGGATTTTTTCTCTGCAGGTTTCAAATTCTTACTTGGCGTTGAAGGTGTGGAGTCCTCTCCGCGCTCCCTCTTACTTTGCACAGTTACCTCCATGGCATAGCCATGCTCAAACACATGGCTACTATCTTTTCTTTCCCCATTCGACATAGATCCTAGTTTTTTGGGGTCAGTTTTTGGCTTGACGCTTTTGTTTAATTTTTGTGCAATCATTTTGACAATATTTAGTGGATTTTCACAGATAATAAACTAAATGGGATGATAGAGAAGAGCTCTGTAAAAAAGCAACTGCTCAGTCCGCCATCTTGCGCGCCCCCTGCATTTGAAATAATGTAGCGCGACAGAGAAGCTGGCCGATGCCCAGCTTTATGCAAATCGGGGAGGGACTTACCACCGTGACACCATGTCACATGGCCTTAAAATATCGCGGGAGTCTTACCTAGCGTTCATGGGCTTCGTAAAAACCTTTCTCCGAGTGAAAACATCATCATTCCGCGTCATTCACGTCACTTAATGTGTGAGTCAGAGGCAAGGGGGCAGGCGAATTCCCGGAAGTAGAAGCATCGATGTAGCGGTGGTTATCAACTCTCTGCTAACCTCATAGAACGCCCATCCATTTAGGATTTTTTTGAACTCCCATAACTTCATATAACATATATCATGTGCCGATATTTTAGCTTCTGTGTTATCTACGTAAACAATAAAAGGCAAAACAAGACTCGACTACCTCGTACGTAACGTTAGGTTCCCGTAAGAAGAATGTTTAGCATGTCCGGTTGAAGGGAAGCTAACGCACTGAAGGGAGATAACCGTATTGTTTGGATAAGAAGCGTAGTCCAGCCAGTACGGAAACTCGTGAACAAAGCTAGCCTACAATAGCATTGTAGCCTATGTTAAGGTAGTACTGGGGGGACCAACTGAAAAATGACTCAGTACCCTCCCATTGAGAATGACGGAGTCTGTTCGTCCATTTCTTTTACTGTCTATGGTCAGAGGTCGGAAACTGGGGCTAGATTTTGCTAACAGAGTTGCCCAGTTAGGGGCTCGTCATCACTTTTGTCGTCACGTTGTAGTTCGTTTGTAGTCCATGTGGCCTTTCATGTCCAACAGTTTTAATGTGAACTTGGGAATTTGCCCTTTTTATCACTTGAAAAGCTGCATATCTTTCTTTCACGAGCATCTTACACTATATTTTAAGCAAATACAGTTGTTTGTTTAGGATTAGTGAGTGTATATTTTAACCGTTGTTGTGTTTGTCACACATTCGATGGCAAAGCACTTGAACACTTGCTGTCGGAAAAACAAAGTAGCCATGGGGGCGGTCCTTGTCATTCCGAGGTGCTCTGAATGCACCCTTACCTAGCGTTCATGGGCTTCGTAAAAACCTTTCTCCGAGTGAAAACATCATCATTCCGCGTCATTCACGTCACTTAACGTGTGAGTCAGAAGTCGGAAACTGGGGCTAGATTTTGCTAACAGAGTTGCCCAGTTAGGGGCTCGTCATCACTTTTGTCGTCACGTTGTAGTTCGTTTGTAGTCCATGTGGCCTTTCATGTCCAACAGTTTTAATGTGAACTTGGGAATTTGCCCTTTTTATCACTTGAAAGCTGCATATCTTTCTTTCACGAGCATCTTACACTATAGTTTAAGCAAATACAGTTGTTTGTTTAGGATTAGTGAGTGTATGTTTTAACCTTTGTTGTGGCATCCGTGTTTGTCACACATTCCGTTGGCAAAGCACATGAACACTTGCTGTCGGAAAAACAAACTAGCCATGGGGGCGGTCCTTGTCATTCCGAGGTGCTCTGAATGCACCCTTAGCCTGCAGACAGATCTTGCAGTTGCCTTCCACGAGCTGCACGAGCTGAAACACGCCCTCATGACGTCAGTTCAAAGACGTGATAGGGCCATTTGGGAGGAATGTCCTCATGACGATTATGACTAGAGGCTCATGCTGCTTCCTTATGTTGGAATATGCGAAAATAAACAGAAATCGAAGGGATACCTTCTTATACGTGATTTCTGCAACAATGGTAGGCTAGCCTACTGAAAACGTTTGGATATTCTGTTATTTTCTGCTGTTGGCTAAATAGATAGACACACATATAGGGAAAACACTTGATATTGAATTTATGTGCTACAATGCAGGCCTGTTAACTGTATGACAACAGTGGTTTATTTAAACTACATCATAAGAATTCATTTCGTCAGTCATCATGCTCATTTTAATGAGTAAGAATGAAAGTTCTACTGTGTTTATTGCAAACAACATTCCGCGATGTCTCCCGCGAGTCACGTCAGGCAGACTGTAGTAGCCTTTCTGTCCGGGATGAGCTGCCCTCTGTTGTAGCTTCTCCCGGCTAGGCTCTGAAGATCACGTTTACGTAGTAAGCCAGACCAAGTCAGACTCAGCCGAAGTCAAACAAGCCTAATGTGTGTGCAGCATGCATGTCAGATAACCCTTCCCCCTCCCCCTCGGTTTTTCAGCCAATCAAATGACGACGTTTCTTGTACTGTCGTGCTGGCTGTCGGAATGATCAGCAGCACAAATGAATTCGCTAAAATATTGGTGGGGACAATTTTGTCATCTTAAAATATTGGTTAGGACTAGTCATGAGCGTCCCACCCTAAATCTACGCCCATGTATGCACTAGAGCTGCATTAGTCCACAAGCCCCCCTAGGGGGGTTCGGGGGCATGGTCCCCCGTAAGAAAATTTGGTATATTTTAACGTTTAAATGCATCAATCTGGTAACCTGACCCTAGCCAGATGAATTTCGCTCCACCTAGCTCCACTCATCCATCTGGAACCGATCCATTGAAGTGTTGCTTCAGAAGGCTGGGCCTAATCAAAAAATGCTTGCATATGATTGAATAAGCCACTTGTCCGTCATCTATTGACGTGCTACTTCAACCACTCACATCGAAGCCAACCCGTGACGCTAATAACAGTCTCACAGTCGCTACGCTATGTCACATCTATGAAACTCCCGCCCTGCGTGCTGATTGGCTGAACCATAAAGTCGGTTGCAGAAATCACTCTCAATGGAAGAGGCAAAGATTCTAGAACAGAGCTCTGTTCTAGAATCTTTGGGAAGAGGTCCCAGATGGATGTGAGTGAAGCTAGGCGGAGCTAAGCGGAACGAAATTCATCTGGCTAGGGTCAGGTTATCAATCTGGTGCACTTTGAAAATAAATTCAGAGGTTAGACTTCATTATCTATGTATGGAAATATTTGTGCTGTAGCCTAAACTTGCACTTCAGAATTTTAAACATGCACACACAGGTGGAATAATTATAATATTGCAATAAGTTATGATATTGCCCAACCACAAAGCATATTTTCTTCACAGTTTCACAGTTAAATGTCCAAAATAGTATTGGCTACATTTCAGCACTCCATGAAATTATATCCTAGTGGCCGTGTTGTTCAGATAGTTAATCTAGCTAGTTATCTTGGTCATTGTATTGCCTATCTTCTTTTTTTCAGGACAGTCTGTGCTATACCCATATCTGAGAATGTATGATGTGATACTATTTGTCTTATGTAGCCTAATAGGGCCTATTGTCAGTCTTTTATCAAGAAAAAATAACTCACGTCTCATGATTTTTTTCCCTTTATATTTTTGTCATTAGGAAGCATGCCAGTAGAAATATAGGCTGCACTGATATTTGTAGGTGATTGTCTGGAATCTGGCAAATGACAACCATTATGGTGGGATAGGCCTACTCTGGCTAAACAATTTACAAAAAAGTTTGTACTGACATAAATAGTTTACATGAGAATAGGTATACATTATAATTTTGGCCCAAAGTTGGAGACCATGTAGAAATGTGTTGCAATTTCAAAACCGGACTACTCAGGAACCGCTTGTTGTAGGCCTTTGAGAGAGTTGTTACATAAGTTCATAGTTAATTTTCTCGCAAACCATTTATCACAGCAACTTGGCGCTAATATCATTGGAAAGCTTAGAGTCCAACCGTTCACGGTATCTGCGTATGATATGTATGCTATCTGTGTGACGAGTAGGCTACTCCGCAATTTTAGTTTAACCTGGACTTGAGCAGCTGGCATGTTCGTGATGAATAGTTTAATAAGTCCCCCGCACAAGTGGTTTCATTTCAAAGATTCTACCAATCGAAATAGCCTACCAGAAATATGGGCATTCTAGAACATCTCTGAGGTCTGAGCTGAGGACTGGCTTGAGCCTGTGCGTGAAGGGTGCGCAACTGTACGTTTGGTCAGTGTTTTCTTTCTTTATTTTATTCCAATTTCGGGTCTGTCAGTCACAGTGAAAACCGGGGACTTTTCCAGGGACAGCTCCAGCCGGGGACAGGTTACCGAAATCGGGGACTGTCCCCGGAAACCGGGGACGTCTGGTCACCCTACTATGGGTAATTACTCTGTCAGTTAGCATTTGGCTAGCTGGGCTACACTCATAGATATATATACTACTGACTAGATGTCGCCTTCGGCTTCTCAGCATGCGTCAACACCGCCGCCATCTTGTAGCGGGGATCTGAAGCTCTAAACTAGTTCTCCCGTATTGTCAGTGTTGCCTATTTAGCGACGTTTGGCCATCCCCAGCGACAGAAAACCTTTTTAGCGATTAGCGACACCTTTGGGAAATACTCACAATGATGGCAAATTCGGTTTCGTTGTTGAAACGTAAGAAAATCCCTTTTCTCATGGCTTTGTCATTTGTGAATTAAGCTACATCTCGTTTGCCCATAGCATTGGCCCATGATTAAAAAAGTAATGACTGGCGTATGAAGTAGCAGACCACGTTAAAGCACGGAAGTAAATGTTCAGCAACTTCTGGTAAGATTACAACTTACACGAGTAAACGAGACGAGAGGTATGTGGCCTCAACCAGAGCCTGTCTACGGAGAGTCTGTTTACTTTCATTGTATCGAACCTAGTTGCAGTTCACTCATTGTTCCTCTAGGGGCCGCCGCTAGCTAGTGCAGAATGAATGGGAGTCTATGGGGCTAGACGGGTAAAATGTATCTTTATTATCGTCAAAAGCTTAGTTTTCTCTAGACTCGACCATAAATACATACCTGTCAGTTGGAACAACCCACAAAACTAGATAATTGCTTGAGATTTTGACGATTTATGGTGATTTTATTTTCGCTAGATCTTTGCTCAGATTGACGTTAATGCATTATAGAGGAGTGGGCCACCGCGGCAAGATGGCGTCTCGATTGACGCATTCGTTCCAATGAACAGCAGTCGTCAAGGCGACATCTAGTCAGTAGTATATATCTATGGGCTACACTTTAGAACTCCTTAAACCGGAAGTTTCTCCTTAAACCTTAAACCAGAAGTTTTAGGGATTAGCACGCTAAGATGAATGTGATTACTGTGCGAAAAAAGTTTGTTCGCCAGACGATCGGGTTAAAAATGTTCTGCCTGGCCCTCCCCCCTGGTCAAATTTTTTTTCCAGGGGCCTCCCCTCGGCTCAAAAAAATTCTCCTAGGCCCTCCCCCCTACGTGAATCAAATAAAACTGGTCGAAAAAATGACGTTTACAAAGTTAAAACGGCCAGCAAATGTCATAAGCACACATACACACACACGGGTAGGCTACACACCAGTGTTGCGCGGGTTTGGTCACAAGCGGCCCGCGGTCGCCCGATATTTTAATCAACCCGACACAACTCGGACACCGAATATTAATTAGGACAAAATTATACCCGACCTGCGATCCGACCCGCTTATTTACAAAATGTGTGCTTTTGGTTATAGCCTGCATGCAGTGTGACAGTAGTCCATTTCTGTAAAACAAACTAATTTATTTGCGAAACTTTATGCAGTACAACTACACGCAGTAGGCATGCAGGACATAATGTTTGCGCAGGAGAGAGAATGAGAATAAGAGCGCAAGCACGCACGCAACCACCAAGGATTAGAACACTAGGATAAGATTTGGCCATGGACTTTCTTTCGAAAACAGAAATGGGGAGGCAAGGTAGGCAAGAGAGATACATTACTGGTCAAAACGTTAGCGTAAGAACTGGTTTAAAATGCTGAATGAAGCACAAAGCTTTACTAAAGCACATCCACTGTTTAAAGTCACAAACACAACGAACTAAGGTAACTTTTATGCATGCGCGAACCTATACATACGGTATAGATAAGGCTGTGTAGTCTGTGCCATAACATTTATTCCTGCAGGCTGCCCGTTTCGGCTGTCATACTTTTGAATGGCTTCGCAAGAAGTAGGCCTACATAGACCATAACTTGTACTACTGTCATCTTCTTTAAGAACTTTTCCCAATATTTCCCATAGCCTATATCGCTTTTCCTGAAAGGGTGTCTTTATTATTTTAACTTGCGTCTTCAGCTTCTTTACTGTTAACTTTACTGTATTGATGCTTTACTGTATTGATGCTAGCCTTCTCGTGATATTTTAAGTAGGCCTATTTGTAGAAAATATATATTTAATTAATTTTAACTGACCCGCCCGCAAATGACTAGCCTGGCCTTGGCCTGTCTACGTACTTCCGGTCGATTACTTTTCCCTACAGTACTCCGTCTGGAATAGGTTGATTCACGCTCGTTTACTTCGGCAGTTGGGCAGCCGACCAACCAGCGAACAGTGGGCGTCCCTGAGAGCGATTACATACCCAGGCATGGTGTTTCAATTACTACACCCTGAAGCAGATCGCTTGGAATACATCAACGTAGGGAGCGAAAAATGACTTATACTTATTAAATCTTTGAGCAAATGTAAATAATAGTTTAGCCTATTAACTGGAGTGTCATGAACGAAGTCACAGTGGAGTAGGATGTTATATCGTCAGCTAAACTTTAGTCATAGATTTTGTCACTAAAGGCTACGAACGTACCCGAGTCAAACTGTAGTTTAGTAGGCTACATGGTCGGGTCAAAATTGCTATTTTTCAAACACTAAGAAGGCTCGACATAACTTGAAACTTTGATCGAAGCATCATCAGTGTCTCTACATATGAACTCGAGCATTAAGAACATTGTTCGTGTACACATAGTTTACTAAAAAGAAAGATTTTGGACAACTCACTCCTTGCAAGATGGCAAGAGCAGCCTGGAGACCATGGAGCAAATTTTCGCCTGAGATAGGCGACCAATCACAGAACAAGGGGGAAAGCAAGACGATGATGAGCTATGCACAGATGCATTTGATAGACATCCGTGGCACCCAATAAACGGATCTGGGCATTTTTTTTAAATACGAGAAAATTAACGTTTGGTTCCCAGACCACGTCTCATTGAGAAGTGGTGGCGCTAGCCAGGCTAATGCACCCGTGCTTGTTATGGGCGTGCTGCAGAGAAACTTCTCTGTATGACGAAACGCCGGTTGTTAGTGATTGGTTCAAAGCGGTTCAAAGGAACTCCAATGATTTTAAACCTCAAAACTGTGCCCTCCCACCCGGAAATAAACGAACGCCTATGGATCTAGGCCAGACTCTGCGAAGTCAGAGAGTCTGGTTTCCAGGCTAGCAAATGACCCGAATATCAGTAAAATATTTTGTTTATGACTCATAACCGCGGGTGACCAGCAAGCTTACGAGGGGAGTTGTGGGAGATTCAGGTAGGGTTGCGACTTTTTGGACTCGCCCACTCTGTCAAAGAGACGTGAATCATGTTTTGGCCTACAAACCTTTTAAAATATCGAAAACGGATCATTGATCAGGGAAAAAAAATATCATGGATCAGGAAAAAATAATTTTCCTCGGCCCTCCCCCCAGGCCAAAAAAATTCTCCTGGGCCTTCCCCTAAGGCTTAAAAAATGATCTTAGCCCCCCCCCCCCCCCCCCCCCGGTAAATATCGTACAGTCCCTTAAACCAGAGGTGCTGATGACACAGCAAGGAAGAGAAGGAGTCAAGTGACTTCTTGCCTCACAGGTGGGTTCAATTCCTGACTTCTGCTGTTGTGCCCTTGAGCAAGGCACTTGCACGCTCCAGGGACAATGTAATCCCTTGTAATGTAGTTGACATATGTGAGTCACTTTGAATAACAGTGTCTGTTAAATTAATAAATGTAAAACTGTGTTAAACTCTAAAAAATGGCTAAGCTAGCAACAATGCAATTGCCCCATGGGTTTTATCTTTTGTTTGGGCAGTGTGGCTTACACACCACACAGCTCGGTACTCTCTGGCTAATGGTGTAAAACTCTGAGCACTGTTAGCCTACCTAATCTGGGTAATGGCCATTTCATTGCTGGTTAGCACGTTTCTGAAGGTATCAAGTAAGATTACTCACTTCGCAGCTCTGTACCTCCTACTGTTACACTTGCACTGACTTTCCATATAGCCTACTGTATATTTAATTAGAGGAAACAAAACCGCAGGACACAAATGATAACAGGACAGGACAGACTCGAGTTTTATTTCAGACAAACATCATTTTCATATCTTGTTATGGAATTTTTGTTTTTCTTTACAGTTAAAATCAGAACAAAAGTCATCAGCCCAGCACATCAACATTCCGTTTGGACTCGAGAGGACGTAGGTGGAGGAGGGGGGGTAGAAGAGAAAGACAGATTTTTGAAAATAAAAAATAAAACCTCACTACACTACAAGAAAGCAGGAAAGAGGAGCGAGGGAGAGGGGGGGGGGTCTATAACTACAATCAGGACTACAGATTTATACACACTCAGTCTCTGTGATGCAAATGGACAAAGCCACACTACTGCATATTATATTACATCTCACGGTCAGATAGTATTTTTTTCTTATTCTTTACAAAGTAAAAAATATATAGAATTAACAAAGGAAACTCTTGCAAATATGGCCATTAACTGTTTACATGTGCCAGTCAAGAGAATGGTGGTAACAGTAGTAGTGCATCTGTAGGGTATGTATATGGTTTGCAATTGTCTGTATAGATGACCTCTGAAGTCAGGCCATAACCACACCATAAATACAAATTAAAAAAAGATCGACAGGGAAGCGATAATATGAGCCAGGGCACATCAGGGTAGGATAGAGCAACGCAGCTTTCATTGATGTCGAGCAGGCTACAAGCACAATATAGGGCCAACAACAATATATCCGTTATCACATTGTTAGTGTTGAGGGAGAGCAAGTTCAGATTTCAGAGTCAGAGCGTGTGTGTGTGTGTGTGTGTGTGCGCGTGTGTGCATGTGTGTGTCAGACAGAGAGAGAGAGATGGAGAAAGAGAGAAGAACAGAGTCCATGTGAATGTGTGTGTCTGTTTGTAGCAGCTACACAGCATTCATAAATAATCAGCAAGTCCATTTTGGAGAGAGGGGATCAATCATAGAAAGTCTACAGTGTGATTTAACATTAGCAGCCGACTGATGGGGGAAGCAGAAACAACAAGACAGATGGCTCTCATTACACTTGCTGTTAAAGTTTCAGAGGCTTCACACGTGACAACATTCAAATATGTACGATGAGTAGACTCTGATTTATCAGTGTGAGTGAGTGAGTGTGTGTGAGAGAGAGAAAGAGAGAGGAAGAGAGAAAGTGTGTGTGTGTGTGTGTGTGTTTTTATGCGTGTAGAGGTCATAGAGGAGAGAGAACAAGGGAAATTAAGAACCAGAGAAATTTTGACAGGGAACAGCGAGAGAAAAATACTGTGACAGTAAAAGTAACAAAAGGTGAAGAAAAGTAAAGAATGAGTACATGAGAGAAAGAGCAGAGAGAGAGAAAGAGAGAGTAGAATTGCTGAAGCCAACATAATATCCCTCTTTAAGGCTTCTTTTCACTTTGCAGGGTCCTGTGGGAGGTCGGGCAAGATGAAAGCCTCCATCCCCAGGCGTCTAATGGCCTCCTATTACCCATCAGCCCCTTGTGCTCCCCTGATCACCAGCCGTATCATCCCTCTCCGTGGAGACGCAGGAGCCCACAGGAAATGCTCCTCTCACCCCCGTGGGGCTTCCCTTTGACTTGCACGCTTAAAATGCTGATGACCATGGTCACACAACCACCCACACACACACACACACACACACACACGCACACACAACACACACACACGCACACACAACACACACACACACACACACACACACACACACACACACACACACACACACACTCACACACACACATCACTAGGCCCTAATGCACTCCAACAAATGCAAGGAGAGAAACAAAACAACAAAACTAAGGGAATGCAAGGGAGCTGAAACCTCCCTAGAAAGTGAAGAGTGAACAATGAAGATTGACTCAGGGAAACAGAAAAATACTTTGAACCGGAGGCTGCGAGAGAGAGAGATAGAGAGAGAGGAGAGAGAGAGAGAAAGAGAGAGAGGAGAGAGAGAAAGAGAAAGAGAGATAGAGAGAGAAAGAGAGAGCCGGTGAGCGTGAGATACTCATTTTATCCGCGGCAGATCGGCCCATGGTGCTGTTGATCTTGGTTAACTCAATGGCTCGCATCCATAGATCAAATGACATCAAGTCTGCATTTCCTCAAATCCCACTAATTAAAAGCAGGGGGTTTTGATTTCAGGTCTGCCGCTCGGACTTAGTGTCGCCTGCGCCTGAACGCCCCTCACTAAATCAGCGAACGCTGCCTAACAAGCTCCGCACCGCAGAGGGCTAATGCTATGCATCGATTACCTGCTGCTGTTGCGATATGAGCCTGGTAATGAATAGTCATAAAGAGATTTATGAGACGACAGAAATACTAGCCTGTGACACACACACACATGGTTGGAGAAAGACAGAAAGAGAGAGAGAGGGAGAAGAGAGAGAGAGAGTAAGTGAGTGAGAAACTCACATAGCCTACATCAATACTTTCAGTCATCTGGGGCAGCCATTTTAAGTTGAATGGAGCTGCGCATACAGATAGCACTGTAGATGCTCTCGCTAACCTTAGTGTTCATTTGTCACTTGTAATTGACTCTCCAGCAGGTTGTGTGGATGTTACCATGAGACATTCTCTGTGAAACTTGAATGAAGAGACCCTAAATGCACTCTAGAAAGTTCTCTCGTATCTCCTCAAAAGCTTTTCCCTGACATTTAAACTGGTGCACAAACATTTCCCCCTTTTAGCAATGACAGGGGGTCTACCAAAGAGCACAACATAATATCGTTTTTCCCCCTTCTTTTACGGCAGATAGTAATGGAACATTTTCTTTCAGTCACTTCTGCAGCTTTACTTTACAATTTATTTCTGAAGAAAGGTCTTTGTGTAGCTTTGAAAAGGGCAAGACGAATGACCAACTGATTTGTGCCGTTCCTACTGAAAATGTCCGCTACACCTTCTCAGGTCATCCATGGCGAGGAAAAACACACTACCAAACACACAAAAAGCAAAATGAACATCCCCAAGCAAAAAGGGCAAAGATGCCAAAACCATCCCTCTCAAGGTGGACAATAGAAAACAACCTTTAAGAGCCGCAGAAAACACTCTTCCACAACAACAAAGAGAAAATTGGCGACTGAATGAGTTTCTGATCCCGAGTTTGTCAGTGTTGTCTAGTAGATAAGCGTCCTCTGTCTCAAGGACAAAATTTCTCCCACGGAAAAAATTATTGTTTGTCTTTAAAGGAGGAGGAGGTGGACGAAGAAGACACAGGATCAAAACAAACAGGAAGGCTGAGGCATCAGAAATAAGCAACAGAGGATGCAGCGGAGCAGCAAACGTCACCGGTATCGCAAACTTAAAAATGCATCTTGTTCTTTGAGACAGTGAGACTTGACTATATTTCTTGTTTTTCTGAAAAACAAAACAAAACAAAACAAAACAAAACAAAACAAAGTCAAGCTGCCAACCCAAGCCTCTTATCCCCCCTTCACAATGGGCAGACATGCATTCAAAATGAATAAATAAAAATAGACAAACAAAACAGAACCCACTGTAGGTCTCACTGAACTCTCTATAACCTCGACCTTAAGAGCTCCCGGAACATGCTGTAAAAGAGGAAGACTGGCGTTCTACGGGGTTCTCCTGACACATTTGTGTGAGAACGCCTCCTTTGAGATAATCAGGAGAGAGGCAAGAGCAAATGCTGCCTATCTGAAGGAGGTTAAAATATATACATCCAAAACCTCTCTGGCGTCAGTCAGACTAGAAGACAGACTGAGAGACTGAGAGAGAGGGAGATAGAGAGAGAGAGAGATAGAGAGAGATATAGAGCAAAGGAGTTATAGAGACAGGAATGAAGAGAGACAAAGAGCTCAAGTTAGAGTGACAGAGACCATAGAGAGTGGATGACAAGAAGAGTGGGAAGAGGTTCCATTGAGAATTGTGAAGAGAAGCAGGGACATACTCGTTTAGCTGTACTGGCTTAAAGGTCACAAAAGGTCACAAAAGAGTCTTTACTGATTCCATAGAGTCCCATAATTGTGAGTAGAAGAATTGGAATCGGTAGAGAGAGATGGGGGCAAATGGAAAAAAAGGGCAAAACAGGAGCGAACTAACACAGGGGGAAGAAACAGAGAACTATGGGAAAAAAGGAGATAGAGAGAGAAAGAATAGAATAATGGTTGAGGAAAAGAGGAGGAATGGCTTTAGATCTGTGCAGTTGAACTGGAGTCCCTGGTAGGCCAATGAAAGAGAGAGGGATAGATAGAAACAGATAAAGAGAAAGAGATGGGCAGAGCTACTACAGGTAGCCAATCTCGTCATCTTTGTCATCGTCTTCATCCTCATCATCCTCAATCGCGCCGCGGGGACGGAGTCTGCCTCGTCTCTCCTTCTGTCGGACACGCCCACTCATGCGGGGCTCCTCCTCCTCCTCCTGGTCGTCCAGTAAAATCACAGCGCCTCCACTGCCAAAATCTCCAGATGTCTCCTGGTCTTCCTCTGCTGGGGTTTACACACACACACACACACACACACACACACACACACACACACACACACACACACACACACACACACATACAAACATACACACACACACACAAATGTACACACATCAGTACTCAAATGCCACATTTATAAATGTTCACAGACTCTCTCACTCACGCACCCACCCACCCACACACACACCCACACACAAAGGGCCGTGCAGGCAGACAAAGCAGAGGTAGAGAAAGCAATTTCTGCATAAAGACTCGATGTGA